>NC_141812.1:4933661-5291161 GCF_057944985.1 Cucurbita pepo subsp. pepo
TAATATAATAGTAATATAATATAATAATAATAATAAAAAGTTATGTGAGTAACGGTCAAATGAAATTCAAAATTTATTATAAATATAATAATAAAAATCGATGTGAGTAACCGTTAGATTCAAATTTATATTTTGTAAAAATAACTTTATTTAAAAATATAATAATAAGAAAAAAAAAAAAAAAAAAAAAAACTCCACCATTTGTTACTCTCCCAAAATTATAAATGTCATACTTTGATATATTTTGATTTGTCCATCATTTTGATTTTGATGACACATCATCATGTTGGGTATGTTCTCTCGATTGTAATTTCTTCGTTTTAGTTCTGATTTGAGTAATTGAAAGGTCGTTGAAATCGTTATTCCCGACCTTATACTGTGGACAGTTCAAAATACTGAAAATAGTTAATAATTAAAAAGTAGGTTTGTTATCATCAAAACATCAATTAATTAATTGAAATTAATTAAAGTGAGATCAAGGGCCAAAAAGCCAACAATCTCCCCCTTTTTGATGATGACAAACCATTTCAAGAAAAACTCATAAAAACCAAGGTAATACACCATCCATGTAATAATACCAATACATGCTAATATATTATCATAAATTTTACTGAAGCATATTCTCCCCCTATATTAATGCCTCAAGAAATTATGAAACATCAAACAAGTAAATGATTCATAAATAATAAAACAACAAACTTAGAGCATATTTTTCTTAATTTTCTCCCCCTTTGTAATCATCAAAAAGAACAATTGAAAGAGAATACATTTAAGAATGACATAATGGCTCCCCTAAAAACATACATTCAAAAATTATAAAATTCAAGATATATGAGAACGAGTAATACCAAGCTCAAGCCTATTTTTGCAAAAACTTTCTTCATTCAATGGCTTGGTGAAAATATCGGCTAGTTGATTATTAGAGTTTACAAAGTCAAGAATAATATGTCAATTTTGCACATGCTCTCTAATAAAATGATGTCTAATGTCAATATGTTTAGTTCTAGAATGATGAATAGGATTTTTAGTTAAATTAATAGCACTTGTATTATCACAAAATATTGGCACACTATGAAACTTTAATCCAAAATCACAAAGAGTTTGTTTAATCCAAAGAATTTGAGCACAACAACTAGCAACTGCAATATATTCCGCTTCGGTAGTAGATAAGGCAACCGAATTTTGCTTTTTACTAAACCAAGAAACTAAGGAACTACCAAGAAATTGACAAGTTAGATATTCAAATATATTATTTGGTAAATATCCTCAAATAGCAGTAGAGAAGACCCTTGGGTTGACCCAAAAAGTATCCCACGTTTCCTCGGTTCCAGTATTCTCTCTAAAATTCTCCTTCTCCCATCCTTGCAGATTTTCTTTCAAGAAGCAACCACAAGCCTTGACTTTGTGTTCGATTCCTAGCGATGAATACTTTACAGTGGAGATTCAACTATTGGAGAAGTTGGAGCAAGTAGATAAAAGATCTGTGAGAACTTTCTCCATATTTCTTCAAAGTAGTTTGTTTAACATTTTGTTTTGTTTAATTCTAAGTAGGATCAAGAACGATTCTAATACTTTCGGCGCGCTAGTTAAACGTTCATTTCCAACCGAGAGGTCAGCGGGACTCTTACAAGTTCAACACATTGACATCTAAAGGGAAGAACATAACCCCAACTCGTCGAATAAGAGAAAGATCTAAACACAATGCCACTTTTTGATGCAGGTGAAAATGAGACAAAGCGGCCACTATCCAATGCGAGTCTTGTGAAGGAGAAAATGTTGACAAGTGGCCAACTATAACAGCTTCCAATGAAGCCAAATAACTTGAGTACACATTCTCATGTGCACCGACCTCGATGGTTCAATAACAAAACACCCCCCGAGTCCAAAAGTGGGATTTTGGGACAAAATGATATCACAAAGACTTTATGGAAGCTACCCTGCTTTTTTTAGAGTACCATCATTGTTGGCACCCAGCATTCACTTGATCCACTGACCACGGTGAAGGCTCGAGTGAACAACTTTGGCAAGGCCCAGTGCTCTTATCCAGCACGAGTGGCGTCCAAAATCATTCTTCACCGTATCTGCGGATGTAGACATCCAAGCGGTTGATATGAGTGCTAAAGTTGGACTAGCTTTCGCCCTCGAGCCATGATAGAACAATTTTACTCGCTATGGCTGGAAGAATTAAGGTAGAGTTTTCTGGTACATAGCCCCAAGTTGTTTGTTGAGACCTTGTTTATACGTGTTGATCAAGTCTTACCGGTTGTTTTGGAGTGTAGAAATAAATGTTAAGACATGAATTGAACAGCTCAGTTCAATAAAGACATGAATAATAGTTGGTTTGTCCTATCACCATAATTCAGCCAAAGGAGGATCCTAAATTGTGATTCAACTTCCTAGACATGTATATTTCTATCCTAACAATCTGATCACAAAATATCAAACATGCCCAAGTCAATTATGCTTGTTTATGATATGATGCATTTTATGCTAGATTATTGTGCTTAAATACGTAGTTATGTGAACGTGAATGTATGCTTTTAGTCTAATGTGATATGTAATGCATGTAACGATGTGTGGTCCTTGAACGATTATGGCTTGTTGTATGAGTATTGGAATGTAACTGAATGAATTGTATGACATGAAATATGGTAAATTGCATGATACATAACCCAGCTAGGAATATGTATGATATGTAACGAAATGAGAATGAGAATGACATGTAAGCATGAAAACGTGACACGGGGTTATGTTCATTAAATGATGACTGTAGGACTAGTGGGACCTCATGCATATTGTGTGATCATGCATTTGGGGGAATACCCCTATCCCATCACGAGGGTACGAATGCATACATCCAAATGGCAGGACAATGATCGTTATGCCCTGCATAGCGCTGCCGTGACGATTTTAGTTTTAACGGGTCCCGGTAGGCCCCCAGAGCATGCCTACCGGCTAGGGACAGTGGCCCAGCGGTGTGCGAACTAGCTGGTGAGCCCATACTCGAACGTATGGGCTGCGTGTAGAGTATATGGTACACGTCCACGATTACCTGTTAGGATTACACCGTAGGGAAAACGAATGAAATGAAACGAAACGAAAGATAGGTCCCATCATTTCATTGCATGTGATTGTTGCATTTAACCCCAATAGTGGGGTCACTTACTGAGTATTTCTTTTAAATACTCAAGCCATGTGTTACTACATTTTTCAGGTTAAGGCAAGGCATTCCTGTACGGCTGACGACGGCATCGCAACTCGAGATCATGGCACATGCATAGGATAGTGGCATTTATTTTCTTAGACTTAGGATAGAATAGGATGTTTTAGACTTAAACGCTTATTTATTTTATTTCGGGTCTTTTGTTGTGTCGTTTTAAAGATGTTTTCGAAACACGTAAGTCCATGGCTGTGTTTTAAGATAAAGATTATGTTTTATGGAATTTAAATGAAGTCTTCCGCATTCAATGTTTATGGTATGTATACAGTAGCGACCTTAAATTAAGTAGAAAATTTCGGGTCGTTACGGTTGGTATCAGAGCCCTAGGTTATAGATCTTGTAGACTAGCCTACGATGTAGGCTTGACATGTTCCATGGTCCCACCGTCGGTGCCCCGTCTCCGTCAGGTATGTCTTGCGTAAGATAAAAAAATGAAATGTCATTGATTGTGTATGTTGTTATTGCTTGGTCATTATAAAATATAACTCAAAATTGGACTTTTACTCTATCGATTGTATTATAATTTACTGCATTCATGTTAGTTTAATTCTATATTTATTTTAATTTAGAATACGTTATGTTTACCTTGCCTGGAATGTGAATGTAAATTGTTGTATTGATGATGTTTAGATTTATTGAGATTGTTGCTGTGAATGAGTAGATTTAATTTTAGCAAGCTACTAAATGTTAGTGTATGCGTGAAAATGATTTTGCTAAGCAAGATCATATGTTTTAGTTAGACGTCTTGAACATAGATAAACTACACAGTCTTATGACAATATAAATGGGGAGGATTGTACCAATGTATACGGAAGAGTAAATAGTTTTAGATGAAATAAAATAACCTAAGAAGCTTGATAGATGTCAATATCCTATAGTATACTATAGATATTAAAAGTTGTAGTGTCTGAAAGAAAACTTTATAACTTTGAAGTATGTAAAGATGAATTAAAGTACCTGTCAAAAAAAAAATTGAGTTAAAGACCAAAAAAGTTTAAAACATGTATACTTAAATTAATTGGTGAATGACATAAGTGTCGTTAACGGAAGATGAACTTTGTTAGTACTGAGATGTAGAAAAATTTCCTACCATAATAAGGCTTGAAAACTATAATTCAACCGCAATTATGGAAGTTGTGAGATGATTTAAAAGTATCGAGCCACAATTTGGATGAGGCATTACGACCATGGTCAAAATTTTAGAGGTATATGGAGAGGGACTACGGTATGAGATTGTAAAAGTACCTTAAATTTAAGAAACCATGATTTAAAATGAACTTGGGTGGATACACGAGGATTAGAGTGGGACATCGTCTCTAAATCAACTAGAAGTTTTGTGGTAATCCTCCTTAGGGTACACGAATGCACTCAAGAAGCTCAACATAAACAAATTGTTGTAGAAAATTACCGAACAATTTTTCCTAGCAATGTCAACCTGGTTAAAAGGTATTACCATAGTTAAAGTTTCAAGACTATCATTTTAAGTTTGATTTTCAAGTATCCCAAGTTTTATGGCATGTGAGGATATCCACCATGCTTATATAATACCAATTTATAAGAGAATTTTGTTAAGCCCATTCTTCATAGTACAAGGTATTGAAAGGGTTGTGATGTCTTTCCGTTATG
The DNA here is from genome assembly GCF_057944985.1 of Cucurbita pepo subsp. pepo. Classification (NCBI taxonomy): domain Eukaryota; kingdom Viridiplantae; phylum Streptophyta; class Magnoliopsida; order Cucurbitales; family Cucurbitaceae; genus Cucurbita; species Cucurbita pepo. The sequence continues at coordinate 4,938,508 of NC_141812.1, forward strand.
GTTATAGGAGCATTAGTTTTGGGTTGTACTAGATAAGGTATGCCAAGAGAAAAGCCTATTTGACGATGTTTCCTATGAAAGTTACCAAATCCTCAAACTCTAGCTCGACCACAAATCAAATATAGGAGTCGTTCCTAGATCCATGTGATTTACTAGTGCATTCTAGTTGCATTGGGATATGGTGGAGTTCTTAACCAGTTTCATGTCATGATTTTGACTCCAAAAATTTACTAGAATTGGGGTAGGTAGCCAAAAGAGAAGAAGTATTACAAATTTCTTGATTTTGTATGGGAAAATAGGCAAATTTGTATATGGAATTCATCTACAAAGATAGACATTAATGATGAACCAAATCAAGTGTACACAAACAATAACGAGGAAAGAAAAACAATTCTTTCTTTCTTTTTAATTATTAAAAATATAGAGAACGAACAATTTTAATTGGAAACATTCTCTAATGAATTCCCGGGGAACTCCTATAGTAAATGGACTATACAGAATTGTGATCAGTCAAATATTGCAAAGCCCCGGTATCTATTACCGGTCAGAATTGGACTGTAACGAAATTTTAGTCTACACCACACCGTAATATTTTATTGGGGAGGAAGATTAAAATTAGAGATTGATCGAGAAACAAAGGTATGAGTGCGTGTGAGTAGAAAACATAAAAATATCTATTCTAGTTTCATCATCAGCTATGGGTTCAAATCTTAAGAGAAATTCTCGAGAAGGTTTCTACCCTGAAATTTTTCGTTGTCTTTCTTTAATGATAAGGAGAGGAAAAATTTAGATCTAAAGAAAGTGACATTTTGGAGTTTTACCAACAATTTTCTTGTGTAGGCGGAGATCCTGTATTTTAAAATGAGATTTTGAGGATGTATGGACAAACATGTCAATTAGTGAACCTTTAGCCAAGTGTAGAAAATTTGATTTGGAGAACAATGTAAAGCAGAAACTAGTAAAGCTATTGATCTAGTAGATGGAATCATAGTAGAAGAAGAAGTGAGGAACTATGTAAGTTTTCCGAAATTTTAGAAGAAGACCCAATATGACATGATAAGGCTATGTACGAAATTTGGTGACCATTAGGTTATGATAATGGGCTAAACCAAGTGTAGGTGTAAAATGACTAAAATGCCCCTATAATTACGTACCACTAGTTTATGACCAAAGTGACCTCTAAATGACATGAACTTTGATGAGGAGACTTATATCATGGTGTAAAGGGATTACACAAAGTCTTCCGCATTCAATGTTTATGGTATGTATAGAGTAGCGACCTTAAATTAAGTAGAAAATTTTGGGTCGTTACACCATACCGTAAGAAAAAGTTTATTGAGTTTAAAATTTTGTCAAAGTTGTTTGATTTTTATGCTAGAATTGGTAAATAATTTCTAAGCCATCTAGAGCATTTTTATTATCCTTTAATTTTAGTACCAACACGTTAAGCGGAAAATTAGATTCGTCTGCTAAGCAACCAGAAGGTTCAACCACACCAGAGGTAGTTCCTTCGGCATTTTTACATGAAGCTTTAGCGATGTGATTCTCGTAAGTTAGGTTTATGTCTTTCAAGCTTATTCCAGTGCAATGATTTATTGGGCTACAATCAAAATTGATTGCTATTTCAGTGGCGGAAGTTCCCTTGATGTCTTCGTATGTTACCTCGCTAACTTTAACTCCAGAAGCCTAATCAGAATAAAGAAGAACGATCAAAATATGCTAAGAAAACGGATAAACAAGGACATCTATAAACTTTTTTACCACCTAAAAACTTCGTACCATATTAAGATATGTGAGGGTAACCGAGTCCGCAATTTATTACCCATAAGTGTAATTTAATGTAACAAAAAATAATACTAATAATTTAGCACCCATTTTAAACCAAACAAATTTCAAACAATTAAAGATAAAATAAATCGATTATTTATAAAATTAAAAATTTGAGTTCTATTCAAATGTAAGGTTAAATATAATTAGAAAAAAAATTAACTTGTGTGAGATTAATGAGAAAATATACCTGACCAGGGCGGTCTTTCCTCATGTGGGCAGTAATTTTGATCAATTATGATTGGATTTTTCACATTATCCATAATAATGTGTTGAAAATAAACTTTTGTAGCAAATCCACGGCTTGGTCTTCCCCAAGACTTAATCCTTACTCCATTCTAAGTCCTGGTGAAAGTAGATAATGTCACTGTAACGTTATGCACTCCATCCTCCTCGGCCTTTATCCCCAAGCTCCCAATGCTACAAATACATTCAATAAAATACCAAATTTTTCATGAGGTTCAATTTTCTCTCTTCAACCTAATATATTAAATAACAACTTTGATCCAAAATAATTTTAAAATAATTTAAATCTTTTTTCTCACCTTCAAAATAACTTTAGGATATATTTTTAATGATTCAAATTTAATTCAACGTTTCGGTTTATCTTTTAAAATTTAGTGCGACAAATTTATTTAACCCTTTAAAAAAAAAAATTCTAAACATGTTCGTCGTAATCTAGCTACCTGATTCCATGTCCAGGTCCACATGTAATACTTTCCATCCACAAGTTGGAGGTCCCTGGACTGATTGAGATGCAGTCGTCGCCGTTGCTAATGCTCGAGTTGAGGATGGTCACATCTGATGATTGTTCCACATGGATTCCATCAGTGTTTGGACTATCGTCTGCAACCGAGACATTCACTCTTGTCATATGCACGTTTTGACACCCACTCACCACAATATTGAACTTTTGGCTGTTAATTGAAGACAATCCATTGATGTTCACGTTTCGTGCATCATTTATTCGAAGACTCTGTCCATTCAAAAGAATCGAAAGCAAGAATTAGTACAAATTTAAATTAATATTGTAATTAATGGACTCATTTTCTTTCAACTTTCGGCTAAAGAAAAATTTTCAAATTTTATTTTTTATCTAGCCAACTCAAATTTTGCATACCGTGGCTCCAGTGGGGCAACTCTTCCCCGAGTGTTTATAATTCCATAACGCAGTTCCTTGCCCATCGATAATACCGCCAGTAATGGAAAGCCCATCTATGTGACTAAACTCAATCCAAGATTTATTCTTAGCTAAAACTTGAATGTCCGAGGAAGCCACAAGAGTTCCATCAATGAGAACAGTAATAACATTGTTCTTACAAGGCCCATTAAAGCTCACACTTCGAACGTAGAATATACCCTTGGGAATGTAAATAATGGCCGGTGTAGACGAGTCACAAGCCTCGGCCCATGTCATTTGAAGCACAGACAAGGCATCGGTCTTTCCATCGGGCTTGGCACCGAGGCTAATAATTTTGAATGTTAATTCAGCAGCCAAGGCATGGTTACAAAACAGAAATAGAAGGGAAAGAAAAACATGAAAGGTTACGGGAAGAGCGAAAGAAAACTTAATGATGCAAGGCCTGGTGATAAGCATGAGAGAGAGAAAAAGGAAGCAAGTGATGGGAAAATGGAAGAGCTGTGGAGTCATATTTATAGGTTAATGCTTACCCTTCTAACTCTAATTTGATCTAAGTACTATTCTATTCTTGTTCTATTTAACAATTATTGTTTTTACAACCTTTAACCAATTCTACAATTTTGATTGGCATGTCACCTGGGTAAATCTCTGCCTCCTGCCAACCTTTTTAAATTGAAGATTATCTTATAAGATAAGAAACTCATTGCCATTTTAATGATTATCTCTCATTTTTAGTTTGTTGAATTTAAAAAAAGTTTCTTTTCTTTGTCAATATGATTTTATTTTTTATTTAACTAAAAAAGGGATGGGGAGAACTTAGAAAAAAAAAAAAAAAAAAAGAAAAGAAAAAGAAAAGAAAAAAACCCTAATTTTTCCAACAGCTTATTTCGTAAAAAAGATGTTTAATTTTAATTGTTTGTGTCAACTAAATAACTATGCAATGTAACAACATCAGTTTCATTGATCGGGCTTCTCAACCTCCTACTATAATAATAACAATTTCCTAATACTTTTAGGTGTTTATATTTGTAGATACTGATTCTATATGCATTCTCTATTATAATAAAAATAATAAAATATTCTAGAAGATAGTATAGAGAAAACACTATCATATATTTTTCTAGTCTTTTTTATTTGTAGTTGGTGATGCAATATAGAGTCCGTGACTTTTTATTTGCAAAGATGTCACACAAACAAAGAGAAGCAAAATTGTTTGTCATATTTGGAACTATCCAATAAGTTTACAAATGCACCACACAAAGAAATAATTTACCGATGTTACACTTTTCGAAGTCTCAAAGTCTATCATTGATAGACTATATCGATGATATGCCGTATTTATATGGATCAACAAATTTTTTATCATTAAAGACTTTTTTTTTACCGTCTCTCACTTATCGGAGTTCTCCTTAAAACTCTTGAGGTAGATAAAAGTTTTGCATTGACAACTTTCATCATTTCTGTCTTTATACTAGAGAATGTTTAAGTGTTTTTCTTCCGTCTCTATCATAAAGTTGTTCATAGCTCTAGGGTCGACCATTGTGCTCTTGACCGATCTATGGTTAACCTAGTCCTTAATGTACATAAGACATTGACAATTTTGTCTCTACAGCTTTTTTCTTGAAAGCAAATAGGTACTTTAAGACCCCCAATGTAGGGTTTTCGACGGTTTGGCTCGGAAGGCATGAAGGTCCACTGTTTGTGGGTATTCAGATTCTCGATAGACCACCTCATATATGAAGCTGGACGAGGACCATTGATTGTAGTTGTTGTGGCTGTGAAGTCCTTGCCATGGATTTCTACCCATCTTTTTGGAGGATTCATAGTCTCCTCCTACTGCTTCAAGTCTCCCATGGTTGGGATTTATGCCCTAAAGTTTTGTAATTAATTATTTAATAATTCTTTTATTCGTAATTTTATATTATCGCTGGTATGGAAAATCCAAGATGTCACGGCACGAATTCTGAGACTTCGAAACTCGGATCGAAAGTAAAAAGACGAAAACAAATAAAAATATAAGTAAAATAAAATAAAATAAAATAAGAAAATGGAGTAAAATTAAAATCAAATTAAGTTAAACACCACATTCAAATAAAATTACAAGACTTCGAATTTATTACAAAGGGGAATGGACTTGGATACAACTAAAAAATGGAATAGACAAGACTGACAAAATGGAAAGAAGGACTGAAGTTCCATAACGACCCCCTCTCTGACTGCATAGCTCTCGAACGCTCCTCCACCTTGACTCTGCAACCTGCGAACAACTGAAAAAGAAAACAAAACGGGGTGAATTTATAAATATACCTAGTAAGTATCCTGCTTGTAGGAACGACTTACGTAGAGTAACTAATCTTCGATCTCTACCAATTGATTAGCCCGGGACATGCCCAGTTGTTTTGCAGCAGACATGTTTGTGTACTACGATTCAAGGAGCCAACTTGGCTGTAATACCACTTATCACAATCACATTCTTGTGGAGCGGGATAGCGATTTTGCGACACTTATTCTAACCCGATGAACAAGTCAGCAGTATGAAAATTGTAAGTCATAGACAATTCGGACGTTTGATCGAGCCTTGGTCATGTTCGAAAGAAAGTGTTCTAGAAAATGTAAGCCAGAAAAGATGAGCAGAATCTTTTTTTTTTTTTTATTATTATTATTATTATTATTATTTTTGCTAGAAAACAATGTTACAGCCTAAAAGCAAATAAGCAACAACTAAACTTTTATAGCATATAACCCCGTAGGAAGAATTGACGACTAGTTTCATCACCCTGTAGTACATTTTGGAGCATTTTAGCCATGGAGGGCGTAGACATGATTTTGTGGACAGGTCATGCCCCCGTACTAACACAACAAGAATAGTAAATGCCAATCTAACATGAAATCAAGTAAAGGGGTTGGAACGGGCATGCGGTCGTGGACAATACGTTTTGGACAACCATCGTCATTGGAACATCTGACACGCGACCGTAAGCAACACGCCTTGAAAAAGCCTGACCGTGACACCTTGCAACTTGACTGAAGCTCACCTCGCCTTGACAAGGTGTGTAAGTTGTAAGGTTAGTAAGCAAGATCTCGCTCCTTATGTGAATTATATGCATATGTTAGCTACGTCTTATGATCTAATTAGGTTATAATTGGTTACCGTACCTAATAACTTAGATTTTATTGCATGATGATAGATTATGTGCCCTAAAATCTGAAGTGGTACTTGACGAGGGGGTAGAGCAGGTAGAGCCTTGACTGAGACCGACCCTGCTCAAATTCCTTATAAGGAAAGGCACGCTAAGAACAAGTGTCGGAATAACTGGATACCATGACACTACAATCTATGATCTAGGCCACTGAGGTAAACTAGGGTAACATAAAAAGTGGAGACGATGTCACAATATCTTGGACATGGAGAGTATTGAGATTCATGCCATAAAGCCTTGTAATTAATTGTTTAATTTTAATAATATATTTGATTATTTTATTTAAAATTTAACATTATCCATGGTATGAAAAGTCCTAAATCATTGATGTAATCTTAAACAACATGTGATTGACATACAAGAGAATCATGTTTAAGAATAACCAAAAGGGTCTATCGTATGTCGATAAGGTTTGGTCTCTTATCCTGATAACATGATTGATACGACTCTGTCTGTAATGGTTACAAATGATTATATCTAAATCGTTCATGTTGACACATGTGAGTGGGTGTATCTTATACTGCAAAGAGTTTGTATAAGATTGGACCACGGAATTTTTTTATCTCGCTTTACAAATTCATTAATCGAGAAAATTAATATTTTACAGGATGACCATATGCGACTCAATCTCAATCCTAAGAGAGTTGAGAATGACTTTTATAGCAAAATTAATATGTCTACTGTTTTGGGAACTTGACCAAACAGGGAGCTGGGAACATAATTTCACGAGATGAAATTCACTCTTTCTGATATAGAATAAGTAGACGAGTATTTCCCTTAAGTGCTGATTTCGGGACTTGAACAATGGAGTCACACTCTCTCACCGACCCTCGAAGGACTTGGTTTATGGCTTGATCATAAGTAAATTGTTCATGAGAGAGTTAGTGGCACTTAAGGCATAAGACATTGCGAACAACTCGTGATAGCTTGTAACGATTATATCGATGGTTAAAACTTGTTCTACACTATATAAGCGTGCAACTCTAGGTCTACAATGGAGTGGTCTATAGTTAATGAACAAAGTTGATTAATTAAGGAATATATTTAATTAGTTTTACATCATTGCAGCTTATAATCAATACGGTCATAAGGTTCCTTTGCCAGCTCATAGTAACACGAAAAGGATCGAATACATTTAAGTTAATCGGTTCAAATAGGAGAAAAATATATTTATTGTTTTTGATATACTAAATGTTAAAATAATCCATGTATATAGATAATTGAATGAAAATATATATTTAAAATTTGAACGAGATTTAAATTAGTTAAATATATATTAGAATATATTATGACATTTAAATATGATTGGGGAAAGATGTTATATCCTAGGATATTCAAAAATATTATTTGGTAAATATCCTCAAATACCCGTAAAGAAGACCCTTGGGTTGACCCAAAAAGTATCCCACGTTTCCTCGGTTCCAGTATTCTCTCTAAAAGTCTCCTTCTCCCATCCTTGTAGATTTTCTTTCAAGAAGCAACCACAAGCCTTGACTTTGTGTTCGATTCCTAGCGATGAATACTTTACGGTGGAGATTCAACTATTGGAGAAGTTGGAGCAAGTAGATTAAAGATCTGCGAGAACTTTCTCCATATTTCTTCAATGTAGTTTGTTTAACATTTTGTTTTGTTTAATTCTAAGTAGGATCAAGAATGATTCTAATACTTTCGGCGCGCTAGTTAAACGTTCATTTCCTACCGAGAGGTCAGCGGGACTCTTACAAGTTCAACCCATTGACATCTAAAGGGATTACATAACCCCAACTCGTCGAATAAGAGAAAGATCTAAACACCAATGCCATTTTTTGATGCAGGTGAAAATGAGACAAAGCGGCCACTATTCAATGCAAGTAAACTGTAAAGGACAGGAAAGAAGAGATGAGAGACCGGACATATGTCCTCTTCAGTAGAATTCCTCTTTCGCGGGGAGTCTTAGTTTGAATGAAGTCTTTGAAGGTGTGAAGGAAGGATCATTCTTGCTTCTTTGGCTTACAGGAAGGAGAGTCAAAAAAGAAAAGGGTTTGTTTCGGTTCAGTCTTTACTTGTTCCAGAAGGTGAAGGAGAGAAGCGGTAAGACTACTCTTTCAGTCTTGACTTGATCTTCTTTGTCTTTCATTTGTTTGTTGAGTCTTTACAGCTGAATAAAAGGAAAGCAAAGAGAAGAGACACTAAGTCAAGTAGAGGACAGGACGGACGGAAGGAAGATGCAAACACACACATATTTATTACCTACCTCAATAAGTTCAAGGAGAAAGAAGAAATAGGTATAGGAGTTGTGAAGGAGAAAATGTTGACAAGTGGCCAACTATAACAGCTTCCAATGAAGCCAAATAACTTGAGTACATGTTCTCATGTGCACCGACCTCGATGGTTCAATTACAAAACACCCCCCGAGTCTAAAAGTGGGATTTTGGGACAAAAAGATATCACAAAGACTTTATGGAAGCTACCCTGCTTTTTTTAGAATACCATCACTGTTGGCACCCAGCATTCACTTGATCCACTGACCACGGTGAAGGCTCGAGTGAAAAACTTTGGCAAGGCCAGTGCTCTTATCCAGCACAAGTGGCGTCCAAAGTCATTCTTCACCGTATCTGCAGATGTAGACATCCAAGCGGTTGATAAGAGTGCTAAAGTTGGACTAGCTTGCGCCCTCGAGACATGATAGAACAAATTTACTCGCTATGGTTGGAAGAATTAAGGTAGAGTTCTCTGGTACGTAGCCCCAAGTTGTTCGTTGAGACCTTGTTTATATGTGTTGATCAAGTCTTACCGGTTGTTTTGGAGTGTAGAAATAAATGTTAAGACATGAATTGAGCAGCTCAGTTCAATAAAGACATGAATAATAGTTGGTTTGTCATATCACACTAATTCAACCAAAGGAGGATCCTAAATTGTGAATCAACTTCCGAGACATGTATATTTCTATCTTAACAATCTGATCACAAAATATCAAACATGCCCAAGTCAATTCCTACCGGTAATGTTTAAAAAAAAAATCGAATTGACTAATTACATGCTCGGTTTGACCCGTTCCTCAAGCTTAAATCTCTCCAAATAACATAATTAGGTCCTAATTCATGTAAAAAAGAAAAGAGAGGGATCAGTAAAAAGATAAAAAAACAACATACATATATACCATCCTGATAGGAATGGACTTGGACAAGTTTGATATTTTGTGATCAGGTTGTTAGGATAGAAATATACATGTCTAGGACATTGAACCCACAATTTACAATCCTCCTTATGTTAAAAACATTAAAGAGTTTAAAGGATGGGGTTCAGATCAACCATTAATTGTTAGTTCAACTGAACTAACCACACGATCATCTTCTACCTTGTGACCATTCGAACATGCGTGTGGAGAAGGCTTAGATAGTCTAATATCACCCTCGTTCAGCACATTCTAGGCCTCGATTGAAATTGGTTCCTTCACCAAACTTCAAGATATCTCGAACTTGAACACTTCGGTACCAATTTCAGCAATTAACATATTACTAAGAAAAGAGAAATTGAGGCTCAAAATCATGGGGTTAACCAAACTTACCCCGAACTTCGGTGACTGAAACTTTTTTCCATTTGAACGTTCTAGCCCTCAATTCACTATGATTTCACCCTCTTTGCTTTGAACACTAAGAGCCCAGAATTATACCTTATTATCCAAAAATGAGAGGAAATTTTTAGGATTAAACTCTCTTCTTTTTTTTTTTTTTTTTTTTTTTTTTGGTCCCAAAACCAACATTTGAAATTCAAATTTGATCAATCAATCCACTGTGTTTCAATTCTAAGTCCTTTATGAAAATGTTGCAATCACCGTAAAGGTTAAGATCAAGAGTTTGTCAATTTCAATAAAGAGAGTATTTCATGAAGGAAAGGTTCACGTCTTCTTAATAGTTCATTTCTTTGTTCCTAAGATTGAGCCTATAAATCCCAAATTCAACTCTAGAGAAGTCTTGTCCAATGCCAGATGATTAAGAAAAGCCCTAAAAATAACAAGAAAAATATCGGTAGATGGCCACAAGTCTCAAAGGGAAGATATTGCCAACAAAGTGGGTCTTAAAATCGAGTTCACTTGCAAATAAATAAGTCTACGCTAGTTTTCGTAAGTACTAAATCAACTGATAGTTACTAAATCAACTACAGAAATAAGAGTTATTCTAGTATAATATTTAACAACTATAGGAATAAGAGTTATTCTAGTATAATAATTCATTGAGATTTTCTCGTTTAGTGGGAAAACTTAGACCTACTCCACGACTGCAATTGTTTTAAATCACTAAATACCATATGTAATAGCCCAAGAATTAATAAAGAAATAAACCAATAAAAATAATTATAAAAATGGTTAAAATAATAATAATAACAAAATTAATTAATTAATTAATTACAAAAAAAAAAAAAAAATCTTTCCCCACTCCTCTCCACTGACCTCTTATCCCTTCCCACAATTATCTCTCCTCAACCTATCCTTATGCCAGCAAGTAAGATTTACTAGTAAGATTTACTGGAGAAAAAAAATCAATGCCAGCAAAAAAACAAACAGAAAATCAATCATCTTAAGATTTACTTAGAAAAAAAAATGAGAATGACCTTTCGGCAGTTGAGATTCACTGGAGATTTATCGTGAAGATAGATCTGATCGCATATATTAAATCTTTATTTTCTTTTATCCTATTTTTTTAGAAATCAACTAAATCTTCATTGAATTATTACAATGATCTAGCTTTGAGTTAGAAACTAAATGTCAATCATTTATACAATTCTAGTCAATCACGTCAGATTAGTAATATTAGATTAAATTTTTATGGTAGCCAAATGAATAGATTAAAGATAGAATGACCAAGAAAACTTTTGAATAGGAAACACTGAGATAAGGAAAGATTTGGAAACAGAGATCATTGGAAATTTTGAAGGCATGACAACAGAATTAAAAAGAAACAGAAAAAAAAAAAAGAAGATTAGGGAATTAAAAACCACAAACTAAGTATAGAGGGAAAAAGGTAGAGGGTAAATAGAGAGAGTTGAGATAGAGTAGTAAAGCCCAGAATAACTTGAAAAAGCTGTATCTACTTTCTTATACAACAGTATGAAAAATAAGATTTTTAATAAAAATATAATTATAGATATATAACATTTGAGACTTTTAACAATGGACCAATGTAAATTAGAGAAATAATGTTGTAGAGTTCAAACCTGAAACTAATGTCATGGGCTCATATAGGTTGACTCGGATTTCAAAGGACGGAATCGAACTTTAATTAAAGATATATTCGTGACAACGACTTAAGCTGGCCAGGTAAGTGACCTTACTATCGGCATGGTTATATTTGATGTTGACACGTGCCCTGTGGTTCTGCACGTGTCATATATATTGATATGTGTGAATTGTCTGTGGATCGATATGCTTCCTATATGTTATGTTATAATATGTGGATTGTATGATAATAATTATGGTACGATGTGCTCTAGGAGATGTTTGAGATAGGATACGAGAAGGATGCACAAAAAAAAATGTAACGATAGAAGTAAGATTCGTTAATTAAACGTTAAGGTTAGGTTACTCACCGGAGTGCTATGGATAGGAGAGATTGATGAAAGAATACGGTTAGGTTATGGGTAGAAATGGATAGATTTGTGATAGATTGACAGAACGATGGCGTTAGGATACGTTCTGGTGATGATATGACTAAGGTACGTTACGTAATGATATGTCCGTGATAGGTATAAGAACGTTAAGGCTATGGTAAGTTAGAGAACGATATGACTATGAAGTGTTTACGTTATGACTTGTTTATGATATGATGCATTGTATGCTAGATTATTGTGCTTAAGTACGTAGTTATGTGAACATGAATGTATACTTTTAGTCTGATGTGATGTGTAATGCATGCAACGATGTGTGGTCCTTGAACGATTATGGCTTGTTGTATGAGTATTGGAATGTAACTGAATGAATTGTATGACATGAAATACGGTAAATTGCATGATACATAACCCAGCTAGGAATATGTATGATATGTAACGAAATGAGAATGAGAATGAGAATGAGAATGACATGTAAGCATGAAAACGTGACACGGGGTTATGTTCATTAAATGATGACTGTAGGACTAGTGGGACCTCATGCATATTGTGTGATCATGCATTTGGGGGGATACCCCTATCCCATCACGAGGGTACGGACGCGTACATCCAAATGGCAGGACAATGATCGTTATGCCCTGCATAGCGCTGCCGTGACGATTTTAGTTTTAACGGGTCTCAGTAGGCCCCCAGAGCATGCCCACCGGCTAGGGACAGTGGCCCAGCGGTGTGCGAACTAGCTGCTGAGCCCATACTCACACGTATGGGCTGCGTGTAGAGTATATGGTACATGTCCACGATTACCTGTTAGGATTACACCGTAGGGAAAACGAATGAAATGAAACGAAACGAAAGATAGGCCCCATCATTTCATTGCATGTGATTGTTGCATTTAACCCCAATAGTGGAGTCACTTACGGAGTATTTCTTTAAATACTCAAGCCATGTGCTACTACATTTTTTCAGGTTAAGGCAAGGCATTCTTGTACAGCTGACGACGGCATCGCAACTCGAGATCATGGCACAGGCATAGGATAGTGGCATTTATTTTCTTAGACTTAGGATAGAATAGGATGTTTTAAACTTAAACGCTTATTTATTTTATTTTGGGTCTTTTGTTGTGTCATTTTAAAGATGTTTTCAAAACACGTAAGTCCATGGCTGTGTTTTAAGATAAAGGTTATGTTTTATGGAATTTAAATGAAGTCTTCCGCATTCAATGTTTATGGTATGTATACAGTAGAGACCTTAAATTAAGTAGAAAATTTCGGGTTGTTGCAGTTGGTATCAGAGCCCTAGGTTATAGATCTTGTAGACTAGCCTACGATGTAGGCTTGGCATGTTCCATGGTCCCACCATCGGTGCCCCGTCTCCGTCTGGTATGTCTTGCGTAAGATAAGAAAATGAAATGTCATTGATTGTGTATGTTGTTATTGCTTGGTCATTATAAAATATAACTTATAATTGGACTTTTACTCTATTGATTGTATTATAATTTACTGCATTCATGTTAGCTTAATTCTATATTTATTTTAATTTAGAATACATTATGTTTATCTTGCCTGGAATGTGAACGCGAATTGTTGTATTGATGATGTTTAGATTTATTGAGATTGTTGCTGTGAATGAGTAGATTTAATTTTAGTAAGCTACTAAATATTAGTTGAAGTATGTAAAGATGAATTAAAGTACCTGTAAAAAAAAATTGAGTTAAAGACCATAAAAGTTTAAGACATGTATACTTAAATTAATTGGTGAATGACATAAGTGTCGTTAATGGAAGATGAGCTTTGTTAGTACTGATATGTAGAAAACTTTCCTACCTTAATAAGGCTTGAAAACTATATATATATATATATATATATATATATATATATATATATATATATATAAAATAAATAAAAAAAAGGAAAAAAAAAAAAGTAATACAAGTGCAATTATGGAAGTTGTGAGATGATTTAAAAGTATCGAGCCACAATTTGGATGAAGCATTACGATCATGGTCAAAATTTTAGAGGTATATGGAGAGGGACTACGGTATGAGATTGTCAAGGTACCTTAAATTTAAGAAACCATGATTTAAAATGAACTTGGGTGGGGGATACACGAGGATTAGAGTGGGACATCGTCTCTAAATCAACTAGAAGTTTTGTGGTAATCCTCCTTAAAGTACACGAATGCACTCAAGAAGCTCAACATAAACAAATTATTGTAGAAAATTACCGAACAATTTTTCCTAGCAATGTCAACCTGGTTAAAAGGTATTACCATAGTTAAAGTTTCAAGACTATCATTTTAAGTTTGATTTTTCAAGTATCCCAAGTTTTATGGCATGTGAGGATATCCACCATGCTTATATAATACCAATTTTTATAAGAGAATTTTGTTAAGCCCATTCTTCATAGTACAAGGCATTGAAAGGGTTGTGATGTCTTGAAGTTATTGTTATAGGAGCATTAGTTTTGGGCTGTACTAGATAAGGTATGCCAAGAGAAAAGCCTATTTGACGATGTTTCCTATGAAAGTTACAAAATCCTCAAACTCTAGCTTGACCACAAATCAAATACAGGAGTCGTTCCTAGATCCATGTGATTTACTAGTGCATTCTAGTTGCATTGGGATAGGGTGGAGTTCTTAACCAGTTTCATGTCATGATTTTGACTCCAAAAATTTACTAGAATTGGGGTAGGTAGCCAAAAGAGAAAAAGTATTACAAATTTCTTGATTTTGTATGGGAATATAGGCAAATTTGTATATGGAATTCATCTACAAAGATAAACATTAATGATGAACCAAATCAAGTGTACACAAACAATAATGAGGAAAGGAAAACAATTCTTTCTTTCTTTTTAATTACTAAAAATATAGAGAACGAACAATTTTAATTGGAAACATTTCTCTAATGAATTCCCGGGGAACTCCTATAATAAATGGACTATACAGAATTGTGATCAGTCAAATATTGCAAAGCCCCGGTATCTATTACGGGTCAGAAATGGACTGTAACGAAATTTTAGTCTACACCACACCGTAATATTTTATTAGGGAGGAAGATTAAAATTAGAGATTGATCGAGAAACAAAGGTATGAGTGCGTGTGAGTAGGAAACATAAAAATATCTATTCTAGTTCCATCATCAGCTATGGGTTCGAATCTTAAGAGAAATTCTCGAGAAGATTTCTACCCTAAAATTTTTCGTTGTCTTTCTTTAATGATAAGGAGAGAAAAAATTTAGATCAAAAGAAAGTGACATTTTGGAGTTTTACCAACAATTTTCTTGTGTAGGTGGAGATCCCGTATTTTAAAATGAGATTTTGAGGATGTATGGACAAACATGTCAATTAGTGAAAAAGTGAGGAACTACGTAAGTTTTCCAACCTTATTGTACACATGAACATTTATTTCAATGAAGTGCCAGAGCCACAAACCTTAGATGAATTATGTTGTCCATGAAATTTTAGAAGAAGACCCAATATGACATGATAAGGCTATGTACAAAATTTGGTGACCATTAGGTTATGATAACGGGCTAAACCAAGTGTAGGTGTAAAATGACTAAAATGCCCCTATAATTACGTACCACTAGTTTATGACCAAAGTGACCTCTAAATGACATGAAATTTGATGAGGAGCCTTATATCATGGTGTAAAGGGATTACACAAAGTTACAAGGCCATTGGAATATGTTGAAGAATTAAACCAAGATTTGGGGGTAAATGACCAAAAGACCCTTTTGGAGTATGAATTAAGATTTAAAATACCTAACTATCTGACAAGACACCTTATAAGGATTCAAAGATTTTATGAATACAAAGTGATAGGCTTATGAAAGTTTTATGCATGCAAATAAATGTTATGACTCATACGAATTAAGGTATACTTGTTAGGAATTTTTACTTAGTGGAACTTGAAGACTTAACAAAGAACTCTTAGAATAAGGACACGAGTTATTCCAAGATTAAAACACTTTCGAGGACGAAAGTTTCTTTTAGAGGGATATAATGTAATAGCCCAAAAATAAATAAAGAAATAAATGAATAAAAATAATTATAAAAATAGTTAAAATAATAATAATAACAAAAAAGAAACAGAAAATCAATCATCGTAAGATTTACTTGAGAAAAAAAAAATGAGAATGACCTTTACCCAGTTTAGATTCACTAGAGATTTAGGTGAAGATAGATCTCATCAACAAGGTATATATTAAATCTTTATTTTCTTTTATCCTATTTTTTTAGAAATCACAACTAGATCTTCATTGAATTATTACAATGATCTAGCTTTGAGTTAGAAACTAAATGTCAATCATTTATACGATTCTAGTCAATCACGGATTAGTAATATTAGATTAAATTTTTATCAGTAGCCAAATGAATAGATTAAAGATAGAATGGCCAAGAAAACTTTTGAATAAGAAACAGGAAAGTTTTGGAAATAGAGATCACTGGAAATTTTGAAGGCATGACAACAGAATTAAAAGGAAACAAATAAAAAAAAAAAAGATTAGGGAATTAAAAACCACAAACTAAATAGAGAGGGAAAAAGGTAGAGGGTAAATAGAGAGAGTTGAGAGAGAGTAGTAAAGCCCACAATAACTTGGAAAAAGCTCTAAACTTTCTTATACAACAGTATGAAAAATAAGATTTTTAATAAAAATATAATTATAGATATATAACATTTGAGACTTTTAACAATGGACCAATGTAAATTAGAGAAATAATGTTGTAGAGTTCAAACCTGAAACTAATGTCATGGGCTCATATAGGTTGACTCGGATTTCAAAGGACGGAATCGAAGTTTAATTAAAGATATATTCGTGACAACGACTTAAGCTGGCCAGGTAAGTGACCTTACTATCGGCATGGTTATATTTGATGTTGACACGTGCCCTATGGTTCTGCACGTGTCATATATATTGATATGTGTGAATTGTCTGTGGATCGATATGCTTCCTATATGTTATGTTATGTTATAATATGTGGATTGTATGATAATAATTATGGTACGATGTGCTCTAGGAGATGTTTGAGATAGGATACGAGAAGGATGCACAAAAAAAAAAATGTAACGATAGAAGTAAGATTCGTTAATTAAACGTTAAGGTTAGGTTACTCACCGGAGTGCTATGGATAGGAGAGATTGATGAAAGAATACGGTTAGGTTATGGGTAGAAAGGGATAGGTTTGTGATAGATTGATAGAACGATGGCGTTAGGATACGTTCTGGTGATGATATGACTAAGGTACGTTACGTAATGATATGTCCGTGATAGGTATAAGAACGTTAAGGCTATGGTAAGTTAGAGAACGATATGACTATGAAGTGTTTACGTTATGACTTGTTTATGATATGATGCATTGTATGCTAGATTATTGTGCTTAAGTACGTAGTTATGTGAACGTGAATGTATGCTTTTAGTCTGATGTGATGTGTAATGCATGTAACGATGTGTGGTCCTTGAACGATTATGGCTTGTTGTATGAGTATTGGAATGTAACTGAATGAATTGTATGACATGAAATACGGTAAATTGCATGATACATAACCCAGCTAGGAATATGTATGATATGTAACGAAATGAGAATGAGAATGAGAATGAGAATGACATGTAAGCATGAAAACGTGACACGGGGTTATGTTCATTAAATGATGACTGTAGGACTAGTGGGACCTCATGCATATTGTGTGATCATGCATTTGGTGGGATACCCCTATCCCATCACGAGGGTACGGACGCGTACATCCAAATGGCAGGACAACGATCGTTATGCCCTGCATAGCGCTGCCGTGACGATTTTAGTTTTAACGGGTCCCTGTAGGCCCCCAGAGCATGCCCACCGGCTAGGGACAGTGGCCCAGCGGTGTGCGAACTAGCTGGTGAGCCCATACTCGCACGTATGGGCTGCTTGTAGAGTATATGGTACACGTCCACGATTACCTGTTAGGATTACACCATAGGGAAAACAAAACGAAATGAAACGAAACGAAACGAAATGAAACTAAATGAAAGATAGGTCCCATCATTTCATTGCATGTGATTGTTGCATTTAACCCCAATAGTGGGGTCACTTACTGAGTATTTCTTTAAATACTCAAGTCATGTGCTACTACATTTTTTCAGGTTAAGGCAAGGCATTCCTATACGGCTGACGACGGCATCGCAACTCGAGATCATGACACATGCATAGGATAGTGGCATTTATTTTCTTAGACTTAGGATAGAATAGGATGTTTTAAACTTAAACGCTTATTTATTTTATTTCGGGTCTTTTGTTGTGTCGTTTTAAAGATGTTTTCGAAACACGTAAGTCCATGGCTATGTTTTAAGATAAAGGTTATGTTTTATGGAACTTAGATGAAGTCTTCCGCATTCAATGTTTATGGTATGTATATAGTAGCGACCTTAAATTAAGTAGAAAATTTCGGGTCGTTACACCATACCATAAGAAAAAGTTTATTGAGTTTAAAATTTTGTCAAAGTTGTTTGATTTTTATGGTAGAATTGGTAAATAATTTATAAGCCCTCTAGAGCATTTTTATTATCCTTTAATTTTAGTACCAACACGTTAAGCGGAAAATTAGATTCGTCTGCTAAGCAACCAGAAGGTTCAACCACACCAGAGGTAGTTCCTTCGGCATTTTTACATGAAGCTTTAGCGATGTGATTCTCGTAAGTTAGGTTTATGTCTTTCAAGCTTAATCCAGTGCAATGATTTATTGGGCTACAATCAAAATTGATTTCTATTTCAATGGCGGAAGTTCACTTGATGTCTTCGTATGTTACTTCGCTAACTTTAACTCCAGGTCCACATGTAATACTTTCCATCCACAAGTTGGAGGTCCTTGGACTGATTGAGATGCAGTCGTCGCCGTTGCTAATGCTCGAGTTGAGGATGGTCACATATGATGATTATTCCACAGGGATGCCATCAGTGTTTGGACTATCGTCGGCAGCGGAGACATTCACTCTTGTCATATGCACGTTTTGACACCCACTCACCACAATGTTGAACTTTTGGCTGTTAATTGAAGATAATCCATTGATGTTCACGTTTTGTGCATCATTTATTCAAAGACTCTGTCCATTCAAAAGAATCCAAAGCAAGAATTAGTACAAATTTAAATTAATATTATCATTAATGGACTCATTTTCTTTCAACTTTGGGCTAAAGAAAAATTTTCAAATTTATTTTTTATCTAGCCAACTCAAATTTTGCATACCGTGGCTCCAGTAGGGCAAATCTTCCCCGAGTGTTTACAATTCCATAAGGCAGTTCCTTGCCCATCAATAATACCGCCAGTAATGGAAAGCCCATCTATGTGACTAAACTCAATCCAAGATTTAGTCTTAGCTAAAACTTGAATGCTCGAGGAAGCCACAAGAGTTCCATCAATGAGAACAGTAATAACATTGTTCTTACAAGGCCCATTAAAGCTCACACTTCGAACGTAGAATATACCCTTGGGAACATAAATAGTGGCCGGTGTAGACGAGTCACAAGCCTTAGTCCATGTCATTTGAAGCACAGACGAGGCATCAGTCTTTCCATCGGGCTTGGCACCGAGGCTAATAATATTGAATGTTAATTCAGCAGCCAAGACATGGTTACAAAACAGAAATAGAAGGGAAAGAAAAACGTGAAATGTTACGAGAAGAGCGAAAGAAAACTTAATGATACAAGGCCCGGTGATAAGCATGAGAGAGAGAAAAAGGAAGCAAGTGATGGGAAAATGGAAGAGTTGTGGCACTATATTTATAGGTTAATGCTTACTCTTCTAACTCTAATTTGAACTTACCGGTCTCAAGTACTATTCTATTCTTGTTCTATTTAACAATTATTGTTTTTACACCGGTTAACTGTTTTTACACGGGTTAACCAATTTTGATTAGGCATGTCACGTGGGTAAATCTCTGCCTCCTGCCAACCTTTTTAAATTGAAGTCTATCTAATAAGATAAGACATTCATTGCCATTTTAATGATTGACCATTCCATCTCTCATTTTTAGTTTAGTTGAATTTAAAAAAAGTTTCTTTGTCAATATGATTTTATTTTTTATTTAACTAAAAAAAGGGATGGGGAGATCTTAGCCAAAAAATAAAAAAAATAAAATAAAATAAAAACTCTAATTTTTCCAATCACTTATTTTGTAAAAAAGATGTTTAATTTTAATTGTTTGTGTCAACTAAAGAACTATGCAATGTAACAACATCGGTTTCATTGATCGGGCTTCTCAACCTCCTACTATAATAATAACAATTTCCTAATACTTTCAGGTGTTTATATTTGTAGATACTCATTCTATATGGATTCTCTATTATAATAAAAATAATAAAATATATTATATAAGATAGTATCGAGAAAACACTATCATGTATTTTTCATAGTCTTTTTTATTTGTAGTTGGTGATGTAATATAGAGTCGGTGACTTTTTATTTGCAAAGATGTCACACAAACAAAGAGAATCAAAATAGATTGAGATTGGCATTTGAATTAATATTAAATATTAATTAAATAGTTTAATTAATCATTTAATGTTACTTTAATTTGAAATTCATTAATCAAATTAACTGTTGGATTAAAATGAAGAAAGACAAAATGTTGACTTCATTTAATGGAAAAATTCATTAGTGGAATTTTGAGGTGTCAAAATTTGGTTTAACGTGCACAAGCATGCTTGCCACATAATCCCAAACATTTGAGTGGAATTTTAAGTGTCAAAATTTGGTGATCTCAAATTTGCATGAACATGCAAACGTGACTCTTTAAATAGAGTGATCATGGTACATGGAAGGTCTTCTTCTTCTTGGTGGAAAACCTTGAGAAAAACCTCTCACAAACACTCTCCACATATACAAAATCCCTCCCAAGTTTAGTCACTCACCGGATTCCACAATCCCGTTCTAAGGCCGGAGGATAGTAGAGAAGACACTAGTGGTGGTTCGAAACCGGTTCGTGAGGAAAAAGGAGTTTGAACTACAAAAGGTTAGTATCTAAACTAATTAAGTTTTAATACTTATGAACATTAGTTATATACTATAATTAATGTTCTAAAAGTGCCTAAGATCCAAATTGTTTCCGCATGTGTTATATTAACACCAACAATTGATATCAGAGCAAGTTTTAGGCACTGTATTTACATTAATTTGATCATGGTGGGTACCATTTCATGAATGAAATTTGTGGTTGCTAAAGTAGATGGCTTTGGTTTTGGCATTTTTTTTATGCTTCCATTTGATACAATTATTGTAATAAGCCTAATGTGTATGGGCTTTAATGAATGAAGAAAGGTCTGTAATTTGTATGGAGTCATTAGAGTCCATTTTAGGTTGTAATTGATCGAAAATGGAAGAGATAGCAAGCAAAATCGAAGAAGATGGAAGAGGCGGTTCGGGTGTTTTTTCTACCGTTGGGGTCCGATTCAACGTTTTTAAGGGTTGGTTCGCCCAGTTCGTGATCCTCGGGAGCGGCTCAAGTTATTTTTAATTATTAATGTAATAATTTAGTTAATTGCTTGCTTTAAAATGCCAAAACCAACCCACTTTAGTGTGTTTAATTAATTATGCATTATGAATGTATGTTTTAATTAAATAGAAAATGTATATGCATAAAGTATGTCATATAGATTTAAATCCCACCATAGGCTAAGCATGTTTCATGCATTCCAAGTATTGTATAAGTGTTATAATGTATAGTATGCATGTTTAGGGTTCCATGAGTGATAGATATAAATTGTTATATTATTGCATGGAATGGATGATTATATAATTGTTATATAAAGCATGTTAGATGCATGTTATAGGTTATTTTCAACGTCATAAAACGAGATAGACGTTAAAATCTATAATAAAGATAAGTGCTTGCTCACTTAGGGTTAAGACCCTAGCACGATCAATTTTAATAGTTAAAATAGGTCGATGTCTTACGAAATTGCGGTTACGAGAAAGCTCACCTGACACGATCTTGTCTAAGGCTGGAGGCACTTAAGTTGACGGTTTACGGAACACCTACTACCTGGAGATCGGACCAGTACTTGAGCTTAGTTAGCCCAGTTTTATGAGCATGCTTAAGTGATGTAAGATTTAGAAAAATCACCTAGACTTAAGTTATATTTAATTAGCCGGAATATACTTAAGTAATGAGTATACCCAACCATCTAAAATACTTAGTGGGAGGAAAAAGATGTATAAGATACATCGTTTTCTTTTCACGCTCTCTGTAAACTTCACACAGTGAGATTCATGCTCGGCCTCGTGTCGCCCTGGGAGCGTCTTCCATTCGGAAGGTATTTGCATGAGTCAATAACAAGGTGAATAGAAAAAGTATTTATAGTAAGTGGGAGAAGGAAGTATATCAAATACGTCCTATGGTCTCCACCACTAGGTTGCACCGTGAGATTCCCATGTTCCACCTGCATGTTGCCCTAGAGCAACTACCCATTCGGAGGGTCGTAACATGGGAGTCGAAACAACGCAAACTCCAGAAATGGATAGGATTTCTTAGGTCCGTTCCCAACTTTGGCTTTTTCATTGGATAGCATTGTTGGGACCGATCTATGAGGTCTGAAAATGGCGGGTCACACTTACGAAGAAATACTAAGAGTTGGTATATTCTTGACCAAAACAGCGATAACTAAGAACACTATAGGAACAAGAGTTATTCTGAGAATAGTGTTTAAGTCAAGAATGTCTTGGTTTAGTGAATGAGTGATTGACTGCCCCTCGGTTGCAGTTGCTCTAACTCACTAAAGTATCGTTGCAAATTAATAATGATTTGGGTACATTATTACATTTGCTAAAACTGATTGGATTAAACAGGATTAAGTCAAATCACTAATAGAATTTTCTTTATATCACAGCATGACAAACTCAATAGTACAATTACTCGCTTCTGAGAAATTAAACAGCGACAACTACACAACTTGGAAATCAAACCTAAACACAATACTGGTCATTGATTATTTAAAGTTTGTTTTAACTGAGGAGTGTCCTCCAAACTCCAGCTCAAATGCAAACCGAACAGTTCGAGATGCGTATGACAGATGGATAAAGGCAAATGATAAAGCCCGAGTGTACATTCTAGCCAGCATATCTGATGTTTTGGCTAAGAAACACGATGTTATGGGTAATGCTAAAGAGATTATGGAATTTCTAAAAGGGATGTTTGGACAACCGTCCTTCTCCCTTAGACATGAAGCCATAAAATACATTTACAACTGTCGTATGAAAGAAGGGACCTCAGTTAGAGAACATGTCCTGGATATGATGGTCCATTTCAATGTGGTAGAAGAAAATGAAGCTGTCATTGATGAGAAGAGTCAAGTCAGTTTTATCATGATGTCTCTTCCGAAGAGCTTCTTCCAGTTCCGCACCAATGTGGTTATGAACAAAATAGAATATAACTTGACTGCTCTTCTCAATGAGCTACAGATTTATCAGTCCCTCTTAATGAACAAGGGACAAATAGGAGAAGCAAATGTTGCTATCTCCAAGAAATTACTATGAGAATCATCCTCCAAAAATAAGTCTGGACCTTCAACTTCTAAAAGTGTTTTGATGAAGAAGAAGGGTAAAGGGAAAAACAAGATTCCTACTAAACGCAAACACAAGGTTCAAAAAGCAGATAAAGGAAAATGTTTCCATTGCAACGAAAACGGGCACTGGAAGAGAAACTGCCCAAAATACCTTGCAGAGAAGAAAGCCGAAAAGACACAACAAGGTAAATATGATTTACTCGTTGTAGAAATATGTTTAGTAGAGTATGACAACTCAACTTGGATACTAGATTCAGGGGCGACTAATCATATTTGTTCTTTTTACCAGGAAACTAACTCCTGGAGAATGCTTGCGAACGGCGAGATAACACTCAGGGTTGGAACAGGAGATGTTGTCTCAGCAAGATCAGTAGGAAATTTAAAGTTGTTTTTGGAGATAGATTCATTATATTAGATAATGTACTTTTTGTTCCTGAAATGAAAAGAAATCTAATATCCGTCTCAAGTACTATTCTATTCTTGTTCTATTTAACAATTATTGTTTTTACACCCTTTAACCAATTTTGATTAGGCATGTCACGTGGGTAAATCTCTGCCTCCTGCCAACCTTTTTAAATTGAAGGCTATCTTATAAGATAAGACACTCATTACCATTTTAATGATCGACCGTTCCATCTCTCATTTTCAGTTGCGTTGAATTTAAAAAAAGTTTGTTTGTCAATATGATTTTATTTTTTATTTAACTAAAAAAGGGATGGGGAGATCTTAGCAAAAAAAAAAAAAACTCTAATTTTTCCAACTCTTATTTATTTTGTAAAAAAGATGTTTAATTTTAATTGTTTGTTTCAACTAAAGAACTATGCAATGTAACAACTATCAAATGTAACAACTATCATATATTTTTCATAGTCTTTTTTATTTGTAGTTGGTGATGTAATGTAGAGTCGGTGATGATAAGAATCATGTAATATAGAGTCAGTGATGATAAGAATCATTTTTTATTTGTAGTTGGTGATGTAATGTAGAGTCGGTGATGATAAGAATCATGTAATATAGAGTCAGTGATGATAAGAATCATCTACAAAATTGGCAAATGGACCTATTATAGGATCCAAAGCGAAGAAGATGGTGATGTAACATAGAGTCAAGATGATAAGAATCTACAAAATTGGACAAATGAATATTTCCACCAGGGTTTGAACCTTCATTTCCACCAGGGTTTGAACCTACACAAGTGAAGCCTAATAGATTTTAAGTCTATTTCTTTTGCCACTCAAACATATCGACATTTGTTAAAAGATTTTATTGTTTTTTTTTTTTTTTTCATTTTGTAATGGTTAATTGGTCAAAATTGACTTCGTCATTGGTGGAGATTAAAGGGGATCGGGATTGAATCCCGGCGACAAACGTCTTTTGTCGGGAGACTATAAATACCCACAATATGTTATGTAAAAAAACAGATTCGTGGATGAATGTAATTCATATCTCAAATTGAGACGTTTCCCTTAGAAATCCGAGCATCATATTTGCCATTTCTAAGTTTCAAGCAATTCTTGTGGTAGAATTGCACCCGAGCCATTCAATCAAGCCTTGATCAAGTTAGATTGTGGAGTGACTCAATTTAGAACAAGGTTCCAAATCTTGCTTCTAGATCTTCGATCGTAAGAGGTAATCTAATTCTTGCCTTATCTCTTGGTTGATCCAAATTTCGTATAAGGAGGTGTTAATTACTTTGATTCAAGGGTTCTTGCTTCAACAAAAGCTTGTATCGTTGGACTGAGGATTAGGGTTGCCTTATCAGTTTGTTATCATAGCCTAGGCTTACATCTTTGTGGCCGACTCTAGAATTGATTTTATCTTTCATTTCCGTTGTTGCTTATCTTTTCTTTAAATTTGTCCATTTATTTTTATTTCCGCCATTATTCATCAACTTTTCACTTTTTTCTCATTTTCTTCCTAAAGATCGAGTTGAGATCTTGAAAAAAAAAAAAAAAAAAAAAAAAAAAACAAATCTTAACATATTTGTTCTTACGATTGTGTTTATAAACCATATTTATCATTTTTTTTAGATCATTTGCATGTTCATTTGAAGATCAAATAAACTTCGATTCACATCTTTTTCTTCATCCATCTAAATCTAGAACCGTTGTGCTTGATTTTTTTTCCTCATAATCTACGCTTGAAGATAACTTCTAAATTTTCCGAATTCTGTAAAAAGAAGAGTTAGATCGTTCTTAAAATCTTCACGTCCTTTCTTTTTGGATTTTTTTTTTCTTTTCAGTGTGCAATTACATCCAAAAATATCTTCGTGTCCCTTATTTTTTTTGTTCACGTCTTGTTTTATTTTGTTGTTATTTTATAATTAACTTATCTTGATTGCCTTGAATAGCTTGCTACTATCAGAATTGCTTTACCGATATATTAGCCTACCTTGATCATAATTTAGTCACTTTCCCAAACAGCCTACCTTTGTGTGTATAAACACGAGTGTCCCTGAGTGTAAAATCAGTGAGTTGAGTGTGTGAGGTTCTAAACATATTCCACTACTATTTGTACAATCATGAACCAAGATGAAGGAAATGGAGGGGAGATTAATGAAGCTAGGTGGAGAGAAGCACAGGTCAGAACAATTACTCGTTTGAATCAAGTTATTAGTACATTGACAGACCGGATGGAGCGAATTGAAATAGCCTTAGGTAATCTTCAAGGGAGGGAAGTACTCTTGAATGAAGGAGTTGAAAATGAAGAAGATGACAATGTCACCCTTTTAGCGGGACATAGTCCTAGGGGAGGGAGAGATGTCAGTCGAGGGAGAGGAAGAGTCAGAAGAAGGGGTAGAGAAATGTTAGCACCAAAAAGAATTGAGACGGAGTACCAGTATGAGAGAGAAAAAGAAATAGGAGTCGGGGGAGTAAAGCTAAAAATTCCAACTCTCTATGGGAGATCTGATCCAGAGGAGTATTTGCAATATGAGAGCAAAATTGAGCATGTCTTCGATTGCAACAATTTCAGTGAAGAAAGAAAGTTGAAGCTTGTTGTGGCTGAATTTTGTGATTACGCCATTATATGGTGGACATCTTTGAAATCAAAGTGGAGGAGAAATTATGAAGAACCAATTGATACGTGGGAGGAATTGAAGACATTAATGAGAAAAAGGTACATTCCTAAGCATTATTCTCCAGTACTCAAGCAAAAACTCTATACTTTACAACAGGGATCCAAAAGTGTTGAAGAATATTACAAAGAAATGGTGACCCTTATGAATAGAGCATGTATTGATGAAGATGAGGAAGATACAATGGCTAGATTTCTTGGTGGGTTAAACCGACAACTTGCTCACCAAGTGGATAGGCAAGCGTACTTTGACATGCAAGAATTGTTACACCTTGCTGTCAAAATCGAAGGGCAACTAGCTTGGGAGAAGGAGAACTCCAAGAGGTATGGTATTTCAAAGTCTACTACTTTCAACACTTGGAAAAAGAAGGCAAATATTGAAAAGATAGATTTCAAAGTTGGAGGCAAGTATGATCTTGACAAAAAGAACAAAGCTGAGACCTCCAAGGGTAAAGAGAAAGTGGAGGAATATAAGGAGATTCGAGAAAGAAATAGAGACATGAAATGTTGGAAATGTCAAGGAATTAGTCATCTTAGTCGTGATTGTCCTAACAAGAGAGTCATGATCATCAAGAATGGACAAGTTGTCACAGATAGTGAGGAAAGTGACCATGATGAGCTAGTTGAAGAGGAAATCCAGGAGGATGAGGAGGCACTAGAAGATGGGAGTCATTTGGTACTTGTAACCAGAAGACTTCTTAAAACTCAAGTTATAGAGAATGATATTGATGATCAAAGAGACAACCTATTTCACACAAGGTGTTTAGTTAAGGGGACTCCTTGTAGTCTTGTAATTGATAGTGGAAGCTGCACCAATGTCGTAAGTACAATGCTTATCAAAAGGTTGCTAATTCCAACCCAACACCATCCTAAACCTTACAAGCTTCAATGGCTCAATGACAGTGGAACAATGAAGGTAACTTCTCAAGCTTTAATATCTTTTACTTTAGGAAAATATAAAGATGAAGTTCTTTGTGATGTTTTACCAATGCATGCTGGAGACATATTGCTTGGTCGACCATGGCAATTTGACAGGAGGGTTATTTATGATTGCTATTTGAATCGGTATTCTTTTGTAAAAGATGGTAGAAAAACCACTCTTGTGCCTTTGAGTTCTGCAAATGTATTTGCTGATCAATTAAAGTTGGAAGAAAAAAAAGAAAGAGTTTGAGGAAAAAGAGTTGAGTGAAAAATTAGATAAAAGTCAACAAGAAAAACATAGTGAAAAAAAGAATAAAATTGGAAAACAAGGAAAGAATGTGCATTGTTTGGCTAGAGTTGGAGAGGTTAGAAGGGCAATGTTCTCACAAAAAACCATCTTTGTACTTGTGTACAAGGAAGGATGTTTGGTCTCTAACGATAATAATTTGTCTTTGCCTAGTATGTTTCAATATCTTTTACAGGAATTTGATGACGTATTCCAAGATGAAGTCCCTAAAAGATTACCTCCAATTAGAGGTATTGAACATAAAATAGACTTCATTCCAGGGGCGGTAATTCCTAATAGGCCAACTTATAGAGCCAACCCAACTGAGACTCAAGAAATTCGAAGGCAAGTAGAGGAGCTTATGGAGAAGGGCTATATACGAGAGAGTTTGAGCCCATGTTCTGTACCAGTCTTATTGGTGCCGAAGAAAGATGGAACGTGGCGCATGTGCGTGGATTGTAGAGCCATCAACAAAATTACGGTAAAGTATTGACATCCTATTCCTAGGCTAGACGATATGCTTGATGAATTGCATGGTTCATGTTTATTTACAAAGATTGACTTGAAATCTGGATATCATCAAATTAGAATGCATGTGGGAGACGAATGGAAAACCGCATTCAAAACTAAGTTTGGATTGTATGAATGGCTTGTGATGCCTTTTGGGTTAACTAATGCTCCTAGTACATTTATGCCCTTAATGAATCACGTTTTGAGAGAATATTTAGGAAAGCATATTGTTGTGTATTTTGATGATATTTTAATTTATTCAAAAACCTTGCATGAGCTGGTGGAGCATGTTAAATTAGTTTTGATTACACTTAGAAAAGAGAAACTTTATGCTAATTTTAATAAATGTAGTTTTTGCATGGAAAAAGTTAACTTTCTTGGCTTCATAGTTGGTAAAAATGGAGTAGAAGTAGATGAAGAGAGTTAAAGCAATCAGGGATTGGCCAACACCACAAAATGCAAGTGACGTTCGTAGTTTTCATGGGTTAGCTAGCTTCTATAGGAGATTTATAAAAGATTTTAGCACCATAGCTGCACCATTGAATGACTTAGTGAAAAAGAATGTTGTTTTTAAATGGGGAGATATGCAAGAGAATGCATTTAATGAGCTTAAGAATAAATTAACCAATGCACCATTACTTGTCTTGCCTAACTTTGATAAAACTTTTGAAATTGAGTGTGATGCAAGTGGGTTGGGCATAGGTGCTGTTTTGATGCAAGATGGCAAACCCATAATGTATTTTAGTGAAAAACTAAATGGGGCAGCATTGAACTATCCTACCTATGATAAAGAATTGTTTGTTTTACTTCGCACATTGCAGGTGTGGCAACACTACTTATGGCCTAGAGAATTTGTGATCCACTCTGATCATGAAAGCTTGAAGTATCTTAAGGGTCAAAGCAAACTGAACCGTAGGCATGCAAAGTGGGTGGAGTTTATTGAAACATTTTCGTATGTTATCAAATATAAGCAAGGTAAGGATAATGTGGTAGCTGATGCATTATCTCGAAGGTACAATCTTTTTACTTCTCTCAATGCAAAAATTCATGGATTTGAGCATATTAAAGAATTATATCGAGATGACCACGACTTTGAAATTATTTATCATCTTGTCTTACAAAAACAGCTGTAGATGATTATTATGTGTTTCATGAATTCTTATTTAAGAAAAGTAAACTTTGTATTCCTAAATGCTCTATCCGAGATTTGCTTGTTAAAGAAGCACATGGTGGTGGCTTAATGGGATATTTTGGGATTAATAAAACTTATAATATGTTGCATGAACGCTTCTTTTGGCCGAAAATGAAGCATGATGTTCATAAATTTTGTAGTCAATGCTTTAAATGCAAAGAAGCTAAATCTAGATCAGAACCAAATAGATTGTACACTCCTTTAAATGTACCTAATGAACCTTGGACTAATATATCTATGGATTTTGTTCTTGGTTTACCGCACACTAAAAAGGGTAAAGATAGTATTTTTGTTGTGGTAGACAGATTGAGTAAGATGGCTCATTTTATTGCATGTAACAAGACGAACGATGCAAAACATGTTGCTGACTTATTTTTTAGGGAAGTAGTAAGATTACATGGAATCCCTAGAATAATTGTTAGTGATAGGGATGCTAAATTTCTAAGTCACTTTTGGAAAGTATTGTGGGGTAAATTGGGTACCAAATTGTTGTTTTCAACTAGTCATCTCAGAGGGATGGACAAACTGAGGTGGTTAATAGAACATTAGGAGCATTGCTTAGGGCTATTATTTCTAAGAATATTAAGTCTTGGGATGAATGTTTGCTATTTGTAGAGTTTGCATATAATAGAGCAATTCATAGTACAACTCATTGTTCTCCTTTTGAAGTTGTTTATGGATTTAATCCACTTACGCCTCTTGATTTGCTTCCTATTCCTTCTAATATATTTGTGAGTGACGCAGCCACAAGTAAGGCAGACTTGATCAAAACATTGCACAAGAAGGTGAAGGAGAGAATTGAGACCCAAAATTTCAAAGTTGCTTCAAGGATTAACAAAGGACGGAAGAAAATCATTTTTAAACCTTTGGATACGAGAGGGGATGGCCCTTATCAAGTCTTTGCAGTACATTCTACTTTCAATGTGGCTGACTTGAGTTCTTTTGATGTAGGTGATGATGACGTAGGTGATGATTTTTCTGATTCGAGGACGAATCATTTTGAAGAGGGGGAAGATGATAAGAATGACGGTGTTCCAAATGGACATATTACACGATCCAAAGCGAAGAAGATTCAACAAACATGAAGAATAATGTCAACAACAGGGTTTGAACCTACACAAGTGAAGCCTAATAGATTTTAAGTTTATTTCTTTTGCTACTCAAACATATAGACATTTGTTGAAAGATTTTATTGTTTTTTTTTTTTTTTTTCATTTTGTAATGGTCAATTGGTCAAAATTGACTTCGTAATTTCTAGAGATTAAAGGGGATCGGAATTGAATCCCGACCACAAACGTCTTTTGTCGGGAGACTATAAATACCCACAATATGTTATGTAAAAAAACAGATTCGTGGATGAATGTAATTCATATCTCAAATTGAGACGTTTCCCTTAGAAATCCGAGAATCATATTTGCCATTTCTAAGTTTCAAGCAATTCTTGTGGTAGAATTGCACCCGAGCCATTCAATCAAGCCTTGATCAAGTTAGATTGTGGAGTGACTCAATTTAGAACAAGGTTCCAAATCTTGCTTCTAGATCTTCGATCGTAAAAGGTAATCTAATTCTTGCCTTATCTCTTGGTTGATCCAAATTTCGTATAAGGAGGTGTTAATTACTTTGATTCAAGGGTTCTTGCTTCAACAAAAGTTTGGATCGTTGGGCTGAGGATTAGGGTTGCCTTATCAGGTGACGTTTTATTTGCAAAGATGTCACACAAACAAAGAGAAACAAAATTGTTTGTCATATTTGGAACTATCCAATAAATTTATAAATGCACCACACAAAGAAATAATTTAGGGATGTTCCACTTTTCGAAGTCTCAAAGTCTATCGTTGATAGACTATATCGATGATATGCCGTTTTTATATGGATCAACAAATTTTTTTATCATTAAAGACTTTTCTTTTACCGTCTCTCACTTATCGGAGTTCTCTTTATAACTCTTGAGGTAGATAAAAGTATCGCATTGACAACTTTCATCATTTCTGTCTTTATACTAGAGAATGTTTAAGTGTTTTTCTTCCGTCTCTATCATAAAGTTGTGCATAGCTCTAGGGTCGACCATTGTGCTCTTGGCCGATCTATGGTTAACCTAGTCCTCAATGTACATAATACATTGACAATTTTGTCTCTACACCTCTTTTCTTGAAAGCAAATAGGTACTTTAAGACCCCCAATGCAGGGTTTTCGACGGTTTGGCTCGGAAGGCATGAAGGTGCACTGTTTGTGGGTATTCAGATTCTCGATAGACCACCTCGTATATGAAGCTGGACAAGGACCATTGATTGTAGTTGTTGTGGCTGTGAAGTCCTTGCCATGGATTTCTACCCATCTTTTTGGAGGATTCATAGTCTCATCCTACTGCTTCAAGTCTCCCATGGTTGGGATTTATGCCCTAAAGTTTTGTAATTAATTATTTAATAATTCTTTTATTCGTAATTTTATATTATTGCTGGTATGGAAAATCCAAGATGTCACGGCACAAATTCTGAGACATCGAAACTCGGATCGAAAGTAAAAAGACGAAAGCGAAAACAAATAAAAATATAAGTAAAATAAAATAAAATAAAATAAGAAAATGCAGTAAAATTAAAATTAAATTAAGTTAAACAATTTCACATTAAAATAAAATTACAAGACTTCGAATTTATTAGAAAGGGGAAAATGGACTTGGATACAACTAAAAAATGAAATAGACAAGACTGACAAAATTGAAAGAAGAACGGAAGTTCCATAACAACCCCCTCTCTGACTGCATAGCTCTCGAACGCTCCTCCACCTTGACCCTGCAACCTGCGAACAACTGAAAAAGAAAACAAAACGGGGTGAATTTATAAATATACCTAGTAAGTATCCTGCTTGTAGGAACGACTTACATAGAGTAACTAATCTTCGATCTCTACCAATTGATTAGCCCGGGACATGCCGAGTTGTTTTGCAGCAAACATGTTTGTGTACTACGATTCAAGGAGCCAACTTGGCTGTAATATCACTTATCACAATCACATTCTTGTGAAGCGAGATAGCGATTTTGCGACACTTATTCTAACCCGATGAACAAGTCAGTAGTATGAAAATTGTAAGTCGTAGACAATTTGGACGTTTGATCGAGTCTTGGTCATGTTTGAAAGAAAGTGTTTTAGAAAATGTAAGCGAGAAAAATGCACAGATTTTTTTTTTTTTTTTTTTTTTTTTTTTTTTTTTTTTTTTGTGTGTGCTAGAAAACAATGTTACAGGCTAAAAGCAAGCAACAACTAAACTTTTATAGCATTAACCCCGTAGGAAGAATTGACGACTAGTTTCATCACCGTATAGTACATTTTGGAGCATTTTAGCCATGGAGGGTGTAGACATGATTTTGTGGATAGGTCATGCCCCCGTACTAACACAACAAGAATAGTAAATGCCAATCTAACATGAAAGCAAGTAAAGGGGTTGGAACGGGCATGCGGTCGTGGACAATACGTTTTGGACAACCATTGTCATTGGAACACCTGACACGCGACCGTAAGCAACACGCCTTGAAAAAGCCTGACCGTGACACCTTGCAACTTGACTGAAGCTCACCTCGCCTTGACAAGGTGTGTAAGTTGTAAGGTTAGTAGGCAAGATCTCGCTCCTTATGTGAATTATATGCATATGTTAGCTACGTCTTATGATCTAATTAGGTTATAATTGGTTACCGTACCTAATAACTTAGATTTTATTGCATGATGATAGATTATGTGCCCTAAAATCTGAAGTGGTACTTGACGAGGGGGTAGAGCAGGTAGAGCCTTGACTGAGACCGACCCTGCTCAAATTCCTTATAAGGAAAGGCACACTAAGAACAAGTGTCGGAATAACTGGATACCATGACACTACAATCTATGATCTAGGCCACTCAGGTAAACTAGGGTAACATAAAAAGTGGGAACAATGTCACTATATCCTCGACATTGAGATTCATGTCATAAAGCCTTGTAATTAATTATTTAATTTTAATAATATATTTGATTATTTTATTTAAAATTTAACATTATTCATGGTATGAAAAGTCCTAGATCATTGATGTAATCTTAAACAACATGTGATTGACGTACAAGAGAATCATGTTTAAGAATAACCTAAAGGGTCTATCGTATGTCGATAAGGTTTGGTCTCTTATCCTCATAACATAATTGATACGACTTTGTTTGTAATTGTTACAAATATTATATCTAAATCGTTCATATTGACACATGTGAGTGGGTGTATCTTATACGGCAAAGAGTTTGTATAAGATTGGACCACGAAATTTTTTTTATCTCGCTTTACAAATTCATTAATCGAGAAAATTAATATTTTACAGGATGACCATATGCGACTCAATCTTAATCTGAAGGGAGTTGAGAATGACTTTTATAGCAAATTTAATATGTCTACTTTTTGGAACTTGACCAAACAGGGAGCTGGGAACATAATTTCACGAGATGAAATACACTCTTGCCGACATAGAATAAGTAGACGAGTAGTTCCCTTAAGTGCTGATTTCGGAACTTGAACAATGGAGTCACACTCTCTCACCGACCCTGGAGGGACTTGGTTTATGGTTTGATCATAAATAAATTGTTCATGAGTTAGTGGCACTTAAGGCATAAGACATTACGAACAACTGGTGATTGCTTGTAACGATTATATCAATGGTCAAAACTTGTTCTACACTATATAAGCATGCAACTCTAGGTCTACAATGGAGTGGCCTATAGTTAATGAACAAAGTTGATTAATTAAGGAATATATTTAATTAATTTTATATCATTGCAGCTTATAATCAATACGGTCATAAGGTTCCTTTGCTAGCTCATAGTAACACGAAAAGGATCGATTTAGTTGAAGAAAAATTTCAAAGAAGAAAAAGTATTTAATTTGAAGTGTTCAAATTGATATTTAATATGAAATAGATTAAATAAAAAGAGAAAAATATATTTGGTTTGGAGTGTTTAAATTACAATTTTGAAAGAAAAATACAGTTAATTTAATCGATTCAAATAAGAGAAATATATTTATTTCTTTGGATATACTAAATGTTAAAATAATCTATGTATATAGATAATTGAATGAAAATATATATTTGAAATTTGAACGAGATTTAGTTAAATATATATTAGAATATCCTACCATGTTAGATATTCATATATATTATTTGGTAAATATTTTCAAATTCTGTAGAGAAGACTCTTGGGTTGAGCCAAAAAGTATCCCACGCTTTCTCCATTCCAGAATTCTCTCTAAAAATCTCATTCTCTCGTCCTTGTAGATTTTCTTTCAAGAAGCAACCACAAGCCTTGACTTTGTGTTCGATTCCTAGCGATGAATACTTTACAGAGGAGATTCAACTATTGTAAAAGTTGGAGCAAGTATTTTAAAGATGTGCAAGAACTTTCTCCATATTTCTTCAACGTAGTTTGTTTAACATTTTGTTTTGTTTAATTCTAAGTAAGATCAGGGACGATTCTAATACTTTCGCTGCACTAGTTAAACGTTCATTTCCAACTGAGAGGTCAGCGGGACACTTACAAATTTGATCCATTGACATTTAAAGGGAAGAACATAACCCCAACTCGTCGAATAAGAGAAAGATCTAAACACCACAAGCTTGTTATGCCACTTTTTGAGGCGGGTGAAAATGAGATAAAGTGGACACTATCCACTGCGAGTCTTGTGAAGGAGAAAATGTTGACAAGTGGCCAACTATAACAGCTTCCAATGAAGCCAAATAACTTTAGTACATGTTCTCATGTGCACCGACCTCTATGGTTCAACTACAAAACACCCCACGAATACCACTTATCACAATCACATTCTCGTGGAGTAGGATAGTGATTTTGCGACACTTATTCTAACCTGATGAACCAGTCAGCGGTATGAAAATTGTAAATATGGCCACCATCTTTTTCTACAACAATTGTATGTGATATGATAAGAAATCAACTACAAGGGGAATAAGATTCGGATTACCTTGTTGATCGAATATCTCAAGGCAAGAACACTTGATTGAGATTCGAATCACTCCACAAGCAAGATCGATCATGTCTAGCTTGAATGACTCTTGTTGATCAAATATCTCAAACACTTGTTTGAGATTCGAATCACTCCACAAGCAAGATTGATCATGTCGAGCTTGAATGATTCTACATGCAATCTAAATACATAGAATTGCAAAGAAACTTAGCCATTGGCTAAAAAAAGAGCACAAATGCTTCTTTAATAATATTTTCCAAGTCTTCCTTACAAATACAATATACATGGCTTTATATAGCCTCAAAATGAAACTATTAGAGGCATTCCAAAAGTTGTAACATTCATACTTAATGGCCATAATTAGCAATTATGTAATTGTAACCTAAAGTAAAATAAAAACTCTTAAACTACATTAATGAAATACAATAACTCTAAATTGTAATCCACCCAAAATTTATCACATGAAACTTCATTCTTCTTCATTGTGACATGAATTGAAACATCTTTTGATAATTTTGACAACTTTTTCTTCATATCTTCATTTAAGTATATTGTATGATTGATGTCTCTTGGTTCATATCAGTATGTCTGCCAGCATCGCCACTAAGTTTTTTGCTAAAAATATCATTTCAAGAGGGAAACAAATTCGAGAAACTAACGTTA
Source organism: Cucurbita pepo subsp. pepo (assembly GCF_057944985.1). Classification (NCBI taxonomy): domain Eukaryota; kingdom Viridiplantae; phylum Streptophyta; class Magnoliopsida; order Cucurbitales; family Cucurbitaceae; genus Cucurbita; species Cucurbita pepo. Next base: position 4,974,425 of record NC_141812.1, read on the forward strand.
GAAGTTTGATCTGTCAGGTGGAACTACATTGGAGGAGACTTAAGGCGTAACACAATTGCATTGTAGGATTTTGATAAGTATAAAATATATGATTTTTATGTCATGTATTATTTGCAATGGGTTAATTTATATTATAAAATCATATGTTTGTCCAGGTCAAAGTTAGACTAATACTTGCAGTGACGATTAAGAGTAGCTCTCTAAGCAAGGGGCCTCCCTATTGAAACATAAACGGTTTTGTTTTCTTAATACAATTGGATATACATACTATTGTATGGTTGTATGTTATTTGTTGTCGTGCTCTGTTGGTCATGATGAATGTTTTTGGACTCGTATATTTGTATATTATAATTATTGAACGGAATGGACATGGTATGGGTTACACATTGTATGTATCAAGTAATCAACCACTAAGATTACGTGAAGGGTGGTGATTGTCGGTAATTATTTTTGTGGTAAAGGTTGCATGTTGTATATATTTCGTAAAAATGACTTCTAAAAATGGTTTTTTGGTGAGTAAATTACACGTTATGTATTTTGGATAATCAACCACTAAGGTCCCATAATTTTGATGGATGAGTTATATGATGGTTTACACATTTGAGTGTCTTATTGAATATTTTAATAACCACCCTCTTAAAGTGATTTTCATACCTGGCTAAAGTCAAATCTGGGAGCGATATACAATATGGGAGGAATGTCTTTTTAGCATATTTTCATATATTTTAAATTAGGAACAAATTGGAAATTTTTAGGGTTTAATGATGTCTCTATCTAATATGTGTCCGAAAAGTTAAGGCCGATATAGCGAGGTATGACATAATATGATAGTTTGTGGGAAAAAAGAAAAAAAAAAAAAAACTTGAAAAGACATATTTATCTTAAAAAAATTTGTGGACTTAAAAATTCATATGATTTTCAAACAGTGTAAACCTAATTGAAAAAAAAGAGTAAAAGACATCTCCAATCCAAAGTTCAAAAATATAAATTCTACTAAATTATACTAACAATAGAACTATAACATAAATGCTAGAACTATTTATCAACGCTTCATTCCATGACTTCCTTAGCTGGCACCATTCTTTAGACATAAGTTCCACGCTTTTACTCAAAAATGTTAGACATGAGATGAGTACTTAAAAATTCTTCGTAAGTGAACCAATATTGGAGCGGAAAGCAACCACATGCAATCGGTTTTATGACTAGTGGGAATGTGTTGTTAAAAACCAATAGACGTGCACGTGAATCCTCTGTAAAATACTAATAGAAAGGGACACTAATAGAAAGGGAAAGAAGTGTGTAATAACGTGATGCCTGTCCGTACTAAAGAAGTAATACATACTTGTGCGACATACAACATGCATAATGTCTCCCGTTAAGAATCATGGTTCAACGAGTGGTCATAATACTTTCTTACTTACTATGACATAAATTCATTGGGAGAAATACATACACATTCAAGGTATTTCATTAATGCCTTCTTGGAATTTGTGCCCGAAAGCTGGTAGGTTTTGTAGTGGATGACTTTCTTATTTATTAATAAAATAATCAATTATTTTATATTGGGTATATTATTATGTAGTATTGTGTAAAATCAAAAGTTTTTATAGTAAACTTGATCGATATGTAGCTGACACACAAGAGAATCATGTTCAAGTAATAATCTAAAAGATCCATAGTATGTAGATAAGATTAGGTGCCTTATCCTAGTAACACGATTGATACGATCTTTTTTGTAATTGCAACAAATGATGTGATCCAAATCATACATGTGGAGACATGTGAGTAGGAGTATTGATCCCTCGTGAATGTATATAGTAAAATGATATAAAATTCACAAAATAAGTGTAAGTATACACTATTGCAATTAGCAAGTAATAAGTAAATTATAGATTGTACAAAGAATCTTTTATCTCAGTCAATTTTGTTGTTGAACATTAAGTGAATTTTTAGTGTCATTCAAATGCGTGTTGGTGAGTTTAAACTATCTAGTTCAACTACAGATTAAATAATAAGTTGTTGAATTTTGTTGTGAATTTTAACTCCTTTTAATATATTTCCAAACCCACTTTGGTGGTCATACAGAATTAGAATTATTTCTAACACTTTAGTTACCTTCAAGTATTCTTGCAATGGAACTAAAGTATTAAAAGAATTTCTTCACTCCTCTCTTCTTTCGAATAAGAAAATAATTATGTACGTTTTACCAACTAAACAAACAGGTAAATCTTTAATGACAACTCTCTACTAAACTAAAACCACACTGTCAACATACTTAAACTATATCAAACTTCTGTTTTCCCTAGAAGATTTAGCTCTTCCTACCAACTGAATTAAAAAGAGAAATTGAAAAGAGAGTAAATTATTAGAGAGTTATCAAGTTTTGTTGTTGTGCTTTAATGGAAATTCCTCATCTTTGAGCTCTCTCTTCTACCTCTTTGCCCTAATCTATCCTTTTTGGCTTTCTTTTCCTTCTACTGTTAACCGTTGTTGAATTAGGGTTCCTCCTGTCCTCTGATTTTACAGCAGCAGAAGCTTTTGCAGTATGTTTTTCATTTTCCCCTTTGGTGGCTCTCTTCCTTTAGTGAATCATTCTTCCTTTTATATGGTTCATTGCTTCCCATTTATGGCTGAAAAGAAGTAAATCGTCCACCTAGGAAGTTCCTTATTGGGTAGTCAATAACCCACGTGGCTTGCTGATTTGGACTATAATTCCATGTCGTCCGAAAAGTTTGCTTTTCAAATTGCTACAGCATCAGGGTCAACAATTTGTACAAACATGTCATCGCCAGCAGGGTTGTTTCTAGATTTGCTATAGCATCATGGTTGAATATAAATGTTATAGAATTGTAACAAATAACTCAATTAAATGTACAATTAGACTTGATTTATGCATATTGATATTCTTTTCATCTTGAACTACAACGTACTATTCCATTCTTACTAATTAGAATAAATTGAGCAATTAATTAGAAAAGGGTAAAAATGAGTGCAAAATTACTAAAAAGAAAAAGAAAAAAATCTTGGTATAACTCTATTTAGGAGAGCTGTCACACTCCCAAACTTAAGAGATTACTCGAGAGTAATCATTCTCTCCACGCTCCCTTTTTTCTCATTAACAAATATATATTTTTCTATGTATTTCTGTTTGTAGAGTATTCACGAAACTATGATTCTGATCACACTCCTTATATTTCTTCCTCAACTCAATTTTTCTCCCACATTGCACCCCACACTAGAGAACTAAGTCCTACAAGAAAAATAACACGTTCATCACTTCTACCGTATCGCCCAATACACTTCTAGGATGGTTGTCACTCCTTTTACCTTTGCTTTAGTGACGTGGCTTCATAATTTATTTCCTTTAACTTTCTCTTGACATAATTTTTTTTTTCTCTTCCAAGAATTCTTCAAGTCATCTCCCTATTCTCTCGTGCATCCATTTGTGGGTGCTGATCACCTAAGTCTTCAAGGGATACTATATAGGTTAACACTCATTCTCCCTTAGCTCGACTCTCCCATACCTTCGATTTAGACACCTCCATTGGTGATGCAGATTTTCTGACAACAAGCAACGGGGTAATTTGTTTGCTTTTTTTTTTTTTTTTTTTTTTTTTTTAAGCATTGAGAGTTCAAGCTTAGGATCGAGAGGAATTGTCTCAGGTTTGGATATATATATATATATCTTTTTTTTTTTTCTTTTTTTTTTTTTTGCTAATAGAATTGTTTTAATATTTCCAACTTAAACTGGTCATTGTTTTCGATGAGCATTGGTGTGGGTGTGTAATCATTCTTAAAAGTAGATTGAGGTGGAAAAGCTCTTGGTCATTGTTTTTGTTGGAAAAATAATCTAAGGTTAGGCGAATAATGGAAATTTTTGTTGACTAAGATGAACTATAATAGATTGGATCCTCACCTTGAATTTGCTAAATACTTCTTTCCATTTGGGCTTTAATTTCCTTGACTTTTTATTTTTATTTTTATTTTATTTTAAGGAAACACACTTCTTACCTTACTCTTTTATTTATTATAGTGAAACATCTTTAGTTCTTGTACAAAACATCCCTACTGCATATTCGAAAATGCATGGTCTTACCTTACCTAATAAAAATCATGCTTCTAGGTGCATGCATGAACATCATTCAAAACCATATGTCGATAACAAAACAAAAACAACCAAGCAAAATATAGATTCATACTTATAAGTAAGACAGTAAGGTTGCAAAAGGTGTAGTCAAAGAATTCTCTTGTCTTTAGGCATCGTGAGAGGAAGTAGCCCTATGTTTAAGAACATACAACATGCATGAGGTCCCTCGTAATCTCATCATAACGTCTCTTCTGACACAACCCTCTAGTCTCTTGTAGGTTCATGAGTTTACCTTTCTGTCTATAATTCATATCTTGTCTTGTTCTTTGTCTTTCTCGGCACGTTATTAGGTTAGCTTTACCTCCTGGATGTAATGAATCATTCTTCTTGTTCGAGACGTTAGGTTAGCTTTACTCTCTCTCCCTCCTGTAATATATAAATCTTGTTGTTCTTCTTGTCTCGTCAAGTTAGTAGCATTACCTTCCATCTGGGACAGGCAATGGATGATGATTGGTTTCATCCATCCTCGACCCTAATGAAATGGAGTATTCCAGTCAGTCAAGCGGTTCGGGTTCTCGGCAGGTTCCCGTTCGCCTGCCCGCTCCCTCATAGTCCATTAGTGGGTAGGGTGGTAAACTGATAGATAGGGCGCCCGCCTCCTCTTCAGACGTGTCCTCGACAACTTGGCGGTTGGTTGTTCGGTCTCCGCTTTTGGGGGCAGAAGTGCTTGGTCGCTGGGGTTTCTTCCTTTTCCTCAACCAAAACGAAAAAGGTTGTTTGTGTCAGCCTGGTCTAAGATTTGGTTATGAGCTGGCTAGACAAAGAAAGATGGATTGAAGGTCAGATAGATTGGAGTGAAAGTGGCACAGGACCTTCGATCGTTGCCGCAAGGAATGACGTCGTAGCTCCTGCAGAAGTAATAACAATCAAAGCAGTAGGTGGGTATTCAAATAAAGGGGAGCACCTTGCTATCATGAAAACGCCAGCACTCCCCTTTACCAGAACAACCTTCTGATTCGCTGCAAGAGCCCTTCCTTCGCCTCAGGACCTACACCCGGGGCTCCTGTCTCTCCCTCTCCCTTAGTGTCTTTCCACTTCTGTCGTTCGGGAACAAACACTTCGCCCAATTCTTTTGAATCCCGGCCCGGTTTATCCCCACTAACCAATAAATGAGGTTACGACCACTGAACAAACTTGGTTTCTCTTTGTTACTCTAGGTAACACATGCTCGTGAATATTTATATTAATATCATTTTCATGCAATAAGGATTGTGTCCTAGGTCGATCTAACGACATGATGCAGTATGACAATCATCATCATACAACATGCTCAATATGGAAAACATCATCATATTAACAAAAACGTCATGCAATATCATACTCATCAATAAGTGTCATCAAGTGCATCAAACATAATATGTACGTCATGCATCAAAACATAAATCACATACCTATAACATGCATCACAGCTCAAGCATCATACTCATACATTGTCATAAACATCATATATCATCATACTCATTCTTCCGTTCGTTGTTTCCGACGCCGCTTTTCGTCCTTTTTCTTCTTCTTCCTCTTTGTTTCTCTTCCCTCCTTCCTTCTGGGAGTTTCGTGGCTTGAAACAACCTATAACAACAGATCTATGAATGTTTAGGAAACCTGAAATCTCGACCCCGCTTTCCGACGACGACGAATATGAAAACGGCATGAAACATACCTTGAGTTGATGGGCAGTCGTCGGGGATCTCTTTCGCAATGTAACTTGGGTGTTTTGGCATTGGTTTTGGGTTGTTTCGGTCGTGGGTTTCGTTTTTGGATCCTCTCGAGAAAAACTATGAACTCTCTCTATCTCTCTATTTTTATGCTCTTTTCTTCCTCTGTGCAAGTGTTCCAGATGTTGGCTCAAAGCTGGAGGAGGGAGGGAACGTTTGGAGACGATCTGTTGAGGTAGTGGTTGTGAGATCCAAAAATTTCGGTGATCGCTAAAATTTTCTTGACCTCGTTGGCGACATCGGTAAATTTTTTTTATAAAAAATACCGTTTCGTTACAAAATTGTTCTCAAATCGAGCTTGAACACATAACCAATGCTTGATCTTTCGGTATCGTGATATCCAGCATAGTCAGCATCACAGTATCTGGCTAGCTTGCAGTTTTCACTTCTTTTGTACAAAAAGTCATAATTGATTGTACCTTTGTCATATCTGAAGATTCGTCGAGTTGCATCCAAATGAAGCTTCTTTGGACTTTGCCTGTACTGACTAATGACTCCAACTTCATTTTCAAATCCATTTGGTTGGTTCATGTAGATCTCCCGGTCCAACTCTCCATCCAATAAAATATTCTTCATATTCATCTGCCATAATTCACAATCTTTATTTGCCACAAGTGCTGGAGGGAACTTGTACGATAGTGATCTTTGCCACTGGACTAACATTTCATCATAGTGTAGTCCATATTCTTGAGAAAACCTTGGATCTACAGTTTGAACTTTGTATCTCATGATTGATCCATTCGGAGTACACTTTATTTTGTAAATCCACATGCAAAAGATAGATTTAATATCTCCTGATCTTGGCACTAGTTTCCAAGTTTGATTTTGCTCCAGGCTATAATTTCTTCCACCATTGCTTTCTCCCAAGCTGAGTTTTGTGATACTTCTTCGTATGTCTCTGGCTCATTAACTTCGTTTTTTACAATAGTTGTATTGGCATACTTTGGATTTGGCTTCTAGATTCTTTCTGACCGTTTAAGTCGTTGAGATGTCATTTCCTTTTCACCAGGACACTTGGTTGAGTCACTTCTTGCTCACCAACATCAGTGTGACTTGGATATTCAGACACATCAGCACTTAAGCAATTGTGTACAGTTTGTTTTCTCGTCTTTTGTGGAAAATTTCTTCAGTTTGCTCAAAGTATGATAATACTTCCTTCTCTTAGGGCCACCCCGCTTCCATTGCACCACTCTGATCGTCAATCATGTGGTTTGAGCATCTTGAAACAATGATCCAGTCATCATCATAATTGATATGTTCGCCCATCATCGTCATGAGCGCTAACTCATCTTCTTCTAACATGGCCTGTCTATCCATCTCTATGACACATATTGCCTCTGCATCCCATTCGTCCTCCATCTCCTGCTTGGACGTTGTCACATTGTTTTCAACGGACTTTTTCTTGGACCAACAATCCCTAGACATGTGGCCTTCTTTCCACAATTGTAACAAATACCTCCAAATCTCTTCAATTAAATTAGGGTAGACGACTTATTGTTGCTCCAACTTTCACTTGTGTATCATGCTTCTTCTTCCTTCAATGTGATGTCTCCCATTTGTTTAGCCATGACTTCTTGGCTGGCTAACATATTTTCAAACTCTACAAGTGATGGTTGAGTGGGTCATCCTTGTATAGCAATAATGAAACTTCTATATTCTCGTCGCAATCTGTGGATAATGATCCTCTTCATTCGATCTTCTCCAATTGCAGACTTCGGGTCTAGTTTATTAATCTCTCGACAAATCGACTTGATCTTGTGGAAGTACTGAGCAATCGTCATGTCACGTTGTGAAATTGATAACAACTCATTCTCCAGAAGTTATGGTCTTGTATCGTTCTTCTTTGAGAACAACATCATAAACATGTCTCATGCTTCTTTCGATGTCTTGTCATCTCAATGTGCTCTAACATTTTTTCTCCGATTATTGTCTTCGAGGCAAACATTATTTTGCCTGCTTTGATTCTCCATTTGCACAAGGCACTGCTAGAATCATCCTCTGGCGGCGTAATTTCACTCCTGCCAATGACCTCCCAAAGGTCCTGTCCTTGTAATTAGAACATCATGCATGTTGCCCACGTGTTGTAATTGTTGAATTTCTTAATTCCTCCTACAATTTAGAATTCCTCATCGTGTTGGCAATACCTTAGTAATATCAAACGAGCCTTTTCGACGCAAAACTTGCAGAGTCACGGACTACTCACGACACAAAGAAACTCACTCACTAATAATCTCAAAAAATCGTTTTTGATGTGGAAGATCAGACAGAATTGCAACCACAGAGCATACTAAGAAATTCCAAGAGATCAGACAACCTACACCGACCTTGCTCTGATACCAAATTGTTGAACACAACTCTCTATGGGAAACACTCGCACTCTTCTATTAAGACCAACCGAGAAGAGATTACAAGACAATCGGTAGAATACTACTGCACTTTTTGCTTTGTATTTCTTTGGGATGATGTCCTAGGTAAGATGAGAGGGTATTTATAGTAGAAGCTAGAAAATTTATTGATAAAATTTCTCAACCTTGTTCCTAAAATACAATCATTTTCCTAAATTTATTCCTAAAATACAACAACTCACGTAATTGTTAGGCTTAAACCTATTGGGCTAATGATGATATTTTAACACAAGGCCTGTTGCCCATGCGCGCATGTCCATGTCATGTCAAACCCTTTATTCATCTGGTTAGCATCATTAATTTTTCATGGTCCATTTTCATTACAATAGAAACATTCTCCTTTAGCAGTTTTATCAACCTCAACTCTTTTTCCATTTGAGGCAATTGTAGTTTTATTGTTCTTCACATTGGATTTTCTCTTTTTGTTCATAATCCCAGAGGCTGAAGCTCTAGACTTAGTTCTAGATGTCAGACCTCCAAATCTGAACTTACCAGAAGCGGCAACATTTGTCTCCTCATTGGTCCATTTATTTTTTCTTCATAGACTCAAAAGTTGCCTTACCATCTCATACATGCTGTAGTCATGCTCCCTAAATAGACTCTTGCCTTTTCATTGGTCTTCATTCAATGATCATATGCATCACCAACATTATGTGCAACATTGGCAATAGATTATTGAGAGAATTCCTCATTCGGCACAAATTTCATATCATTACGCCTTATCACGATTCGATTTTTTAGCTTTTCGAAAAATGGATCGTGACGTAGATTGAAGGAAGTAAAAAGACGTAAACTTTTCTTTTTTACAAAAAAAAAAAAAAAAAAAAAAAATAGACTCAAGAAATTTAAAACATAAAAAATGTATCTTTAAAATATTCAATACATCGAGGGAAAAAATTAGACTGGGCAAAAAGACATAAATCTAGGTTCTTTCTCCATGACACATCTCCATATTACTCTTGTCGTATCTAGTAATTACCTAAAAAACATGTGAAAACTAGAGCAATAAGTAGTCTAATTTATAAAACATGTGAAAACTAGAGCAATAAGTAGTCTATTTATAGGCTCTTAATCGTGTCAATGGCTGATACTAAGGGTACTATTTTTAATCTAACCTTAAGGCATAATCATAGGTTCAGTTTTGAAAACATACTTAATTTTGACTTGTGCACTCGTGATCACACGGATTTTATTATGAAGGGTGAATCTGAATTAAGATACAACATCCTCTACCTCTGAGCCTCCATGGTATAATCTAAGCCTGACATCTCACTTTCATGATGAAAACATGAAATGTAGTGCATATAAAAAGAAATAATTGAATCAGTATTAAAAAAAAAAAAACAAAAACAAACAAACAAACAAATAAGGAAATGGCAAATGGATAAATGGTAAGAAAATTACCAAAAAAAAAAATCCAACAAATCTAAATTTCAACACTCAAATAGATTGACATTTGTGAAAAAAGAAATACTTCGGACACAATCCAGTAGTGAAACTATTTTGTTGACTATGGTTTTTTGGTCTAGCACAATCTTGAAGTAAATGATAATCTTAAATTAAGGACGCTAAACATCAATATACTGAACTGACTTAACATTTGTTAAAAAGAAAATACAAGTTTGAGGCAAAGCATCTATAACATTTTTGTCCTGTCCTATGCTATTGGTACATATATGACATGAAAATTGCTTCTTTTTTTTTTCATTCTAACTTACTTGATTGTAGTACACGTCTATACAATCCATGAGTCTCCTGCAATCACAAGAAACTTGTTCCCAGAGAGAGGTCATTTAAGTTCGAGAGAATCTGCGAACGAGTTGTCCCAATTTGTTGAGCAATTTCAAGCTGCTCCTCCAACGGTATCATCTCGTAGCTGCCACAAATGCGAACATAATTATGAGCCATTAATCACAGAATACAACCAACCAGCCTCAAAGGAATGATCATGGGTTTATGAGTAAGGAATACATCTCCATTGGCATGAACCCCTTTTGGGGAAGTCCAAAGCAAAGCCATGAGAACTTATGCTCAAAGTGGACAATATCATACCATTGTAGAGATTCGTGATTCCTAACATGGTATCAAAATCATGCCCTTAACTTAGTCATGTCAATAGAATCCTCAAATGTCAAACATAGTTGTGAGCTTTGAAGGTGTAGTCAAAAGTGACTCAAGTGTCGAACAAAGGGGGTACTTTGTTCGAGGGCTCCAGAGAAAGGAGTCAAACCTCGATTAGGGGGAGGCCGTTCGAGAGCTCTATAAGCCTCAGGGGAGGCTCTATAGTGTACTTTGTTCGAGGGGAGGATTGTTGAGGCTTAGAGAGTCCTACATTGGCTAATTTAGGGAAAATACATCCCCATTGGTATGAGTCCTTTTGAGGAAGCCCATAGCTTTGAAAGCTTATGATCAAAGTGGACAATATCATACCATTGTAGAGTGTCGTAGTTTCTAACAACTTGGTCTCACTTTAATTGAGTCGACTAAAAAGGTTCGGGGCAACTTACTGGCATAGTAATTCACAATCGACAATGCTGTCTGGACCACTTCGATGAACCTTTCCATTTGAATGAAACTGGCGAAACGACCTTGGATTTAAACCACCGACATGAGGAACGGCATCAACAAGTTTCTTTTGTAATGACTGCAGTCTACGAAATGTGAGTTCATCAAGAGGTGCAATACAACCAATACTTCCATCAAGGGTGCCAAATAACAAAGCGAAGCGATTAGTCTTGTCAGAAACTGTACTACTTCCTCTATCTGAAGTGGTCGACAACATCTGTAGCCGTAGAAACTTCGTCACATGAGCACCCACATGAAATTCAGCTCTTGATAGAAGCTTCTGCCCTTTCCAACTCTCAGTCGACTTTGGTGCATAATAAAATATCTGTTGTGGCATATATATATATATATAAATATTTGTATAAACAAGCAATTTGACATGTCTCATTGATGCCACCATGATAAGATTTACTCCAAAATATTTTTAAGGAAGTGTTAGTTTACCTGAATATTCTTTTGATCATCAGAGACAGTAAGACTAAGAGTGCTTCCATCGATCAGAAATTCTGTTGCAAAGCAATCTAGAGAACCAAAATCCTTCGCCAACAAGCTAAGTTGAGCTCCCTGTTCTTTCCAACTCAGAAAGTAAATGCTCTTGTGTATATCACCAAGAAGTATGAAATTCTTGACCTGCAGAAGTTCCCACATACATACACTAAGAGAAAGGCTTGAGGTCAAAGAAATGTAAGACTGGAACTTCATCCACGTGAATAGCAAACATTTTCACATTTCTAGATTTGTTTCGAATAGTTGCAATGAATTAATTCTCGCATGATAGTATAAAGTTGAACGTGGTATTAACTGAAAAGACGAGATCCAAAGCTCAAGTTTGTATGTCATTAACTTCCTCCCCATTCAAGAACTTAAAAACATGGGCCATACACATTGTTAAATAAATTTGACCATTAACAGCAATACTCAAGATCATCTGCCTAGATTTAACATGTAAATCATATATAAGAGATTAAATTGCAGTGAGAAAGTAGAACGTACAATGTTCAAGCTCACAACATATAAGGGTGGAACGTCGTAAAACGCAATGCCATTCAACTCTGCACCAGTCCACTTGTGTAAGATAATTTTAGGACCAGAAGCTATCAATAGATGACCTTGCAGAGAGGCTAAAGCAGAAATAGCACCCTTCAATTCTTTCGAATAAACCTCTGAAACCTGAGAGAAGACAAGAACCACAGGTTGAAATATCAACGAGAAAACACAGAATTTTTTTGAAACCTTAAAAAAAAAAAATTCCTACATTAACCAACAGAAAAGAAATGGGTAATAATATGGTTAAAGAAAGTTCAGAAACAATATTCATAAATATACCAAGGTCTGCGAATTATCAGCATCTTTTCCAACTGAAAATAAAAGCACTCTTCCTCTTGCAGCAACATCCTCCCCTTGCACATATGCAGTTCCAACTGCTAAAAGTGTTTCATTCTCTTTTGTGGTTGTGTTCTACAAAATAAAAGCCACAATATCATTATTTTTAATAAACTAAAAGACAGATATAGAAGCCACAATGCTATAATGAGGTGTTAAATCTTATTATATCCAGGAGTTACTTCTCAAGATCACTCTATCCCTTTAATGTCCAATTGTTTATCCCAAGCTAGATACTCTATGAAACTGCGAATAAACAAGCATGAAAAGAACACTCGTTTTCATTAACGTTGAATTTTACATATTTAAATTGCCCATATATATGATAATGGTTATGTTTGTCTTTATAATATAAAATGGTTGTTCGAGGAACTTATATTGAAGGATGACTTTAAACCCTAGCTTACCTAATATCTAGGTATTTAGTTAGATATGTTTTTCTATATTGTTACCTAGTATCTAGGTATTTAGTTAGTCTCTCTATTATAAAAGAACACATGTACCTCTCTAAAAATGAAAAAGAAATATGAGTACGATAATTTACACTTGCAACATGGTATCAGAGTCATTCTATACTAGGAGATCAGATTAATCGGCAAAGCCTTCATAGCTACTAATTTTCCCTTGACCAAATTTATTTGGAGCCTTCATTACTACCGATCTTCCATCTTGACCAAATTTATCTAGAGTCTTCATAGCTACCGATATTCCACCTTAACCAAATTCATTCAAAGCCTTCGTAAGCTATCAAAGTCGTGTTGATATTTTATCAAGGAGAAATTAGAGAATAGATAGTTTGCATGAGTTGTGCCCCCATAGTTCAACTACTAGATGTATTAACAAAAGAACTTTGTAGTTCAATGCTTCATGAGTTAGTATTCAAGCTGGGAACATGATATCTATTATGTAGCTTGAGGGAGAGTGTTGAAAAAATGACCTGAAACTCTAGCTTACCTAATATCTAGGGATTTATTTAGATTTATTTTCTACAATTATACCTTACATCTAGGTATTTAGTTAGGCTTTCTATATTATAAAAGGCACGTGTACCTTTCTAAAATTAAGAAAAATGTGAGCAAGTTAATTTACAATAGCAACAACTTATATCACCTACAAACATATACAAAAGATTGCATTTGTTTGTTTATCTTTAACTTGGTATCTGAACCAAAAACCCTAGCATTAGAACCCAAGCCGCCACCAAAACCCTACCCACTATCTTTTAACTACGCAGGCTACTTTCTTGGAGAATCCAAATTGAAACTAGCAATTATAGAAAGATGAATGATCATGACAACGATGACTTGGAAAATAACAAGAAAATGGTGGGGCGTAAATGGGTGTTTACCATAAAATGCAACTATAGTAGTTTTTTTGCAAAGCTATTTGGTAACCAGAACCTTTAACAAACAACATGGGATTTATTATTAGAAGATTATTGCTCTTGTTGATAAAGTTAACTATCAGTTTTAACTCGATTTTGCCCTTGCACCAACTTGCATAACATATGCTATTGTTCTTGAAGAGGAACTTTTTAAGTTTATGAAACATAAGTCGACTACCCAAAGGATGATTATCATACTTGGATGAGTGATGTCAATATACAGCCACTGGTGATGTTCCAAGTGTCTAACTATAGTCATTCTTGCAAGAGAGCCGACATGAACCTAGCTCAACAGTCGTTTTCTTGAGGTTAGAGGTTCAAATTCTCATAACTTACATTTATTGTACTAAACAAAAGTCATTATTGCAAGAGTAACAAAATAGCGTAGGAGAGGAATTCTACAAGAAACTTAGATGCCATGTGAACTAATGAACATTTTGAGAGAATGCTAATTCTTATTTCATATGCTGGAGTTAAAGGTCAAAGGATTAATAAACTTGTGAATGTAAGAAACTTACATCTACTCATAATACAATATACATGCTACACCAATAATTAATAAACAGTAGCTGTCCATAATTACGAAAATAATTTTGCTACTTTTGTTTCCTGTGTTTTCCTTATTTATAAATGATCTTTCTCCTATATCAAAGAGCCTTGTATAATTCCCAATATAATTACATTACTACAATATTATTTTTCTTTTGTCTTCAACTATTAACTCATCACACCCTATACTTGTGAAAAAGAATTCCAAAAGATAGAGCTTGAAATTTGGGGTGTATAGGATCACCAAAAATGACTAACATGGGAAGGGGAAAAAAGCAAAAGAACTGACCAAAAGTGTAACAACGCGAATGGTAAGGGCGTTTTCAGAACTGTGCATAGCAATTGTAGCCCTAGTTTGCCAAGGGCCACCAGACTTTTCTGGTTCCAAAATCCGAATCTCAAACTCTTCCACTGAGTAAGTTTGCTGCAGTTCATCAGCACTCAAGTTATGATTCTCAACGTGACCAGCATCTTGATCAACCATAGATGAAAGCACTTGATTCAACGGCTTATGAACCTGCAGAAGATATGCCACATCATTGTTACAGCATAAGTTTGCACTCCGATGGGGAAGAAAAATATACAGTTATTAAATTAGGCTCCACAGCTTACAAATCATTAGCTGAGCAAGGTAATTCCGGGGGTAAGAGTCATAATTAAGAGTATATCCCAAAATGTTAATCAACCCCTTTTAGATAATCCAAGTGGAACTTACAACACTTTTCTGCCACCAGATAATGGTCCAAACTATATGAAAATTTATGTTTCCACAGAGGGGCAGTACCACTTTCATTTGTTTCTTGCTTGAAGAAATTTGGATATACCGGATTATGTAACAATTTGACTAAAAAAATTCTCAAACCAACATAAATAGGATAACAAAAGAGGACTAATCTTCATGCAATCCTGGTCTTAGAAAAAATAAATATCATTTTCAAATACAGAAATATGTGTTGTTGAGAAAACAACTCCTTAACTCCATCAAAATCAATGAGAACTTGGGAGAAGATGACAGAAATCTGATGAATCAAAGAAAGAAAACTGGAACAGAAGAACGCTGAAGAACCGCCTGAAACCTAATCAGAGAGCGCTAGGAAGGAGAGGAGAGATCTTCCCGTCATCCACAATGCAATTTCCTTTGTGGGGGGAGTCTTAGAAAATTAAACTAATCTGCATCTATTTTTACTTAATTATTACCAGATCATACCAATTAAATTGTTAAAAGAGAATTCATTCTTACCAGATATTATAAAGATAAAAATTAATAATATTTTATATCCGTAATTGTCCTTCTACTATAGTCTATATTTGTTTTGAATAAGAAACGAAACTTTTGATTGATGAAATGAAAAGGGACTAACGCTCAAAAATTATAAGCACCACAAATATTTCTTAACTACCATACTCCAATATAACAAAGTTAAATAAATCAACTCTCATCCATGGATGCATTAAATATTTCTTAACCACCAACAACCATATTAATCTTTCTCTAATGATACTCCAATGATACTATCAAATAAATGATCGAAATACAAATCATTATTACAAAATATCATAAAAACTTGAATAATATTTCAAATTAGCAAATTGTTAGTCTAATAAAAGTTATATTATTCGCTTGTAGATGATGTAACTTCATTTTAATTAGTGGTTATTGGAAAATATGACATAAATGGTTAAAATAAAGCATATCATTATCAAATAGGAGAATAATAAAATAGATCAAAATTTATCATTAACTTATGCTAATTAAAAAATATATTAGCATACTATTTAGTAATGTATTTTTTATTCGTTAGAAATATGAAAGAAGTTCTCCACAATTCAAATGTGTTCAATTCCTATTTTGTTCCCAAACAATTTACAATAAACATCAATAGGTTCCAAATTCCAATTGAGGATTCAAAGAATAACATTCCTATTTCAATCCTACGGGTAAAAATCTATAAATGAAATATAGATAATGCACTAGAGGTTACATCATAATGTGAAAACTTCGTGACAAACATACAATAAAGGAAAAACGGGAGAAGATGAAGTATGAACTTATAAATATTGAAGTTCTTTATTCTGCTGCGTAAGTCATTAGTTCATATGGAAGCAAAAATCAAGATAATGAAAGAAAATTTTACTGTGAGCTCTAACTCTTCAGATGATGTCATCCACAGTACACAGCAAAGCATCAGTTGTAGTGTAAGCATGTAGAAGCGAAAAAAGTTGAAAGAAAGAAAATATAGAAGTACTCACAGGTGCTGAAATTATAACCGGGTACAGATTCTTCTCGTGAAAGTAGGTGACCTGGTGTGGAGTTCCTTTCAATGGAACCTGAGCAGAATTCAAATATTGTGCACCAGCTAAAGTTAACGAAAGACGAACAGATTCAAATAAAAATAAAATTAGAATGGGGAGGGGGGAACATACTTTCTGTACCGGCCAGTAATTATCATAGTTTGATGTAGATGGAAGTTGACAAATCTTTAAAACACCCTAGGACATGCAAACACCAGTAAATGCTAAGAATCATACACAATAACTGTGGGTGGGAAGGTGAACTAAAACAGGACACTATAAAAATTTCTGACCTGTGACGTGACATATATAAGTCCATGGTTACAGTTGACATTATGTAGCACTGTAAAGGCAACGATGGGTCCATCACATAGCTGGGCAAGGCAAGACGGTCTTAGTAAGGAAATTACACATGCCTTTTTAATTGCCATAAAATAAATCCACATCAAAGAAGAAAAGGAAAGAAAAAAATCGTTAAAGTCTAAGCTTCCCTCCAGAAAGCATGCTAACCAAAATTACAAGACTATAAGAGTTAAAAGAATATGTCGGGTCGATACACTTCTAAAATTTTTTAAATTTTCATAGATAGCTTGCGAAGCAATAGAATTATGAACATCTTTTCACATCAAATAACCAGCCTGAATGAGAAAGTAACGATCAAAGTTCAAAATGAATTTTGTGACTTGTCATTAACCCACAAATAAAAAATAATAATTTTCATAAGAGCCACAAATAAAAAAGAATAAATATAGACAAATAAAACAAGAAAGACATGAAAGCTTGTCTGACAACTAACACTCATTTTTTTCTTCCTTTGGAAGCAGAATAAAGTCTTGTCAAGACAAATGAACCCGATAA
Organism: Cucurbita pepo subsp. pepo; assembly: GCF_057944985.1. Taxonomy (NCBI): domain Eukaryota; kingdom Viridiplantae; phylum Streptophyta; class Magnoliopsida; order Cucurbitales; family Cucurbitaceae; genus Cucurbita; species Cucurbita pepo. The sequence continues at coordinate 4,991,720 of NC_141812.1, forward strand.
AGAAGTTAACAATTTCACATGTACCTACAGACTAATTGTAATTAATGGGACTAAAAGTAAATAATAGATCCTCCAAAGGAAACTAAGATAAGAAGTATCGCAACTTGTCAACATCAAACAAAAATGATATTTCAAAACAACATTATAACAAAAAGAATGCTAACGCTTCATGTTGTCTAAACCTCATGCACTATCAGGAATAAATTAGACAAGTACCTGAGGATGAATTCGAAGGCGTTCTCTAAATACCATAAACCAAGCAGGTCTTGACCCACAAAGAAATAACCCCTGGTAACCAGAAATATTCTTGAAAATAGATAATCTACGGGACAATGCTCCATTTGGCATATCATCCCTTCCTTGTATGTCCAAGGGGACACGAAGAAATCTCAAATTTCTTAATCTAGAAGAACTCATATTACTTGAGCTATTTTCCATAGAAACAGAATCATCAATTTTAGAGGCAGTGTCTGAACTCTCAAATAAATAAGCATGGTAACAAAGAATTGTCCCGTCTGTCAATATCCCAAAAAGAAATGGGCGGCTATGCTGCCCTGACCACCTCTGCATGGCTACCTCAGTGACCTTCATATTTTGTGAACTTTCATTCCTACCATTGTTATTCAATTCCTGAGAATTTCCATCCAACCTCTCAGAACTTTTCTGCGAGTCTGATATTTGAAAATCAACTAAATGTGATTTTCCAGAAACAAATTTATCCACATAGAAAACGCTGGTGAAATTAGGCACATCAAATATTTCAAGGTCCCCACTATCGTAACAAGCAACACAATATATGTCACCCTGATCTTGGAGTGAGCCATCAGTACCATCAATTGTCTCCCCAACTCCTGTAGAAAGCCATGCATCTGTACTTGTCATCCGAAGCCAAGGCTCAATGCCCTTATCATGGTAAAGAGTGCAACAAGATACACACTTTTTTGAACTCCCAAAGGCGGCTGGTGCAGATACAGAAACAGAGCAAGAAGAAGGATCTGTGACAAAGTAAAAGCATGTGAAACACAGACACAAAACAAAACATTGTAAACATAAATGAAAGTGGTGAATAAAACAACAATAGTCCCTTAATCCTTATACCAAAGATAAACAACATTAAAGATCTTATTCAACACACAAGTAACCCCAGAAACATAGACAAGGACAAGTGACACAATACAAAATGCTGAAACATGTCAATTTTTTTTAAAAAAAGTATGACATGGACACACGTATTTGGTTTTTTATTTATGTTCTCTAAATGGTTTTTTGTTCATGTTCTCTAAAGGTGTTTTATTTATGTTCTCTAAATTTTCCCAACCCTGTCGACAACAACTACCATCTGTCTTAACTAAAAATTCATCATCATGAATTCGCAAAATTTTCCACAATATTTTAGATTGAGCTAAAAGAATCTAGGTTCGCTATTTAAGTAAATGATGAAACTCAAAATGCCTTTGGATTTGGTAGGATACATTGGCATGATGTTCGGATTAATTTTGATTGTATTATGTAATACCCGGATATGCAAAGTAAGTTTCAGATGAAGGATTTAGGAACACTAAAGCACTTCCTAGTAATGGAATTTGAAAGATCCAAAAAGGTAACTTTGTGAATCAAAGAAATATATTAGACCAAGGACCTAGGAATACTAAAGTACTTCCTCCGAATGGAATTTGCAAGATCCAAAAAAGGTAACTTTGTGAACTAAAGAAAACATATTATTGATATACTAAGAGAAACAAATTTGGTTGGGAACAAGGTAGTTGAGACACCTATTGAACCAAATTTGAACATCAATTTTTGTCCTTTGTGCTTCATCGTTAAACCATGCCTGGGGCATACAAACATGGGGTTGTCCCACCAACTATGAAACATCAATTTTGTTAGCAAAGAATGAAACTTAGTAGAGTAAACAAGTTTCCTGGCAAGTAGCAACTAAGATGACAATATATTAAATTAAGTAAATATACAATCTAATATGATAACACATTGTCTCCGCTCACAATTAGAAGATCCTTCAACATACCTCCAACAAGTAATCGAATACTTCCATCCGTCATGGTCAGCAAGACATATGGATCACTAATAGATGCAGACAACACAGTACAACCTTCAGAACCATTACCAGATTCATTGCCAGGGACTACCAAGTTCAAATCTTGAGTCATAAAAGACCCATCCAAAACTCGTGCACCAGTTTCATAGACCTGGATAACTCGACGCCTAAAGAGGCAAACAAGAGGTCAAAACATTGAAAAAAAAACCTTACTATTCTTTAAAGGAAAGGAAACTTTATCCAACAACAATAATGAAATAAAGAGAAACAGGGAGTATAGACAAACCAAAAAATAAATGAATAGAAATAGAAATAGAAACATTTATTCTTTATTAAAAAAATGTGACCTTGCTTTTTAAACATTAAAACCGAAGTAAGATTTATTTTTTCATTTTCTAGAATTCAAAAATCACTTTTGATAGGAAGATTTTATTTGCTTCATGTTATAATTCAAAAATCACTTTTGATAGGAAGATTTTATTTGCTTCATGTTATTTTCTTTCTAGCATATCAATTAATTGTTAACAAATTTTATTTTCTTAACATTTTATCCAAGAGTTAGAATTTCCTTCAACGTCTTGTAGTCTCTTACCTTTTGAAGAATAAAATGTTTGTGTTCTTCTTAATCCTTCGCTTAGTAGCGCACATTGTGAGCTATCTTTAGAACATTATAAAAGATAACATCCTAGATACTCATATAGCAAATATTAGGTAATTTACGTAACTGAAATAAGGTAGCACTCACCTTCCAAACAAGTTGCCCGCAGCAATTGTTCTCCCTTGCACAAAGTAGTCAACACTCTCAGTGACTTCTGTTAGGAGATCTCCAGTTTCAAGTACCTGTCAATACAATAGTGATAACATTGAGAACACAGATGGATATCTATTGGTCATTGTTATATGTACATTGTGTATTGATGTAGATAGTCAACTATTTGTCTAGTTATTAAACAATCCTCGGTTCAATGCTTATCTATTTATATATGTGTGTGTGTGTGTGTGTGTGAATAACGTTATGGTACACACATGAATATAGGAGCTTATTACTCTTTTTTCCTAGCTTAAGGCTATATATATGTGTGTGTGTGTGTGTGTGAATAATGTTATGGTACACACGTGAATATAGGAGCTTATTACTCTTTTTTCCTAGCTTAAGGCTATATATATGTGTGTGTGTGTGTGAATAATATGGTACACACGTGAATATAGGAGCTTATTACTCTTTTTTCCTAGCTTAAGGCTTCCATGTATTCCGTAGTTCAAACAAAAAACTTCCTAACATTTTGTCTTTAATTTCTATTATGGCTAGAACAAACCAAAAATGTTTGTTTTCCGCTCCTTTGTTTTTTCCACCTTTTATATGAGAAAATTTTATTGATGTGTGAAATTTAAGAAGGGATGTGTTAAACAAAGCTTCTCAATTCACAATGAGTGACTACATGAAGAAAAAGTATTAGACAATTTACACCAAGATAAAGTGTGGTAACTGATTGTCGAAGAGCTTTGTATATGTTTGTGCCTTCTCCATGAATCCACATAGTCAAAAGAAGGTCATATTGAAATTTTTCCATAGCACGGCTTTTGCATTCTTGAAAGGGTGGCACCTTAAGGCCATGTCCAATAAATGTTTTACCTCCCTAGGAAAAGTGAGATATCATCTGAAGGTATTGAGGATCCTTTTCCAAAAATTTTGAACATATGTGTGTTGCATAAATAAGTGGCTTTGTGATTCGTTGTTTTTCTTTTTTTTTTTTTTTTCACAGCTGGCTTGTTGTAAACAGATTTTTTTGTAGATTTTCACTTGTGCTAATGGCTTTATGCACTATTTTTCAAAAGAAGAATTACCTTTTTAGGGTGATTTCCTTTGCATATTATTTTTGCTAGCATGGGGGTTTATTTCTCTACTTTGTTGTGTAGGCCAGGGAATGTTGAGTCATATTGTCCCTTTCGGTGATGTGGCGCAGGGGTTTGACCAAGGGAACTATCCAAGAATGCCTCCTGATGTTTCTGTGATAACCTCGACATCCTCCACGGTGTAGATTCCTTTTAGTGTTGCTTCGGTGCAATGGAAACTGACCACAACATCAACAAACAAATCTCCATTGAAGCAAGAGTTTATATTGACCATAAGGAGAGTCTTTGATGATGTTGATGGTGGAGAGACTTTAGTTGGTATCAAAACCTACGAATTTTTCTTTATTCGGATGGTGGCTTCTATCAGGTCTATACATGAGTTGGAGTCTTTTTGACAACCTCAACAGAACCTCCACATGCATCTCCTATATGTTTCAAAGTTTCAATATCCCAACGATTGAAAAGGAGATTTTTTATTTTAATCCATCCATATGAAAGACCCACTGGGCCGCTCGAGTGTTTCTCATCGGACCATGCTTCTATATTTCACCCTATAGTTTCCAACTTTCTTCAAACTTTTTTGTTACAAATTAAAGAGACATTTTCATTTGTCTTGCAATGAGGATTGTCTTGTCTACTCCGTAAGGGTTTAGATTACAGAAATCGTTGAGCATGGATTGTACACTCCTGTTTATTATAGTCATAAAAAGATTTCTGTGTAATATTAACCATTGTGTCCCATATGATATGAATAGGAGAGGCGGGAAGCTCAGTGTTTATCATCTTGCCAAATCTTCAACATAAAAATATTCTACTTTGTACAGGATGAAGTAATGACCTTGAAAGTAGTGTACAACTACTTGAACCCATCTGTGCAACTACTTTGTACACTCCTGTTGATCTATGCAACTACTTGAACCCATCTGCATAGAACATAAAAATGACCTTGAAAGTAGTTGAAGGACACTTGAGATTGGAGAGGGATAATACATATGAAAATCTTAACTGGAAGAAGAATCTACGGAAGAGGAATAGGTGTTGAGGGTTCCATTGGGTGTACTCCTAATAAACTAGAATATTAAGAGTGAAAAATCCTTTGCCCCCATATATTACATACAAGCTTCCATGGAAGGTTCTACTTAGCATCCTTACAGAACGCTGTAGGAAAGAAAATTAAGAGAGTGCGAAAGAAAGTCAATGGAAGCTATTAGCTAAGAGGTTATACTCTCTCGATTTTTTTTCTTGTCCTATCCATTTTGTATCGTTTTTTAGCCATGCAAGTGGAATTCACTTTTATTTCTAAAATCATGAGAAAATAAATTCACCACCGAACCCTATCGACACCATAAACCTAAAATCAAATCAAGAAAGAGAAAAAAAAAAAAAAAAAAATTACCATTGTGCGAGCCTCAAGGCTTATAATCAAATATGCATGATACTCATCATCATCTGAAAGCATTCTAGAAGAATCAGCACTACTACCACGAGTATTTTTGTGGTAAACAGTCCAAATGCCTTTACAACCTGGGAGCTCAACCTGAAAATCCCATAAATGCACGTTTATGCCAGATATGGCTACTACAATCATAGTATCGTCAAGTCAGAATGTCACCAAACCGAGGAAATATTTGCTGATAACCAGAACTTTCTTTCTATGGATTTATTTGACTGATTTCGCTTAAATATTTATTGTTTTTTACAACCGAGAACAATGGTTCAGTCATATAAGAATGGTATCATTTACAGTATTGAAACAGAAATCAAAGTTTTTAGCCTCCTTCGCAAGACATGAAAATGTAATCATAATAATTCCACTTACTCTATAAGAGAAAAGAGAATAACTTCAAGATTATAGCCTATGAATTTTCAAACATAATGCAAACTAACAAATACTCAAAAGATACGAAAAAAGAAAAAAGAGAGAAAAAAAAAAACCAAGTTGAGAATATGAATACATCACAATTTAAAGACAAGGGTGAACTAACCAAAAGCTGGATATTGCTCCTTGAGTTATTTGGAAACACAATACAATTTAAAAATCTGAAAAAAAATTTGTCAACAAACCAAAGCAAATGAATATTAAAAAAAAAACGAATGATTTTGATTTTCCAAACCCACACAACATAGAATACAACTGATGGCATAAGCCAGGAATGAAGGAGCATTAATTGCAGCATCTTCTGACATATTAAGGCTGCTGTTTATAATAATCCGGATAAGAATATTTTACCATAAAGTTTTATTCACATTCATACCTAAATGGAACGCATCTTATTATAACATTTTTATAAACTATATATGTTTTATTTTGATAAAAAAAAAAAAAAAAATTTAATCCATACATAAATTAAATATTAATTTTTTAAAAGAAACCATTTTACAGTTCAACGTCTATAAATCACAATATTATACCTCAGTAATCATTTCAGGGCGAATTGACTGCCGAAGAATGCATAATGCACCATTTTTACCATTACCCGAACAACAAACCTACAAATTATCAGAGAAGAGAAATTACATATCTTCTTTTACAGAATACCAAATTTCACAAGGTTATTAGGTTACTAACTAGTTCATAATTGCTTTGTTTGGCAATTCCAGTGGCATTAGCATCTGCATTAATTCTTAAACCGTAGGAAAAGTCCTTCAGAGGCCCAATATTGATCAATGAGTCTCTAACAGCGAAAGAAAAGTTTTTCTGCGTGCATGAAAAGAACTTGATGTCAGGAAGCCAAGCAGCAGGAATTCAAATAAGAGTATAAAATTCTGAGCAACATAATGTCCATCTATTTTCCTGGTTATGGTTCACTATCGAAACTAACACTCATCTTTTCTCTCTCCCTCTATCTCTCTCTCTAACTCAGATACTATATAAAAATATATTTCTCTCGACGCAAATACAACTATTAGTAAGTTATTGGAAAAGTTTATGCCTCGTCATTGCCAAAAGAATTGCTCGTCATTGTGATGCTTAGATAAGTCTTATTTCTCAAACTCTAGCCAAATCTTGGTGAAGGTAGACAATAGGGTTTATATTTATTGATATTAATAAGTCAATACATTATTTTTACAAGTCAAAAACAGTAAACGAATAACACTTGAAATAATTAACACACGATGATTGTACAATGGGAACATATTAACTAGTTTAACTAATCAACTTCAAACTAAACCTAACACAACCTGACCATACAAACCGAACAAACATTTTTGCAAGTGCACATGATGAACCATCATTAGTGGGTTTATTTGTAACATTCATCTGGGAACCTATAAATTGCAGGCATTCCATACTGGGTAGTTCTTGATTGCTTATCTCTCTCTCTTTCATTTTTGGCTTTTATCGGAGCCTTTGGATCCTTTTCAATTTATTCATAAAGGTAAAACATCTTCGAAACAAGAGAAGAGGATTAAGAAAGATTGAAACTTTGTTCACATTGTCCATTATATATAACCTGAGCAGATTCCGTATTATTTGAAACACCGTACAACGATAGCTCATCCCCTCCAACCATATCTTGTAGAGCATCAGAAGATGATCTACGCATTCTCTTTGATGTTGGAGCATCAACTTCAATATCTCCAACCTATAAAGTGTACAAAATATTAATATGCAAGGCACTGAAGACAACTTGGAATATGTACGGATAAGCTAATCTCAACATGTAATGTTCAAGGAAAGAAAATTTCAAATGAACCACAAATGAACTTATTCAACTACATATTTATTAGTAAATGAACTTCCTTATTCTCAACGAAAGGAAACTTGACTAAAACTTCATTATCTCCTATCAATTCAACTTAAGACCTTAAGTTATTGGAGTAAAAATAACATCTTAATGAGACAATTACCTTAATCCGCTAAACTACAAATTAGCGGAAGAATCTAAATATTAGTTCGTGGAATATAAAATTTTATATGGATAATAAATGAACTTATTCAACTCCATACTTTATCAATAAATGAACTTCCTTCTTCTCAATGAAAGGTCATATGCTGATATTTGTTAAATAATAGAAGGAATGCTCTGCGCTAAAAAAAGAGAATACACTAGCAGCAAATAAACAGAAACTTAATTATTAAAGAAAATAAAATAATAATAAAGGGTGCATAAAATCAAACTGACATAAGTGTGATTGCGTTTGAAAAACAGGGAGAGTAAGAATCACCAAATGCAAGGAAACAACATTTAACTAGAACTATCCAAAGTAAGCAACAAAAGCAAGTCCAAAGTAACTAGCAAAACTAAGTTCATGGAGCCTGACGAACCTCGTCCTTCAGACTGGATGCCAATCCTGAGGATCCCACTCCACAACTAAACTGTACAAGCAAACTATCTCCCAATCGACTGCCCAGAAAAAATAATGAACTTCCAATTGATGCAATGCCCTACATATCATTTCAACAAAATATATATATAGATAAACATCAATTTAAATATTTTTTCATGTTTTCTATCAATAGCAGAATATATATATTTAAACATAAACATCGCTTCTGAATCAAGCTAACAACTAAAAGGGAAGGGCAAAGTAGTTTCATGGTATCCAGGCTGAAAACTACAACATATCTAACTAACCGATGTAAGTACTGAAGCTTTAGACTTCGAAAGATCAAGTCTCTGCACAACACTGCAAATCAACAAAGTATATTATTCCATGCTAAAAATGTTCCAATGAGAGAAACGGACAATTATATTGATAATGCTTTGCTACTGGAATTATATGGGCACCAAGAAAAATGGAAGTACTCACCGTCCATCATAGACAAGTGCCAGCAATAATAGTTCCCCAGTTTTGGTTGACAGCAAGGCCACATCATTTAGCAACCATGTAGCATGGGCAGCATCCAATTCCACATTGAAATTTGATCTAGGCATATCTTGACTGAATTACAATGACGAGAGCATAAGTTGAAGCAAAAAAAATCAAGAGATGAAAAGGCTATACCAAAAAGATGAAGTAGCCCACAAAAGGGCATTTATTGCACACCACTGCAAACCTCCTTTCAATCCTGATAACTTACTTCATTCTAACCAAGGACCCCAGAAAACAGCCTGAAACTCCAAAAACAAAATAACCCTGCTTCTACCAATAAAGATAAGATCGGAGAAAAACTACAGCAACAAATCCCTAGAGTAAGTGTTGGGAGTAAAAGAAATCCAAATTGTCAACCTGGCCCAACTGTTCAAGGAGAACAAAAATAGTGCTTAATAAGGTGGTCAAAATTATAGAGAACCAACAACAGGCAAGACGGTTTACCAGAATTGACCTTTGAAAAACATCAATGGTGTTGATTTTCTAGCAAGCTTCTCACGAAAAAGGTAGAATTTCTCGACGAAGGGAAAAGGGGGTATTAAGAAGAAGGAAAAAAATAGTAAAAAAAGAAAATTAATTTAAAAAAGAAAGAAATGAAGCACAAGAGAAGAACCCCAAAGGATGCAAGAACCACAACATTTTATCCTGAATAGGAAAATTAAGATAGCATCTCGACAACTTGCAGAGTGTGGCAGGAAGCTAAATTAATAGTCTCCATCTCAATAAAATTTGAGCAAAACTGATGTGTTCAGTCTTTCTTATTATTTAGTAGCAAGAGTTTACAGTATCTTTGTAGTTTCCAAACTCTTTTAGTTCGGTTGTTAGGTTAGCTTTGTTTTCCTTTTTTATGACAGGTTACTTAACTTTGTTAGTTAAGCCTAGCTTTAGTTAACTTAGATAGTTAAGCCTATCTTCCAGTTTACCCTATATACATGGGGCTTCATCTTGTATTTGAGGCAATAATTCATTAATGAAACTCTCTCAATATTTGTTCTAAACAAAAATAACAATAATAATAATAATAAATTTAAAAATAAATAAATAGTTTTCAGGTGGCCAACATTGAAAGGAATCCAGGGAAGCAATGGAATGACAAGAAGATGAAGTCCATGAAATAACCAGGTTAAAGAAATCAAACGAAGGACACTGCACAACAATCCTCAGTAAAATGAATTTGAATGCCATTCCTACTTAAAAAATTAACAAAATAGATGAAATTAGGTCGACATTGAGGTATAAACTTCCAAGGACAATGACCAAAAGGGTACAGGAAAATGCTCATCAACCCTAAACCTCTCAATCACTCAAGGAAAAAAAAAAAGAAAAACAATGTTCCACAGATAAATTATCCAGCATTACTGAACTAAATGCCAAAATTGATTTACCTAATGTCCCAGCATGAATACCAAACTAAAAACTGATAAAAGATATAAGACAGATAACATGTTTCTTTCTATCTGATAACATGTTTCTTTCTATCTTTCCAATTTCAAGGAGGAGAAGAGCATAATTATTCAAAGCCAACATGAATAATTATGAGAGAGAAGAGGTAGGAAATAGTCACGTAAATATAAAGAAAAAAAGTAGATAAATAAACAAAAAAAAAATGAAAATGAGAGAGAAGCGCAACCTGCTATCAGGGGAAACAGCATAATTATTCAAAGCCAGCATGCATGAAGCTGACTGAAATAGAAAAGAGGTCATTAGATTACAACACAAGTATGATAACAACTCCAATGTTAAAAACCAAAATGTAAAGTGGAGAAAGCCATAGAGGACGAGACCACTCATACAAAAAATTACTTCCAACTTTTTTCTATTTTTCCTTTTATCTTTTTTTTTTTTTTTTTTGGCGGCGGACAAATATTTTTTTTAACAGAAAATAATTTGTTTATTAAAAATACTAGAACATAAATTTAATGCTACCTGACTGTGATAATGAATACTATTTGCACTGACAACAAGTACTCCACCAATTGGTGATGGCACCGCAAGTAGCTTGTAAGCATCATGAGGAAGGTTCTACAGCATACAAAGTAAGGGAAACGGTAAAAGCAAAAGAAAGAAAATTATTGTCAATTGAAAGAGTTCTAAGAAAAGAAAAATTAATAGTAACTTGTAACTAATTAAGACCCCCTCACCCCACGAGTACCATGGAATTTGTAATTGAACAATGAGCATCTTGATCAAACATTAATCATTTTACGAAACTTTTTGTGCAACTACCACCATTTCCACACAATTGAAATAAATACAGGCCACAAGACTAACCCAGCTTTTGTCAAGAATTGATAGACAATAACAATGTTTTAAGAGATCAAAGGTGGGCAAGAGGCTTTTCAACTATCCAATGTGTCACGCATCACTGCTGCATGACATGTTAAGTCTCAATTTTTAAAAAAAACGTCATTATAAAAAACAAAATCAAAGTATTCCTTTCTTTCACAATAAAACAAAATTTTTATTGACAAAATAAAAAATTACAATAAAATTTATAATAACTTCCAAAAGTAGAACATAATAGCCCAACCAAAACCGAAAAACAAAAACACACAAACCCAAAACAAAAGACCATAAAGAATCAATACAGAAAAGTAAAGCGTGTCACTTTTCTAAATATATATTTTAAAAACTATTATCTACATCATCATTAATATCACTGATGTAATCAACTCACTCTTAACTTCTTGTGGTACAAGCAAATATAGCTAAAACACCATAACTCACGGCACATCAATATTTACAGTATAAGTGGATGTTTATATCTTTTAGAACTCAAGAACAAAGTTGTACAACCTATAGAACAGATCCTGTTGAAGTACAGCTATAGTGGATGTTTATATTTTTACAAATTGACGTTATTCTTCTAGCATTTCTATAAAGTATAAAGACTCCAAGCACGTTCTTCCATGTACAGTGGATTGGAAATTTATACGCCATTCAGCTATCCAGCTATTAGCATTCATACGGCATTCCAAATGAAATAAAAGCCATAATAATGCCCCGTTTCTGAGCAAAATAATCATACTGAAACCATATACCTACATGTAGATTGGAAATATTATCATCGATATGGATAATGATTGATATACTGCTATTTTAGTCCAAGAAACAAAACTTTTCATGGATATAATGAAAAGAGTCTATGATTGATACACTATTACTCATGTGATTCAAACTACCATTTGATAAAAATGCTATATTTGTAATTTCAACGCCCAATAAAACCATGTGTAATTTCTACAAAGATGTCGATTAATAAAAAGGTCTAAATGAAATAAATTATTTGATAAAAATACTATATCTGTACAGTTTATGTTGGTGAAGTTTATGAGCTTCCAGGTAGGACGGATCCAGCTTTATACTTACATTGGCAGACCATATTAGAGGATGCTGCTTCAAGGTTGTGCTAATACTTAGCGCAGAAATCATACACGTGTGATGCTTCCATGCAACACGGCCGGCCCAGGTAAGTTCCTGCTCATGGAGGATCACCATCACAGGTTCAATATAACCTAAAAAATAGAGAAAACTTCCATCAGAAATATTATACAAGAAAGATTGATTCAAATATTGATCTTTTCATGAAAAACTAAACTTTATTTTTAAAAAGAAGAATGAAACAAACATTTCATTGAACAAGTGACAAGTTGTACGAAAACCACCTTCCTGAACTCTAATAAAAAAAACAGAACCCCACACTTGAAAATGTAAATACAAAATCTACACCAAAATTTCATGGAATACAAGAAGTTTAGGGGTTCTAGTAAGCGACCTTTGGTTAAAAAGTTCGTACATCAAGCTTGTCCTCTTGTTAAGATCTTGTTTCATAAAGAAGCAAGGGGAGATGAAGAGATATTGAAATTCAATTTGTCAGAAAACTAATCCATCACATTTCTATTACTAAATAAGCTCAATGATTTGGAGGAGAATACAATGGTTCGTTTGAATCATGGGTTTCGTTTGGTAGGTATAAATATAAATGTCTAAGATGTTAAATATTTATATTTGGACATGTAAGTGAGTCAGCGACTATTTGTAGGATGGTGATGAGTTTAAAATAAGTACTCATCTTGTCAATTGGGGTGGACTTCCCTTCCTATTTTCTATGGGGTAGGGGGGTCTGGGAATAGGATCCTTCAAACACTGGAATAATGCTCTCTTTTGTTGAAATGGCTTTGGAGATTCGTGAATGAAGAAAGTCCTCTATGGAAGGTAATAACGAGTGTGTATGGACAGGAGGAAAATGGGTGGTTCATTCTTCTTCCTGAAGGGAGTACAGACGCCACAATCATGCTCAGGTCTGCATGAGCATTTTTCGTTAAATATAACATCCTCTTGTAAGCCACCAAAAAATATATTGGCGCCTTTTTGAGGATCTTTTATATTGCTTCTTCTAATCATCTGATATCCAATGCTCATTTTGCTTTCAATGAGACAACTCTTGCTGAGTGGGAAAGTAATTCTAAGATGCTCCTATTGATCAGAAAGGGTAAGCCATGAACATAATGCATTACGGCGTCTTGATACTCCATTTATTCCAAAATAAAATATATGTTTTCAATGAAAAACTTAATGAACAATTTAAACCAAAGAAGAATGATCAACGCTGTCAAAATTCTTTAAATTCTTCTAAATGTCCCCATCGTTAAAATGCTATAGGATACTAAAAATTGAGACAAAATAATAATAGATTTAAAAAAATACAACACGAGGGTAAAAATATAGCAGGATAGGCAAAATAGAAAATCAAGGAAGTTCCAATACACACTCACCATGTACAAATACAAAATCCTTTACATGCTTCACATCCAAATCCCTTAGGTTAATTAGGTATGACGATTCAACTCGAGCAGAACTTGCACCTACGTTACCGCAAGCTTCATCATCCACAACCAAACCGGAACCAGCCTAACAAACAAATCACGAGAAACCAAACTTTCACTAAGATAAATGAAAGCTACAGGCATGCAAGGCAAAAAAGAAAAAGAGAATTGCAAAAGGAGCCTAAGAAAACTAATATATTTCAAATTTTAATCTATCCGCCATAGGAAGGAAGGATTGAAATTCTTTCGTGGATGCTTGACCTAACCATTCAAACTTATAAATAAAGCTACGGATAGTAGACCATATTTTATTAGAACATAGGAGCATCATTTCGTCAAGTACTTGCCATGTCAGTAAGGAGTTATCAATATGGAACAGATTCAGCATGCTCTACCAACACTTGCAAAGTTAGATTGATTCTTACCAATCGACGTAGAAGTTGTCTCATGATGACTATTGTTTTTCACCCATGGTACCCCAAAAAAGTCACATCTTGTACTCACTCCTCCAAGAGATGCTCTAGACTGATTTGTTTTTAATCTATCAATTATGTTTTTCTCAAAAGATACTAATTGTAAGAGATCAAAAAGGAATATATGAAATATGGGAGAGGAGGTATCCCAAATCCCAAGGGGTTACAAGAAAAAACTTCCCAATTGGCAACAATATGGAAAAAATCATAGTTACAAAATTCTTTAGACTTGGATGCACCAACAGGAAGAATAAAAGTTAATGGTGTCCCACAGTTTGTTTCAATTCAACTCCAGTCCATTGAACATTATTTGGTTTCTTTCAAGCCCCACCCACCAAAGGAATGAGCACATTGCGTTACTTTCATGACATTTTAAGTTAGAACCCTGTAAAAGTTGAACCACCGCGTCCTTATGATGATGATGAAAACAGCAACTAATGCCAAAGAGATTGAACAGCTTTGCCCAGCAATCTATTGCAGTGGAAGAAAACATGCCAATGGCTTTCATGGCTTTTTTTTTTTTTTTTTTTTTTTTTTTTTTTTTTTTGCATAGAACACACCAACTAAGGGTCAGGAGAAAGCTCAGCATTCTCCTTTAGAGTATATCTAAGGTTAACTTCCCTTGCAACATAATGTAAAGAAATATTTTAATCTTCTTAGGACTCTTTGATTTTCAAATAAAGACAATGAGAGCTATATATAAAAATGAAAAATAAAAATAAAAATAAACTGTGTTTAGCCAAGAGAATGGTGGTTGTTAACTTAACTAAATCAATCTCTCTGTAAGGAACAAATTTTGAAATCCTACTTTCTTTATTTCTTTTTCTATAAAAAGTCGAACTTTCCTCAAGAAAAAATTCAACCAAAGAAAAGCCAAAACATAAAAAACAGGCTCCAATCTAGCAAAATAACACCTAGAGAATAGCTATAAGCTATATAAACCAAGACCTAAATGGGGACATGGAAACAAACGTCCACCTTAGCTCTCTTAAACCCCTTACAGCTTGGTTGGATCGCAGATATTGTTTCATAGGTATGGATATTAAATACATGGGATTTAAACGTCTTGGATATTAATGTTTGTGTTCAGATATGTAGAATAAATCAATATCTAAGAGTTACATGTCGGTATTTGTTTCACTAAATTTGAATATAAAAACCAAACTTCAATAGTTATATTGAAAAATGTTGAAGTATTAAAAATAATTTAATATTTTAATTAACTTTAAAATATTTTTAATATAATATGTGTATGTCCTACAACTTTTGTTCATTGACGTAATTGACGTAAACATAAATTAAATTTAGTAAAGATACCCCTACAGAGAATACAACTTTGTAGCCCCATCTTACCCATTGAAGTACTCCGAACACGATTCAAGATTCAAAATACAATAAGGGATACTATCCAAATATGATAATCTCCATTCAAGTCTATTCAAAAACTCCTCAATCAAGGCTAAATGAGCCACAATATCTGTCAGTTTACCTATCAAATAGTGAGCAAAAGAACCCAGAAAAATAGAGGAATCACTCCCAATACCAGCCACCAAACGGTTCCTCTTAGAAATAATCCTCTTCTTGTAATGACAAATTAAATCGACTTCAAATAAGTAGGAGGTGTTTGTGAGATTCCTTCTAAATTTCAAGCCTTAACTACTAACTGCTCCAACCCAAACCTTCAGAATAGACGACCTAATCGAATTAACCACTACCTACAACCTTGGATAGGAAACTTTAAGGGGAGCATCTCTAATCCAAAAAAAATCTCAAATCCGAAGTTTCTTTCCTTTGCCAACATTACGAGTATACCACTTGTCCACTAAAAGGCAACACTTAGCAATAGTAGACCAAGAACCTCTAAAACGTTTGGAAGGGTGGGGTGGGCACAACATTCCAGTGAATCTTTTTGGGTTCAGTCACTTGTCCACCAGGAAAGCAAAGTATGTTGTCTCTCGTCCTTGATAGGGGAGTTTGATTTTAGGCGTGGGAGAAGGAATGTTTGTGTCTAGAGCCCCACCCTTAAGAGGGATCTCTTGTAAATCTTTCTTCTGTTGCTTGATAGACCCTTCTCCCACTAGTGAGTTTTTTGTTTTTTTTTTTTTTTTCCCCTCTTTGGAGGATTAAGATCGCAAAGAAAGTGAACGTCTGTACCTGGCAAGTTTGGCTTGTTTTGTTGTATTCTCAGTCGAAAGGCAAAGACCTAGACCATAGTCTTTGGAGATGTTAGTTTGCGTGACCATTTGGAATTTTTTTCTTTCAAACATTCAACTTCTTGCTTGCCCATTATAGGGACATGATATGAATGGGGAGTTCCTCCTCCATCCGTCTTTTCATGAGAAAGACCAGTTTTCATGGCTTGTTGGGGTGTATACTATTCGGATCTTTAGAGTGAGAGGAATAATAGAGCTTTTAAAGGTTTGGAGAGAGATCCAAGTGATGTTTGGTCTCTTTTTAGATTTCATGTTTCTCCTTGGACTTAGATTTCATACCTTTTGTAGTAATTTTATAGGCATTATTTTGCATGATTTGAGCCCCTTTCTTTAGTTGGGATCCCTTCCATGGAATTTTGTATGCCCTTGTATTCTTTTATTTTTTACTCATTCTTATCAAAAAAAATATATATATCCAGCTGATCCAAGACAATTTATACTTATTAACAATAACCCTTCTTCCAAGAGCATTGGGATCAATTAAGAATCTCCAGCCCCCTTTAGTTGAAAAAGGCTACTGTTTCTAATGTTAAGATTGCCCACACCTAAACCAGGCAGTGAGGTGACATTCTACTTCGCTAAATTTTGGCCAATGTCTAGGGAAGTCCATCCACATACAAAGTCTCTTAAGCTTCTCCATAATCACTTTTGAGAGACATCATAACATTGTTTATTGTCTATCAGATGTTATTCCAATCCATCTTGGGTCCATAAATAGCAGCCATTGGAAATCTCCATTTCTTCTTCGCTATGAAAAAGATAAAGAGGCAATCATCATGTCCATTAAGGTTTACAAAAATAGCTCAAAAGTATAATCAAACAAATCTTCTACACATTTGCTCCATATGTCACCTTCATTAATTTGAGTTTGACTACCATCATCACTAAAAACTACTAGTCACATCTGATCTAACTCAACGTGCAAACATGGGCAAGGAAAGTCAACTTTAGTAGATTTCAATGCTAACCAAGAAACTTAATTGAAGGATAGTGGTAAACACAAGGCGGTGGATAGAATTACTTATTAACACAACATAGTTTCTCTTTCTATCCAATATATTATAAAAGATATTAAGAACTACACGTCAACAAAGCATGGCATAAAGTTGTCATGCACATCCAAATAAAAAAGTGTGAAAGGCAAAAAACACCTGAGAAGCCTTAAGTATTATCATTTGCAAACCATAAACAAGAACTCCTCCACACCTGCCTTGAGGATCAACCTTTACCACTGGACCTCTTGCAAATGATTCACGACCTCTTTTCAAATGAAGCCATTGTGGACCCTCAAAGCAATGCATTGAGCTACAAATGAAAATTTCCACTCAATAGTAATTGTGAAATGCCAAAGAAAATTAGACAACTAAAATAAGTTTTTCGATGAAAAGACAACTAAATAATGAATAACCAGAGTATCATCTTGCACAAGTTCTTTCCAAGCATAGTACATTTGTACATCTGTCCGGTGGAGGAAGGAACCAATTAGGAAATAATTTGGAGGGGCAGGATAATTACGTGGTGGTCATGGATAACACACAATTATGTTGCCAATATATCAGTCACATAATAAATTAAAGCCCAAGAAAATTGTTGGTCAAGATACTAGACAGGGTAAATCCGCAACGATCGAGGGCATGTAGAAAGACTAGGACCATGCACATATGGAATGAATTGCACTTTCAGTCTTTCGATTTTACATTCCACGAATTATATATATAACTTAAAGAGAAGATGGTCTAATTCGCCAATAATGTTTTTGTTTTTTGTTTTTTTTTTTTTTACAACAAACGAAACTTTTCATTGATGAAATAAAAAGAGACTAATATATAAGCTCCACAAGAGAGTGAAAGAGAGAAAGAACAAAGCGTACCTTGTACGGAGACTATGGATAGAATCATCAAACTCTAGCACTGAAATTTTTGCTTCTTTAAAGACTAATATGATCGAATCTCTCTTCTTGGAGCCATCACCTCCTCTACTAGACAAAATTACCATGGACTCAACATTACCGTGCAACCTGCAATTCAGGCCCCGAGAAAAGTAAATTATCACTAAACAAAAATAGCAAGTGCTTACCAGAAATAAATCAAGGGACATCCTTTACTCAAGATTGCTAGTCACATTAATTTTTCTTTCCAACGAGCAGCAAACTTGTCACTCGTTTGATGAGAAGTATAAAATGAGACGCAATAAAAAGACCCAGAGTCGAGGAACTCGCAAAAGGCTGCTCTATGGTGTACGTTTTGACAAGCTAGTTATAACAAAGAACATACTAACACGAAACTCCTAGCGTACATTCACAAAACTTGGAGTATACCTATAGTGGCAAACAAGCTCGAGCGAGGCCCCAGAGACACCATCCATAATGCCACCCCGTCTGACTTCTCCAGAGCTTCTTGATTCTTTGCCACCATCTTCTTGAACCCTGACAACATATACCTCAAGGACATTACCGGCGGTGACAACGAGATTCGGAACCGGACCAATTTGTCGGCGCGGCGGCCAATCGGACTCAAGGTCGTCGGCGTGAGAAGTGACGCGGGGTACGAAATCGGCGCGAGAGTGGGTGATAAAGCCTGAATCACAATTCTCGATGCCCGTAGGGGAGTGCATCATTCTATAAGCGGCAAAACTCATCCTGAGAGAGTGAGAAGTGGATAAAGGAGATGCGTAAGAATGTGGAGATTGAGAGAAAAGTATGAATTGGAGGGAGTTGGTGGCGGGAAGGGAAGAGGGAGTTGCAGACAATGAGGAGAAGCAGAGAGTTGGAAGAAGAACTTAAAAAGAGACCAGCAGACTTAGGGCTTTGGGGAGGTTTGGCGGGAGGAAGGATTCGATATGCAGGTCTTAATTCTATGGAATAAAATTAAATAAAAAGTATATATATATATTTCTAAAACTTAAAAATTAAGAAATTTAATACTCATGAACTAACACTCTCAACATTTATTAAAAAAGTTCTTAATCCAATTTGTAACTATCTAAGAATAAATGAAACCTCATTTGAAATATCTTGAAGTTGTTGTTCTTATGTGAAGTTAATTGCTGAGTTCGATTTTAATAAAACTTTAACTTTATCTTGTAGTAATTTGAACTACCATTCATAAGATGTCTTGGTTCATATCATTTAAGATTAGGAATTTCATAACTTAGACCCCATAATTCATCCTCCATAGTATAATTCATGACATGGGTCCAATTGCTTTAGAGCAAGATAAGGAACAAGTTTGCTAAAAAAAAATGATCAACATTCTATTGTCCAGACTAATAGAACCTTGAAACTCAAAATTCTAGGTAAGTTCATGTAACGACCTTAAATTTTCACATACTCAAAATCGCTACTAACGTTTCATACTCATCTTTAATGTGGAAATATAACTCTTCCATGAACATTATTTAACTTAAATTTCAAAAAACGCTTAAAACAACTTCTTATATGAAAAACACAGTCATGGTCTTATGTGTTTAAATACTGAAATTTAGAGAAAATAAAAACAAATACAAAATAGTTTAAAACAATGAAATGCAAAACAACCTATTCTAACGTAAGACTAGGAATTTAAATTAGTTTACCCTATGCACGTGCCACAATCTCTGCTCGCGATGCCGTCGTTCTCCATACAAGTGTGTCTTGCCTTTACCTGAAAAATGATGTGGTACACGACCTGAGTATTTCAAAGAATACTCAGTAAGTGGCCCCACTATAGGGGACCATGCAAATGCAAACACATGCAATCATGATGTAGAGACTTATCTCTAATCATCATAAGGGTGGCCTCCCGTCTCGGACAAATTAGATGTGTAGTACTTCCCTATAAACGACTCACACGTGCGACTATGAATCCCCAAGGCGATCGCACACCTCCTGGACTCTCTAGTCAAGCTAATCTGTAGTGACATCCGGAGGTCAGTGGAACCTCATAGTGTCATGCGCCTCCTGAATACCCTCATCTGTGCGCATTCGCACTCATCATCGTACTGTGCACGTCCGCACTCATCATCTCTATGGAAAGTAGCCTTATGCTTATGAATATACAATATGCATGAGGTCCCTCTAAATCCATCATAACGTCTCTTCTGACACAACCCTCTAGTCTCATCTCTCTGTTACTCTAGGTAACACATACTCGTGGATATTTATATTAATATCATTTTCATGCTCTTAGGGTTGTGTCCTATGTCGATCTAATGACATGATGCAATATGGCACTCATCATCATGTAGCATGCTCAATATGGAAAACATCATCATATTAAGGTAAACGTCACGCAATCATCATACTCATCATATTACCATAAAGTGCATCAAGTATACCAAGTACGTCATTCATATAACATCATCACATCATTATCTAACGTCATCAAGTCATCATATAACATCATCACAACATCATCTAACGTCATCACGTCATCACATAACATTATCACATCATCATATAACATCATCACATCATCATCTAACATCATCACATCATCACATAACATTATCACATCATCATATAATAACATCACATTATCATATAACATCACCGCATCACTATCTAACGTCTTCACATCATCATACAACATCAACACATCATCATCTAACGTCATCACGTCATCACATCATCACATAACATAAAGCATAAATGACACTTGCAAGAGCCACTGGGCATGTGTCATCATACATAAGACAAGTCTTTCGACAGAGCCGATAGTAAGGTCACTTACTTGATTAGCTTAGGCTGGTATCACCAATTTATCAAGTTCGATTTTGTTCTTTGTATCCAAGCCAACCTATATGAACCATGACATCAACTTCAATTTCAATTCTCTAAATTTTACAATGGTCCATGTGTTAAACTTCTTGTGAGCATTAGAGACTTTATGAATATTGAATATTGTAATCCTACGAAGAATACCCTAAACCCCCTGATGGATATAGAAGAATCCCGATGGATAGGTTTTTTTCAGGGGGTCGCCTACGAAGAATTCTATGAGGGTATACAGTATCCTCTACCATTTCATGTTGTACCTTGGTTCTAGTTGATGGACCTTCTTCTTTAATGATTTGAGTATTTGGCCTATTAACATAGTGGTTTAATATCTGTTGGCGAGTTGATTCGTCAAGATATTTGTCCCCACCAATCTTTGAGTTGCCCGGTAAATCCAGTTACTAGGACTTGAGCTATTTGATGGTCAGATTTATGGTCCTGTTACGCGCCTGCGGCCATCATCATCTCATTGACAACATTCATTATCAGATAGTCAGACAATCCATGGATATTCCATTCATAGATTGCTAGGCCATCGTAATGGGCTTGAGTTTGTAGCGTCTTTTTTCGAATTGAATATCCGGGAAAGATGGTTGAGGATACCAGTTTTTCTGGTTACTGGTATTATTTTGACTTCTTCTAGAGATCCTTTCAATTCGATTGTAGAGAGGTTCTTCTATCTCATTTACAATGGATTTCGTCATAATTGTTAACGACATTCATAGATGAATCTTGAGGTGTTATTCCAGGATTTAGAATCCTATCCAATTTTTTCTTCTATCTTGGCCATTACAGCCTTTCTTTTGAAACCCTCCTCATAAATATGTCGAGATTTTCCAGTCTGAGTATTGGGATTGACTCATCGATCCTTGGTACAAAGCTGCTTGCTTGTTCTTGCTGAGTACCAGATTTCTTCGAGATTTTTCCCTCGATACTCTCAAGTTGAGTAGCGATCGTCGATAAAATATTATTTGAATAATTGTTTTGATGATGGATATTCTTGATATCATTTGGGGTAATTACCCTTTTCTAGTCCTTCCGGGATATTTTTGAAAGGACTGGCTTTGACCTTTTCTCGCTAGTAGTTGTCAAATTCAACCTCTTCCAACGGAGGATGTTTTGGATATATCTCGCCTCTCCTGGTAGTCTTCCAGCTCCTTTGAGTTAAGGTGCATATCTGCAAAATATTTTCTTCAAACCATTCGAAGAATTGTATATTTTCTTCTATGGCTTCCATATGAGAATACCATTGAGCCCTTAATTCATTTCGCTCAACTTCTTTGTAGGTTTGAAAGAAGACATTTCTTTTTGAAGAGTTGGTAACTGACATAAAATCTGTTTTTAGAAATTCCTATTTGGAAATAAGATTTAATGACATTTAACTGACTTTCGTAGACGGATTGAATATCCACATCAGTATGAGTTTGAGATCTTGAGCCATCTTCGTACTGTTTTTAGAAATTCCTTTGTCTATTTGGAAATAAGATTTAGTGACATTTAACTGACTTTCGTAGACGGATTGAGTATCCATATCAGTATGAGTTGGAGATCTTGAGCCATCTTCGTAGTGGATTGACATTTAACTGACTTTCGTAGACAGATTGAGTATCCATATCAAGTATGAGTTGGAGATCTTTCCTTGTCTATTTGGAAATAAGATTTAATGACATTTAACTGAATTTCGTAGACGGATTGAGTATCCATATCAGTATGAGTTGGAGATCTTGAGCCATCTTCGTAGTGGATTGACATTTAACTGACTTTCGCAGAGAGCTCAATTGATTTCAAACTTGTCGCATTAGCCACTCAAGTACATTAACATGTGTTAGAAAGAACTATGTTTAATTTAATAAATTATGTAAAAGTCAAATGGTCAATTTGACTTATTCTTTTGTGGAGATTAAAGGGGGTCGGGAATAAATCCTGTCCACAAACGTCTCGAATAAATTCCGTCCACAAACGTCTTTTGTCGGGAGACTATAAATACCCACAATATGTTATGTAAAATTCATATTCGTGGATGAATGTAATTCAGATCTCAAATTGAGACGTTTCCCTTAGAAATCCGAGCATCATATTTGCCATTTCTAAGCTTCAAGCAATTCTTGTGATAGAATTGCACCCGAGCCATTCAATCAAGCTTTGATCAAGTTCGATTATGGAGTGACTCAATTTAGAACAAGGTTTCCAAATCTTGCTTCTAGATCTTCGATCGTAAGAGGTAATCTAATTCTAGCCTTATCTCTTGGTTGATCCAAATTTCGTATAAGGGGTTGTTAATTACTTTGATTCAAGGGTTCTTGCTAAAACAAAAGCTTGGATCGTTGGTTTTTCTACCATCTTTTACAAAAAGAATACCTATTCAAATAGCCATCATACATAACTCTCCTGTCAAATTGCCATGGTCGGCCAAGCAATATATCTCCAGCTTGCATTGGTAATACATCACAAAGAACTTTATCTTTATATTTTCAAAGTAAAAGATATTAAAGCTTGGGAAACTACCTTCATTGTTCCACTATCATTGAGCCATTGGAGCTTGTAAGGTTTAGGATGATCTTGGGTTGGAATTTGTAACCTTCTGATCAACATGGTACTTACAACATTGGTGCAACTTCCACTATCAATGACAAGACTACAAGCAGTCCCCTTGACGAAACACCGCGTGTGGGACAGGTTGTCTCTTTGATCATCAACATCATTCTCCGTAACTTGAGTTTTAACAAGTCTTCTTGTTATAAGTGCCAAATGAATCCCATCTTCCAGTTCCTCCTCATTCTTCTGGACTTCTTCAACTAGATCATTGATCTCCCCTCCATTTTCCTTGTCTTGGTTCATGATTGTACAAACAGTAGTGAAATATGTTTAGGACCTCAGACACTCAACTCACTGATTTTACACTCAGGGACACTCGTGTTTATACACACAAAGGTAGGCTGTTTGGGAAAGTGACTAAATTTTGATCAAGGTAGGCTAATATATGGGTAAAGCAATTCTGATAGTAGCAAGCTATTGAAGTCAATCAAGATAAGTTAATTATGAAATAACAACAAAATAAAACAAGAAGTGAACAAACAAATGAGAGACACAGATATCTTGGGATAGAATTGCACCCTGAAAAATAAAATAAAAAATTCAAAAAAGAAAGGATGGGAAGATTTTAAGAACGGTCTAACTCTCTTTTTACAGAATTCGGGAAATTTAGAAGTTATCTTCAAGCGTAGATTATGAGAGAAAAAAAAATCAAACACAACGGTTCTAGATTTAGATGGATTAAGAAAGAGATGTGAATCGAAGTTTATTTGATCTTCAAATAAACATGCAAATGATCTAAAAAAATGATAAATATCGTTTATAATCACAATCGTAAGAACAAATATGATAAGATTTTGTTTTTTTTTTTTTTCAAGATCTCAACGTGATCTTTAAGAAGAAAATGAGAACAAAGTGAAAAGTTGATGAATAATGGCGGAAATGACAGCAAGAAAATAAATGGACAAATTTAAAGAAAAGATAAACAATAGCAGAAATGAAAGATAAAATCAATTCTAGAGTCGGCACAAAGATGTAAACCTAGGCTCTGATACCAAATTGATAAGGCAACCCTAATCCTCAGCACAACGATCCAAGCTTTTGTTTAGAACCCTTGAATCAAACTAATTAACACCTCCTTATACAAAATTTGGATCAACAAGAGATAAGGCTAGAATTAGAGTACCTCTTAAGATCGAAGATCTAAAAGCAAGATTTGGAACCTTGTTCTAAATTGAGTCACTCTACAATCTAACTTGATCAAGGCTTGATTGAATGGCCCGGGTGCAATTCTACCACAAGAATTGCTTGAAACTTAGAAATGGCAAATATGATGCTCGGATTTCTAAGGGAAACGTCTTAATTTGAGATCTGAATTACATTCATCCACGAATCTCAATTTTACATAATATATTGTGGGTATTTATAGTCTCCCGATAAAAGACGTTTGTGGAGGGGATTTATTCGAGACGTTTGTGGACGAGATTTATTCTCGATCTCCTTTAATCTCCACAAAAGAATAAGTCAAATTGACCATTTGACTTTTACATAATTTATGAAATTAAACATAGTTCTTTCTAAAAAATGTTGATGTGCTTGAGTGGCTAATGCGACATGTTTGAAATCAATTGAAAACTCCGCAGGTAGGTTTGAATTTTGTTGTTGACATATTTTTTCAATGTTCATGACATTTTTTGAATCTTCTTGGCAATAGGTTCATTTGGAACACCCTGATTCTTATCATCTTTTACCTTGAAGGGGTCATATATTGATCTTGAAACTCCTGAAGTGCTCGGTCTAGAATTCAGGAATTCTTTTACTAGATTCTTCGCCGAATTTTTTTGGGAGTATTTCTGGTTATTTGATCCCAAGAGAGAGTTTTTGTAACAGTCACACAACACTTTCCAATATTTGCCTCTATGAGCATGGTTGATCCCTTTGGGGTGAGGATCTTAATGCTCTTTGAGAAGTATTTGTATTCATGAGCTTATAATAAACCCTGACTATGAACGGAAGAATGAGTTTCAGCCTTGATGTTCAAATTTTTTTACTGTAAGTCAGTATGAGGGCTGACAATATGTGTGGGTCGTTGAGTGACAAAGTAGAATTTAGATAACAATTGAAATAGACGGGTCCATTCTCTAAATTAGATTGAACCATTCCCAGTAAAGAATTTGAGAAGTCTTCATGTCTCTTATCTCGTAGGGAGATAAGGACTGGGATATCTAATCCAAGTCTGAACAATGGTTTTACAGCGACTTGAACAAGACTGACGTGAAGATAATTAAACTCTTCACGATGTTGGAGTATAAGAGATTTTGAAAAAAGATTTAGACATTCCCTATTGCTATGAATTGGGATATTTTTGTCTGAGAATTTGATGCATGATATTTGAGTAAAATTGGAGGTCGAAATTTGGTAGATAGTTTTAGGATCTACCTTTGGAATAGTCCAATTTTGGAGTTGATCTTCAATTTTGGCAATCAATTGATTGACAGTATTTTGAGATGGTGAGATTTTCTCCTCTTATGTGTTCATTTGAATTTTCTTCTCCTTCAGTAGAACATTTGAAATGATTTGATTTTATGAGTTTTGTCATAAATTCGTTCATAAGATGAAGATATGGGAGACAAGAGATAGATAGAATAGAATAATTCTTTTCTGAATTTCTCAATTGATTTTCAAGAGAGAGCTATCGGTCGATCGATGCCCTCTTTACATTGATGAAGTCTTCTTTCTTCATCTACAAAATTAGATGGGCTCGGTTCGACCTTCATTTCATGTGTTACAAGCTGATTCGATTGAGGAAAGACTATTTGGAGCTACAGAAGTGAATATTTGCACAATTAAAGTAGAAGATGAGGTTGCTCTAAATAACACTTGATTGATAATTTATTTGCAAACTTTATTTATTATTTTAATTTTATAACTTCTTGTAGTTGGCAAAAGGGTGGGAAGTTACTTGTAAAAATGATTATAACTTTAGTGGACATTTTGAAGGGTAAGGGGAGTAACTTACCAATCATGGCCATGAACTTCTTCTTTTAGAGGACATTCCAAGAGCTAGAGTTACTTTTGTGGACAAACTATAAATACCCACAAATTAGCGGGCAGATTTTTTATGAATAAAATTGAGCTCTAAATCAGACTTTCACCCTTAGAAATTTGAGCATAATTTTTACAATTTCTAAGTTTCAAGCAATTCTTATAATAGATTGCATCCGAGTCATTCAATCAATATTTGATCAAGTTCGATTGTGGAGTGACTCAATTTAGAACAAGGTTCCAAATTTTGCTTCTAAATTTTTGATCTTGAGAGAGGTAATCTAATTCTAACCTTATCTCTTGGTAGATCCGAATTGGGTTAAGGAGGTATTAATTTCTTTTATTCAAATGTTTTTGCTTCAACAAAAGCTTGAATCATTAGGTTGCGGATTAAGATTGTCGTATCAATTTTGTATTAGAGTCTAGTTACATTTTGTGACCTATACTAGAATTGATTTTATCTTTTATATAGGCATTGTTTTTTTTAATCTGTCCATTTATTTACGTGCTGTCATTCCCACCCTTCTGCACATTTTTTTTACTTTGTTCTCATTTTCTCCTTAAAGATCATATTTAGATCTTGAAAAAAAAAAACACATCTCAAATTTTGCTTCTTAATATTGTGTCTATAAATTGTCCTTATCATTTATTAGACTATTTACACGTTTATTTGAAGATCAAATAAACTTCAATTCATAATTTGTTTAACGGTCTAAATCGATAACAGTTGTGTTTGATATTTTTCTTTCCTAATTCAATCAAGAAAATAATTTCTGAACTTGCCCAAATTATGTAAAAAGGAAAATGAGATCATTCTCTTATTTTATAGTTAAAATGAAATTTAGTCAAAATCATAACCACCTTTCTTTTTTTAATTCATTTTGAGTGGGCAATTTTACCCAAAAATATCTTTTGTGTCTCTTATTTGTTTTGATCCTTTCTTTATTTTAGTTTGTTGTTATTTCAAGATTACCTTATCTTGATTGACTTGAATAGGCGGTTAGCTACTGTAAGAATTGTTTTATCCATATATTAGCCTACCTTGATCATGATTTAAGTCGTTTTCTCAAATAGCCTACCTTTGGGTGTAATAAACATGAGTGTTCATGAGTGTAAAATTAGTGAGTTGAGTGTGTGAGGTCCTAAACATATTTAACTACTGTTTGTACAATCATAAACTAAGACAGGGGAATAGAGGGGAGATTATTGAAGCTAGGGGTGCATTACTTGTTTTAATGAAGTTATTAAAACCTTCATAGACCGAAGGGAACGAATTGAAATATCTTTAGGTAGTCCTCAAGGAATGGAAGTTATCTTGAATGAAGGAGTTGAAAATGAAGAAGATGACAATGTCACCCTTTTAGTTGGACACAGTCCTAGGGGGGAGAGGAAGAGGCCGAAGAAGTTGCACCAAGAAGAAGGAGTATCAATATGAGAGAGTATAAGAAAGAGGAGTTGGGGTAATAAAACTTAAAATTTCAATTTCTTATGGGAGGCCTGATCCGGAGGAGTATTTGCAATATGAGAGCAAAATTAAGCATATTTTCGATAGCAACAATTTTAGTGAAGAAAGAAAGTTGAAGCTTGTAATGGCTGAATTTTTATTTTTTTATTCTGTAATTATAGGGTGGACATCTTTGAAATCAGGGTAAAGGAGAAATTATGAACAACCAATTGAAACATGGGAGGAATGGAAAACATTAATGAGAAAAGGTACATTCCTAAGCATTATTCTCAAGTACTCAAGCAAAATCTCTATACTTTGCAACATGAATCTAAAAGTGTAGAAAAATTAATTACAAAGAAATTGAGTCTCTTATGAGTAGAGCATCCATTGATGAAGCTGAGGAGGATACAATGGCTAGATTCCTGAGTGGGTGGAACTGACAACTTGCTCATCAAGTGGATAGGCAAACGTACTTTGATATGCAAGAATTGTTACACCTTGCTGTCAAAATTGAAGGGCAGCTAGCTTGGGAAAAGGAGAACTCCAAGAGGCATGCTATTTCCAAGTCTAAAACTTTCAACAATTGGAAAAAGAACATAAATATTGAAAAGATAGATTTCAAATATAGAGGCAAGTATGAGCGTGACGAAAAAGATAAAATTGAGACCTCCAAGAGTAAGGAGAAAGTGGAGGAATACAAGGATAATTGAGAAAGAAATAGAGACATTAAATGTTGAAAATTTCAAAGAATTGGTTATATTAGTTGTGATTGTCCTAACAAGAGAGTCATGATCATCAAGAATGGACAAGTTGTCACAAATGGTGAAGAAATTTACGTTGAAGTCCAAACGAATGAGGATGAATTGGAAGATGGAAGTCATTTGACACTTATTACAAGAAGACTTCTTACAACTAAGTTATGGAGAATGATGTTGATGATCAAAGAGACAACCTATTTCACACACGATGTTTAGTTAAGAGGACTACTTGTAGTCTTATTATTGATAATGGAAGTTGCACCAATGTAGTAGTCTTATTATTGATAATGGAAGTTGCACCAATGTAGTAAGTACCATGTTGATCAAAAGGTTGCAAATTTCAACCCAACCCCATCATAAACCTTACAAGCTTCAATGGCTCAATGATTGTAGAACAATGAAGATAGTTTCTCAAGCTTTAATATCTTTTACTTTAGAAAAATATAAAGATGAAATTTTTTGTGATGTGTTACCCATGCTTGCTCGAGACATATTTATTGGCCGTCCTTGACAATTTGATAGGAATGTCATATATGATGATTATTTGATTAGGTAATCTTTTACAAAAATATAGTAGAAAAATCAACATTGTACATTTGAGTTATGCATATGTATTTGTTGATCAATTAAAGTTGGAGAAAAAGAAGAAAGAATTCGAGCAAGAAGAATCGAAGGAAAAACAAGAATTTAGTGAAAAAAATTAGAGAAAAATATAGTGGAAAGAAGAATGAAAAAAGAGATGAATTTGAAAAAAAGAAAGAAAGAAATGAGTTGTTTGGCTATGGTTGAGTGCTAAGAAGCAACGAAAAAACAATCTTTGTACTTATTTACAAGGAATGATGTTTGGTCTTTAACGATAACAACTTGTCTTTGCCTAATGTGTTTCGATCTCTTTTACAGGAATTTGGAAACGTGTTCCAAGATGAAGTACCTAAATGACTACCTCCCATTAGAGGTATTGAACATAAAATAGACTTCATTCTAGGCGCTGTCATTCTTAATAGGCCCGCTTATAGAGTCATTCCAACTGAAACTAAAGAAATTCAGAGGTAAGTGGAGGAGCTCATGGAAGAGGACTATATACGAGAAAGTTTGAGTCCATATTGTGTACCAGTTTTATTGGTGCCAAAGAAATATGGAACTTGGTGCATGTGTGTGGATTGTAGAGTCATCAACAAAATCATTGTAAAGTATCGACATCCTATTCCTAGGCTAGACAATATGTTTGATGAATTGTATGGTTCACGTCTATTTACCAAGATTGATTTGAAATCTGGATATCATCAAATTACAATGCATTTAGAAGGTGAATGGAAAACAAACTTTCAAAACTAAGTTTGGATTGTATAAATGGTTTGTTATGCATTTTGGGTCAACTAATGCTCTTAGTACATTTATGCGTTTAATGAGTCATGTTTTGAGAGAATATTTTGGAAAGTATTTTGGAAAGTCGTTATGTATGTTGATAATATTTTAATTTATTTGAAGATTTTGCTTGAGCATGTGAAACGTGTTAAGTCAGTTTTGATTACATTTAGAAAATAGAAACTTTATGCTAATTTTAATAAATGTAGTTTTGCATGGAAAAAGTTAACTTTCTTACCTTCCTAGTTGTAAAAATGGAGTGGAAGTAGAGGAAGAGAAAGGTAAAGCAATTAGGGATTGGTCAACACCAAACAATGCAATTAAAGTTCAGAGTTTTCAGGGTGATTTTAGCATCATAGCTAGCTGCATCATTAAATGATTTATTGAAAAAAGATGTTATTTTTAAAGGGGGGAAATGCAAGAGAATGCATTCGATGAGCTTAAGATGAAAGTAATCAATGCACCATTACTTGTCTTGCCCAACTTTGATAAAACTTTTGAATTTGAGTATGATGTAAGTGGTTTGGGCATAGGTGCTATTTTGATGCAAGATGGAAAGCCTTTAATGTATTTTAGTGAAAAATTAAATGAGACAACATTGAACTATCCTACCTATGATAAATAACTGTTTGCTTTAGTTCGTATATTGCAAGTGTGACAATACTACTTATGCCTCTAGAGAGTTTGTGATCCACTCCAATCATGGAAGCTTGAAGTATCTTATGACTCAAAACGTATTGAACCATAGACATGAAAAGTGGGTGGAGTTTATTGAAACATCAAATATAAGCAAGGTAAGAATAATATGGTAGCTGATGCATTATCAAGAAGGTACCATCTCTATATTATCTTAGTGTCAATTTTCTTGGATTTGAACATATTAAAGAATTATATAGAGATGACCAAGGCTTTGAAACGGTTTATGTGCATCTTGTCTTGAAGAAGAAGGAAGAAGAAGAGAAAGAAAAAAAACAAAGAAAAAAGGATGATTATGTATTTCATGAATTTCTATTTAAGAAAAGTAAGATTTGTATTCCTAAATGTAAAACGAGCGCATGAGGGTGACTTAATGGAACATTTCAGGATTAATAAAACTTATAATATGTTGCATGAACGCTTTTTTGGGCCAAAGATGAAGAACAATGTTCATAAGTTTTCCAACCAATGTCTTAAATGCAAAGAAGCTAAGTTTAGATCAGAACCAAATAAATTATATACTCCTTTGCTTTGAATGTAGTGATGAACCATGAACTAATATATATATATGGATTTTGTTCTTGGTTTTCCATATACTAAAAAGGGTAAGATAGTATTCTTGCTTTTGTAGACAAATTTAGTAAAACGACTCATTTTATTGCATACAACAAAATAGATGATGCAAAACATGTTAGTTGACATATTCTTTAGGAAGTAGTAAGATTACATGGAATCCCTATCACTATGGTTAGTGATAAAGGTAACTCTCTCATTGAAGACATCTATCGAGGAAACACCTTTGACTTACATCTTTGAAATAGAACTATTTGGGAGATAAACTTTCCAGAATTGTTCTCATTTTCTACAAATTCCAAAAGCCCATTAATAATGGATAACTTAAAAAAAAAAAAAAAAAAAAAAAAAAAAAAAAAAAAAACAGAGAGAGCAGTCAAAATTTGCAAAATTATTTTCTTGCATTATATAGTTAATTTTAATTTAACTACAATTTTTATTTTATTAATTATACTTATATATTGTTTTAAAGTTTACCCTTGGCACCCGCTAAAAGTAACATACAACGATTTTTGGTTAAATATGTTAACTTCGACTTACCCTTTAGATTAAATTGTTTCTTTGTTTATTCGAAATTCTACGTTGACACGTTATGTCTTATGTTAAGTTACATAATTATTTACCATAATTAATGTCACTAGATAAAAGGTAGATAAAAGGTGATTGTGGGAACCCAATACTATATACAACCAAGGTAATTTGTTTGATGGTTGATCACAACAAAGTCATTCTGCACCAAATGCATAAATATTTCTTTGGGATTTGCTATAAATAAGAAGAAAGTAATGGTCATGGCATACTGTCAATCGAAAATGTTTCAATATCATCAACAAAACACAAAGGTAAGAACGGTGTTTACTTTAAAATATATATATATATACCTAACTAAAATACAAGAGAAAGAAATTAAAGCTTAAACCAAAATAAAAGATTATTCATCAAAGTCAAGTCAAGGTGAGGATCCAATCTATTATAATATTTTAGTCAGCGATATCTTTCCATTTTTCAACAAAAAAAACAATAATCAAAAGCTACCATACCTCAAGGTACTTCCAAGATTGATTCCACACGCACACCAATACTTATAGAGGACAATGGTTAATTTAAATTGCTTTTTCACCCTTAAGCTCAAATTAATTAATAACAAACCTACACTTAATTATTAACGATTATCAATATTTTGAATGGTCCACCGTGTAAGGTTGGGAATAACGACTTTAACGTCTTTTTTCAATCACTCAAATCAGAGTTAAAACGATAAAGTTACAGTCGAAACAAGATACCCGACGTGACGATGTGATGGCAAAATTGACATCATGAACCAATCAAAACATGATACTCATAACTTTGGAAGGGTAAGAAAGAGTGAAGTTTTTTTAATTACTTTTCAGAAATAAAAATAAAATTACTTATACATCATATATCATTTGAATTATAAAAATAAAAATAATAATACAAAAAGTCGTTACTCACATTATTTTTATTAATACTATTTATTATTATTATATTATTATTTTTATAATAAATTTTGAATTTTGGAAAATTTTATTGATATTTACTTTCCATATTAATTTATATTTTTGACACTTTTTTTTCTCTATTTAAACTCATCGATTTCCTTGTGTACATAACTTCTATCATTTCTTTAAAGCCTACTCGCTCTTTCTAAGCTTCCAATTTTATTTATATTTTTATTATATGATAGAGAAAATAGTTTGATCGTAAATGTATTGTTTTAGAAATTTTATTTCTATTTTTAATGTATTGTGAGAAAATAGTTGTGAGCGATCAAAATTTTAACGTACTCCTTTAGGAGTTGTGTGTCCCTACCAAATTCAAATATTTGTACCGGTTTGATCCTGAGCCATGAAAAGGATTGAGTTTGTTCTTGAACTCGTAAAAAAAGCAGTGTAGCAGTTGGGCTCTGATCCGAGGAAAGAGTCAAGAAAGATTATTCAAATTCCTAAGAGGAGCTTGGAGTGTGAAGTAGGTCGAGTTTGACCGAACCGCTGTAAAACTACGGTATTATATTTTCTAACTCTTTCCTATCTAATATCAAAATTGTTATTGTCATTTATTGCATGTTCTAAGTTTTTCATAATTGTTTATGGTTATTTCTTGAATTATTTTGTTGTACTAGTTATCAACGTCTACTTATTTATAAAAAGTTTCATAATTACACAAATTAATGAGGCTTAAATATTTTTACTGTTAAAACTCTATTCATCCTCTCTATGGTTGCCATATCAATCCAACATCTATCACCCCATATCACCCATAAAAATGAAAAAAATTATATAGTCTTGATAATTTGAACTCTCACTACTGAAAAAAACAAGAAAAGAAAAGAAAAGAAAGCCAACAAATTACCCAAATGGCTCATTATTAGGAAATTTACATCAATAAAAAATAATGAGAATATTAAAAAGAAAAAGAAAGAAAATTATCCTTGTACTTACGGAGTTGCATCACAAATGTGGTAATACTCCAAACTTTAGAAGGTTAGCAAAACAGTCAAGTTAAGAGATAATGAGCATTAACCTATATAGTCATTCATTGAAGACTTACGTAATCCGCACTACAAGTGGAGGCAATCATAGAATAAATGGATGATTTGAAGGATTCTTAAGAGAGAAAAAAATTAAAAATTATTATGAGAAGAGAAAACTAATGAAATAAATTATGAGCCCAAGTCACAAAAGTAAAAGGGATGACAACCTTTCTAGAAGTAAATTGCTAGGATAACATTTTATAGCGCACTTTTTTAAGCTAATAGACCTAAAATATTTTATATTTTTAACTTATAATAACATTTTCTTAATGCTATAATATATTATAGCTTTAATTGTAACGACTCTCAATTTTATATTTAATCTAAGGTCAAGGTCGCTATTGTATACATATCATGAACATTGAATGCGAAATTATTTCATTCTTTCATAAAGCATAACTTTCATCTTAAAACACTATCATGGACTTACGTATTCAAAAACATGTTTAAAAGGACATAATAAAAGACTAAATAAAATAAATAAACATTTAAATTAAAAACATCCTATTCTATCTTAAGTCTAAGAAAATAAATACGACTACCATATGCATGTGTCATGGTCTCGAATTGTGATGCTTGTCAGCCATATAAAGATGCATTTCTTTTACTCAAAACAGAAGTAGCACGTGGCTTGAGTATTTTAAGAAATACTCAATAAGTGACCCCACTATTAGAGTTAGATCCAAATGCACATAATCATGAGTGGAACCTATTATATCAGTCTATATTCCTTAGGCGGCTATCCTAACATGTACTTGGGATGTGTACTTAATTATCTTACACACGGTCCACATGCGTGAGTGTGGACCCACCAGTCGGTACGCACACCTCTTGGGCCCCATTTCTAGTCGGGCGAGCATTCTCTGGGAGCTGTTGATGCCAAACACCCGTTAGCAATAACGACCGTCACGGCAGCATTATGATAAACATAAAGAACACTCTCCTGCCTAGTAGTGTATGTGTTCGTACTATCGTGAAAGAATAGGGATATTCTCCAATGCATGAACACACAATAATGCATGAGATCCCAACATTTTCCTATTTTTACTATTATTTAATACAACATCGCTAGCGTTTTTATCACGACCCGACTTTCGAGTAAAAATAAAAAAAATAAAATAGAAGTAAAAATCCGGCAAAATTTAAAACAAGAAAAGGAAATCAAGGACATCAAAATTAAATATAAAATCAGAGCCAAATATTACAAATATAAAATGAAATACAAAAGACTCTAAATATGAAAACGGACAAAGGACTCTAAAAGACCGACAAGGGACTGACGCTCCGGAACGACACCCCTCTGTGACAGTGCAGCTCTCGAACACCTCCCCGTATCGACTGGTACCTGAAATAAAAAAAGGGAGAAAGGGGTGAGTATAAAAATATACTTAGTAAGCAACCTACTTGTAGGCTATTTTCGCATCCTTATCTTAGTAGGTATCCACGGTCTTATCTCTGGGTTCTAGTGAGTACGAATTACGCTACAACTCTCTTTTCTGTATCTTAGGAGGCTTGCCCATCTTATGCAGTGGAATGATCAGTATCCTAAGGTGAGACGCGACCTCATAAGTAAATCTGAGGGGATCGTATGGCTGGATCTGAATACGTGACTCTCTCTGAACATCATCCGTGGAGGTTAGCTGACAACCCTCACACGGGACCATACATCCACTAAATTTGGGGTGCGACCCCCTGTGTGCCGGTCAGCTACTAAGTCATCCTACGTGGCTTCACGTCCCCCGCTCAGGGACGGGTTTCTACGGCCCAGGAGTCCTGTTCAAAAGACCCCTTAGCTATCACCACTAGGTCTGGGCACCTGTCACACTTTCCTCTCCAGATCTGCCAAGCTCAACAATCTCCGTACCGGAGCTTTGTCTCGACGGTACGGTATTGGAGCAGGGAGGGAAGTGGAGGTTCTGATGACACTATCCACACTACTCAACTCTAGCGGGCTACCTACAGTTACCGTGGTGACCTACTATTCTTTCTAGGGTGGAACTTGGTGGCTTAGACTTGGATTTATGCATCTCTAGAATTCTCGTGCTAGGTCTCACAAACCTATCGAATTTGGAATTCTAGGCTCTGGATCCGCTGGTAATTGTTTCACGTGTCTAAATGCACGGTATTCTAGAGGTTCCCCAATCTAGGGTCTCGCCTAGCCTACTTAGTCACAACCACCCTAATCTAAGCTCATAATTTCTTCATATTCAACAAGAAAGATAACACAAGCAATCATCATGCATAGGAGTTAACACGCAGCAGTTCATGCAATATTAACAAACATGCTCAACGGGAAGATAACGTCCATCTTCACCTGGAGCGTAGATTTCACAAGTTTTGCATCCTCCTCATGCACACATACATTATCAGAATCTCAATCTAAACATATTACATAATCATTCATAACTATAAGCCATAGATTTCCTTATTTATTTCATTTTCATGGTTTCCATACTAATATGATAGGTTCAGTCAGCTAGGTTTATGGGTATGATAGCATGCATGCTTATTCCAAGCGGTTCCTACAAGTACGGCTCTTGGGAATCCAAATGGCTACTTACTTGGTTGACATGTGTCTTCCCAAGCTCGAATTATTTGTCGGAAAAGGTTCCAAAAATTCTAAAATTTCTTTGATAGGTTCTAATTCACATAAAAATAGGATCAATGTTGAAATCGGGACGAAAAACAAGCAAACGGAGGCCAAACGGATGAGAGAATGGGGTCCCACGCGCCAGCAGGTCCCCACACGCGCCGGCACACGGCCACAAGTGCAGCCTCCACGCGCAGGGCACACGCGCGGGCAGTGCCGCGTTTCGAACCCCAGCGGTTACGGACTTACCTTCAAATTTTATGAGCGCGACACGTGGCGCACAGTGTTTGGCAGGAAACGTCGGGTTGGACCGCGGGTTTCCAGACCGGTTCGGCGGGCATACGGGTCGACCCGACTCAGCCCACCAGCGGAACGCTGCCACGTGACGCACGCCGACTCCGCCACACTCTTCCGTTCGCAGATCGACGCGTGGCGGTCTCTTTCTCTCTCCTGCGTGTGTTTCAAATTTCCAGATGTTAGCGTTTTCACGTTTTCGATGTATTTTGTTCGGATTTTCTTATCTTTCAATCCGTAATATATGTCAACAAAGTTTCTTCACGAAAATTGTAGATTTTATATTCTACTTCTACAATATATTTTTTCTTTATTTTTTTTTCCTTGAACACAGGATGAGTTAAGGCCGTCCAAAGATACGAAAAAACTCACATTTTCTGTTTTCGATCGGTTTACCCGAAGCCCGACTAAACTCCGATTTTTGTCCCGAAACTTCAAGAAACCTGTGTGAATCTTATTTTAGTTACAAACCTCAAAAACTCCAGATCTAAATCTTAAGAAACTCCTCATATCTAGATAAAATCGGAACAAGAAGTTTGGAACCTTACTTTGTCCGTTCTCGGATTTTCTTGCCAGGATGAGTGGATCTGTAATGCTCATAATTTTCTTCAACCTAATTAGTGACGTCACCCATGCATACATAACTCATCAAGCGGAAGCTCATCATAAATAACCTTCGAAGAGTCTTTCATAAACATTCATGAATCCAAAACTGTCACGACCCAATATTTTACTACAGATCGTGACTAGCGACAAGACACAAATGCATGAAGTGTTTTAAATATGAAGTAGAGAAAATCCTTAAATTCAAATAAAGTTTTTGAACAACAAACATACAAAACAAAATAAATTTCGAAAGGATGCAAATACAAAATAAAGACTAGACTGACGCCCCGGGACAACCCGTTCCTCTGTGACCAACCCCGCCTCCATCACAGCCGCACTTGAACGACGCCTCGTGCTCCTAAAAAAAAGGAAAACATAGCAAGGATGAGTATAAAAATTATATTCAGTAAGCCACCTACTTGTAGGCTTTCTTCCTTAATTTAACAGAATTTCCACGGTTTCCTACTCGGTTCTAGGACGTCTGGTTCTAATCTTAGTCCCTTGGGGCTTGCCCCTTGGGTTTCAGCGGCTCATCGTCCTTTCACTAAACGCCTAGAGGTTCCTTACGCCTAGCTAATATGGTCGGTATCTCTCTATAAGGTGCTACCTCTACGTGGCTATCTAGGACTACATGGTATCTAGCCTAGGGGTGTGCTGAATACCCCTACGCCCATATAGTCCCCCTATGGGGGGCGCAACCCAACCCGTTCCCATGCAGCTAATGGGTTGTATGACATGGGGACACATTTCCCATGCGAAATGGCTAAGAGCAGTAAGGACTGATCAGGAACCCTTGGTCCTCCCACGAAGCTATAGATATCGTTCTCACGCTAGCAATCTATGAACACTCCAAGGTACCCTCTTGCCGTGGTAAACCGCTAAGTTCCTAGGGGAAAATTAAATCTTGCTGGAGCGACATATCGCTCCTAACAATAATTCCCTAAGCTTATCATAGAAATGGGCCGTACAAATAACAGAGTGTGCATGCAATCGTCTTCTAACATCGTACTATTAGTTTATGCAAACTAGGCATACCGGCTCAACGGGGCGATGACCTCCATCAACCACCCAGAGCACGAAGCTCGCACCAATGGGGTGAATTCGTACATCAAGCACCCGGAACACAGAATACACAATTCCAACATAAATTAAATGCATGCATACATACAGCGGAAGCATAAAGCATACAACAACACTCATGTAATTCGCCCAATACAATCATATCAGATACTCTAACAAATAATTTACATGGAGAGCTAATCTGAAGTAAAACTACTAGCATGCATGCAATCCAAGCGAATCCTACAAGTATTTCTTCCTAAATACTGGGTGGTGACTTACCTGGTTGACGCGTGCCCTTTTTCTAGCGTTTCTTTGCCCGTGAGGTGTCCAGAAATACTGATTTCTTTAAATTAGGTCCCTATTCACGTAAAAATAGTATTAGAACTGGAACCGGGACAAAAATCGGGCAAACAGAAAGCAACCGGGCCAAATTGGCCGTCCCACGCGCCAGCAACGCGCTGGGAATGCGTGGTCACGCACGCGGGAAGGCGCCAGTCGTAGGCTGCATGCGCGCCCGCTTCCGCATGCTCGCGGGTCGGCTGGTCCGGTCGGCCCGGCTCGCGTTGCGGTTCGGCCCGGCTTGCAGGCGACACGTGTCAACACCTCGCTGGAGCTGTGTTGCTCCAGCCGATGGTCGACGCGTGTCCAGCGCCTGTCGCCGCTCGCCGGCTGACTTTTTTTTCTTCTTCTTCTTCTCTGCCCTCTGAAAACTGAAACCCAGTCCCCTTTTCCGATTTTCATATCTTTCGATCCGTAGATCGGATCGATATGGTTCCTTCGGCAAAGTTCTAGATCGTGTTACGGGCTACGTCCTAGTATTTCTTTTGTAATTTTTTCTTGACTACCGGACGAGTTAAGAACATTAGAAGTTCACTCACCGTTCTCGGACGAATCTCGGATCTCCGCCTTCGGGTTGAGGTCTCGGCCAAACTTCTTCACAGACCGTGCGTGAGTTATTCCTAGGTGAATATTACAACATTTTAGGATCGATTCACAAAGGGAAAACTCAGATCTGAGAAATGTCGTTCAGAACCTTACCTCGCGAAGTGTTCTTGGGTCTTGACGGAGCGTCGGCCTCGCTAGCCTCTCGATCCTTGTACGAGCCTTGGTTGAGGATGGATTCCGGCGGTGGTCCGTTAATCTTCCCGGCTGAACTTCTCTCCAGTTTCTCTCTATCTCCTTCTTTCTTTTGCAGGTGATCTGACGGGGTTCTCCCTGGACCCCTATTAGGGCTGGAGGGGCAAAATGACATGTTTGCCCCTCAGTTGACTTAGCCCACTGTTGGGGTTAGAAAATGCAAACACATGCAACATATGAGCAGGACCTAACTTTTCATAAACTTTTCATAGCCTTGGGCGCTTTTCTATTCCGAGTAGGGTTGGATGTATGGTACTCCTTCACACATGGCTCCTATACGCGTACATGGACCCACCAGGTGGGCTCGTATACAAACCCCCTGGGCCTGACTTGGTCGGGCACACGTGTTACACGTTGCTGGACACCACAGAACAGAAGAGGGCCCGCATGATATCATGGCGAACATAAATATCGTTAATTCATTCTTTCGTATCATAAAGGGGAAGAATCCCGATGCACGTGACATACATATATGCATGAGGTTCCTTAACATATCTAATATGGCATTACATAAGCAGTGCTAACATCGCATATACGTTTCTTACATTACATGACATCTCACATGACTTGCGTTACATGGCATATTACATAGCATGAAGGTACATTCTAGTTGCATAAACATCTCATGACACGACTCGATAATTCTACGTGTATCCATGGCATCGATCAACATATTCATGGCATATAATACAAACATCTCATTCATAACTTCACATAACATAAACAGTCAACAGTCAACGTAATTCATACATCACATAACATACACAATCTACAGTCAACACAATCGATACATCACATAATCATATCACATAAATATGGTGCATGCAGGGGCCACAGGGCACGCACCATCATACAACACGTAGTAAGCTAACTTCAACAGTAAGATCACTTACCTCGATGGTCTTGGTTGAAGTCACTCACAATGAGCTAATCCCAGCAGTTAAATACGTCCTACGATAACCACATAAAAATTTAGAACCTTTCATAATGTACTCTAGCTAAACCTCATGCTATTTATCAAAATAAACCCTCGATCTAAGCTTGAGGCAAGCATAAGTTATCTAGAGTGGTACCGTTATCATCGTTAAATTTCTACTTACCTAGAGTAACAACCTTAAATTTCCACTTATTGATACAGATAATGTAACACCCTAAATTTCCACTTACTTAGAGTCGACACCGTCATCATCATCTAAACTCGTATGTCGAATTAAACATTTAAAAACTTCATCATAAAACATAATCATCGTCTTAAAATACCGCCATGGACTTACAGTGTTTTGGAAAACACCTTTAAAATGCATGGCAAAAGAAAAGAAAATAAATAAATCTTTAAATTAAAAACATCTTATTATAGCCAAAATCTAAGAAAATAAATGCGACTGTTTATGCATGTGTCATGATTTCAAGTAGCAATGTCATTGTCAGCCATACAGGGACATCTTGCCTATAACTGAAAAGAAATAGCACATAGCTTTGAGTATTTTAATAACACTATTGAAGTCAGGGAATGCAAGCACATGCAACTCATGATCTAGGGACCTATCATTTAAAAACAATTATAGGGATGGTCTTCAGTCTCAGACAATTTGGATATGTAGTACTTCCCTACACACAACTCACACGTGCGAATGTGAATCCCTAGGGTGCTCGCACACTCTTGGACCCTCTCTGGTCAGCTAATCTGAAGCGACGTCCAGAGGTCAATGGAACCCCATAGTGTCATGCTCCCCATAAACACCCTCATCATCATATTGTGGCGTCCGCACTCATCATCATAAATGGAGAGATATCCCGATGTATATGAACACACAAAATGCATCCCTATAGTTTTCATCTTTAAATCAACTTTAAGACACAACCCTGTATACCATTCAAACATTATTCTAAGTAACATGCACGCATTGGCCTTCATACATTCATCATCATTCGTTTAACTAGGGTTGTCTTTAAAACTTGTCATCATAATGCATCGTGACATTTAATACAAGCACAACATCTTAATATTGAACATCGTCATATGGAGTCATTTCATCATCATACGTCTCGCATCATCTTATTATTATGCATCATCATCATCATGTTGACATCATGTACATCATAACATCATCACATCATTATCTAATGTCATCAAGTCATCATATAACATCATCACATCATCATATAACATCAACAATAACATTATCACATCATCATATAACATCAACACATAACATTATCACATCATCATATAACATCATCACATGATCATCTAATGTCATCACGACATCACATAACATTATCAATCATTATATAACATCAGCACATCATCATATAACTACATCGCATCATTATCTAACGCCATCAAGTCATCATATTACATCATCACATCATCATACAACATCAACACATCATCATCTAACGTCATCACGTCATGATATAACATCATCGCATCATCATATAACATAAAGCACAAATGACACGTGCAAGGGCCACTGGGCACGTGTTGTCACGAATTTATCCTTAATGAAAGTTTGATTTTGTCCTTTGAAATCCATGTCAACCTATGTGAACTCATGACATCAATTTTAAGTTCGAACTTCTATAAAATTATTTCTCTAATTTATATTGGTCCATGTGTTAAACTTCATG
Organism: Cucurbita pepo subsp. pepo; assembly: GCF_057944985.1. Classification (NCBI taxonomy): domain Eukaryota; kingdom Viridiplantae; phylum Streptophyta; class Magnoliopsida; order Cucurbitales; family Cucurbitaceae; genus Cucurbita; species Cucurbita pepo. The sequence goes on from NC_141812.1 coordinate 5,034,000, forward strand.
CAAACATTAGAGTTTTTGCAAGGCCACCGATACATTGTGGATTATAGATTTGGGATTTGGGTGACGAGAGATAGTTCGGAGAGATGAGGGGTTAGTGGAGAGTAGTCTGATGGAAATTATTATTTTTATTATTTATTTATTATTATTATTATTATTCTTTTTTTTTTTTTTTTTTTGGGTACCATTGTTACATTATATACCCCTAAAAGAAACTTTCGCCCTCGAAAATCTCAAACTCCTAGATTAACTGTAACGCCCCTAATTTTCTTTAACCTAATTAGTGACGTCACTCATGCATACTTATCTCATTAGGCGGAAGCTCATCATAAATAACCTTGAAATAGTCTTTCATAAAAATTCATGAATCCAAAACAAAACCTAAACTCCGAAAATAAACCTTCAATACTGAATTCAAAATAAATTCAAATAAAACGATACTCAATCCTATAACTTAAAAACAGTCTAATAAAAGTAAACTCCTAAAAATATCCCGTCTCCAACTTCCATGGTGGCCTCAGCTCCGCCGTCAACCGTACATTGGCGCCTTGCCTTTACCTGAAAAATGTAGGTAGCACGTGGCTTGAGTATTTTATGAAATACTCAGTAAGTCACCCCACTGTTGGGGTTAGGAATGCAAACACATGCAACATATGAGCGGGACCTAACTTTTCATAAACTTTTCATAGCCTTGGGCGCTTTTCTATTCCGGGTAGGGTTGGATGTGTGGTACTCCTTCACACATGGCCCATGTACGTGTACATGAACCCACCAGGCGGGCTCTTTACGTACCCCCTGGGCCTGACTTGGTCGGGCACAACGTGTTACACGTAGCCGGACACCACAGAACAGAAAAGGGCCCGCATGATATCATGGCGAACATAAATATCGTATTTCATTCTTTCGTATCATAAAGGGGAAGAATCCCGATGCACGTGACATACATATATGCATGAGGTCCCTTAACATAATTAACATGGCATTACATAAGCAGTGCTAACATCGCATTTACGTTTCTTACATCACATGGCATCTCACATGACTTACATAAACAGGTAACAGTCAACACAAGTTCATACATCACATAACATACACAATCTATACATCACATAATCATATCACATAAAATATGGTGCATGCAGGGGCCACAGGGCACGCACCATCATACAACACGTAGAAAGCTAACTCCAACAGTAAGGTCACTTACCTCGATGGTCTTGGTTGAAGTCACTCACAACGAGCTAATCCCAGCGGTTAAATATGTCCTATGATAACCACATAAAAATTTAGAACCTTTCATAAGGTACCCTAGCTAAACCTCATGCTATTTATCAAAATAAACCCTCGACCTAATCTGTCTTTAACGTTTAGGAGCCATACTGACCTCGGATGGTAAAACTAAGGGCAGAAACGGCTTCGGAAGGACCAAAAACCTTGGAATCGATATATTATAGTGATACCGATTCACCAAGCCGAGCTGCCGAGCCGACCAATTAAGCCGCCAAGCTGAGCTGCGAGATTTGACGGAGCCGAGCTGCGGGTTTTGACGGAGCCGAGCCGCCGTACACGTCAAGCCGAGCCGAGAGCACGCGTGCGGAGCCGAGACGAAGGCTGCAGCGCGCGTCCGCGTTGGGCCGAAACGCACAGGGCCCGCGTTCGTTCCGTGGGCTGGTCCGGAGGCCGAACGTGAACCCGACCCGTTTTCCTTCGTCTTCCTTACCCGAAATCTCACGAAAACCCTAATCGTTGCTGCGCCGCCAACGACGACGTCACAACCCCGATTCCGGCGATGCGACGACACCCCTCGCCTATTCCGACCGACGCGCAACGATATTCAACACCGATAGCCTCGGTCGCTTCTCCCTCCGGCCACTCACCGAAGAAAATCCAGCGAACCACCTCACACGTTTTTTTCCTGGCTAACCCTCTCGATTTTTCCGTACTCTCAGATACCCTTGAAAACCCTAAACGTTTGGAGAGCAAAAGTTGTTTTCAATGAAGGAGGAGAGTTGTATATGGAAATATAAAAGGTCTTTATGACTTTTCCATTAAGGCAGTAATTTCCTTGCTAGAAATCCTTCCTTTTCCAGCGACAATGAATGCAGCATAATATCTTTTCGTTTTGGCAGCAAAAATAAAAATCTTAGCATAAAATCTAAAATAAATAAAACAAAAATTCGAATCCTTACATTAACTCAGGGTATTTCTCTCTTATTTCATCCTCGCACTCCCACATGGCTTCTTCGGTGTGGTGGTTCTGCCACAACACCTTAATGAACTCAATGTTCCTGTTGTGTAGCGCTTTCACTTCATGAGCTAGGATCCTTGTGAGTTTTTTTTTTTTTTTTCATAACTCAAATCTTCATTAAGCTGAAGGGGTTCATAGTCTATTACATGGATAGGGTCTGTCATGTATTTACTCAACATCGACACGTGAAATATATCGTGTACTCCTAAGAGGGAGGGAGGGTAGGGCTAACTTATATGCTACTGGACCAATTCGCTCGAGAATCTTGAATGATCCTCTGAATCTGAGACTTAACTTGCCCTTATGTCCGAACCTCAAGACATCCTCCATGGGTGCCACCTTTAGGAATATTAGGTCCCCTATCTTAAACTTTAAGCTTCTACGTCTTACATTAGCGTAGTTCTTCTATCTACTTTGAGCGGTACGCATCCTCACTCGGATTTTCTAAACAGCCTCATTGGTGACTCGAACCAGCTCGAGTTCTACTAGCTCTTTCTCACCTACTTCGTCCCAACTTAGTAGGGACCTGCACCATTTCCATACAGGGCCTCAAATGGTGTCATTCCAATGGTGGCTTGGAATCCCAACTTCCCTTAAAGTTTAATAAGCAAGTGCGTAGCATGTCCTAATCTCCTTAAAATCTTGCATACTTACCCTTAACATGATAAATGAGTCTCATATAATTTTCTATAGTATTTTGAGTCTTCTAGAATCTTGAAAAACATCTTAGAATTTTTATAAAGGTCATTTGGACATTTACCACCCCAATATTGGTTTAATTCTTCAACATATTCCAATGGCCGGTAACTTTGTGTAATTCCATAACACCATGACATAAGGCTCCTCATCAAATTTCATGACATTTGGAGGTCACTTTGGTCATAAGCCAACGATACTTAATAATGGGGCATTTTAGTCATTTTACATCTACTCTTAGTTTAGCCCCTTATTGTAACCTAATGGTCACCAAATTTTGTGCATAACTTTATCATGTCATATTAAGTCTTCTCCTAAAATTTCATGGATAAAAGAAATCATTAGTAGGTTTGAGGTCAATATTCATGTGGACAAGTGACAAACTTACTCAACCATAATCCGAAGATCCTCACTTTTTCATGATGATTGCTTTCTTCCATGAACTAGATCAAATGTTTTGCTAGTTTCTTTGGTTACATTGTTCACCAAGTCAAATTCTGTAAACTTTGCTAAAGGTTTAATAATTGACCTCTTTGCCCATACATCCTCAAGTTTCATTTTAACAATGGTCCTATAACAATAATAAAAGGAACCACAATTTTTATTTTTATTTTTTCAACTCCTTTGTAATATCAAGAAGGGAGCTTAACAAAATTCTTTTCTAAAAATTTGTATCCTAAACTCGGGTACTTTTTTTCTTATCTTATCTCTTGTTCCAACTTGATCTCTTTCATATATAGGTTTCGTCTCAGTATTTTGACGAAGGCAATCTCTTTCTTGCGAAGACTTTCAACTTGCGGATTAAGACTTTCCTAGGCTTCCCTTCGTAACTTAAGTCCTTGTTACTTTGACAGGGTTCATAGTCCATTTACATGAATGAGGTCTGTTAGGTAATACTAGTCTATATATCACCGAGCTTTCCGTTGATTTGACTCCAAAATTTCATTTAAGCTAGGGTCCTTATATTCTATTTCCTATAATAGATGTCTAGACGCATCGACTCATCTTTCTACTTGACCATTAATGTTGCCGCAACTCAAGGAGGGACTTTATGACAGATAAAGTCCTTACCCAATAAGCCTTGTAATTACGTCTCAAGTTCCTTTAATCCTATTGATGTGATGCTATAAGGGCTTTGGGGACGGGGTAGTCTTGGTAGGTCTTCCAGAAATACAACCGAGAACTCATTTTCTATTGGTACATTTTCTAGGGTATTTTCTTTTCCTCTTACGTCTACAGCACACGCTAATATAGTCCAACCGCCTTGTTGGACCAATCTCCTTGCTTTCATCATCTAGACTTCCTCTGGAGTAGTCCCAGTACTTGTGCCTTTAAATTTGAAGTTAAGTCCTGCCGGTGGTGAGAATACCACTTCTTTTTTTGCGACCGTCTATACTAGCACGGTTTTCAACTAGTCAATCCATGTCTAGTATTACGTCGAAGTCGGTCATATTTACTACTATTAGGTCTACTGTTAAGGATATTTAGTAATAAATTATAGTTTACCATATATATTATATTTGATATTTTATTATAAGGCAAATATCTAATATTTGCCTTGTTACCATAGGTATCTTTCCATGTATTGTTATTTCCATTTATTACTATTTCTATATCCTTGTAATTTATTTGATTATAAATAAGATAACTTTCACACCATTTAGGTGTGGTGGATTAATCAAACATTTTCATGGTATCAGAGCTATTTTTGTTTAGCAACCCGGATCCTTTCTTTTCAAAGGCTTCTGAATCCTCTATTGTTCTTCTCCACCACCCCTGCTGGCTTTGAAGTCGCAGGGGTAGTCTTCATGTCTGCCGCAGGCGGAGCCGATTGATTACTCTTCGGCTCCACCCTTTTGACCTCCAAATCATCCTTCGCCATACTCTGTACATACAACCTCACCTTTTCCTCTTTCATTTTCTTCCCAATTTTTTCTTTATCCTTCATCCTTCAGAGAAACCCTAATCTTAGGATCTTCGTCAGCATTCTCTTCGGAAATACACAGAATCTCGATAAGCCCATCGATCTTATGCAGAGATTTACCTTTGGAATTTGGGCGCCGCACTGGCCTCTTCGCCAACCAAGTTGCCGCCGCCCTTCTCGCCAATATTGGCTCCTTCGCCCAATGTGGCGACTCTTCCAGCTGCCCTTCTCGCCAAAATTAGCTCCTTCGCCCACTATGACGACTGTTCTGGCTTTAACATTTTCTTTGTCCCTTGCTCTTGGTTTCCCCTTCTACTTCTTGGGGTTAGACATATTCTCACCATAGCCAAGGCAGCATCGTCGCTAAGCGACAATCCCTTTTCATGGGTTAGACATATTCTAGCCAAAGCCAAGGCAGCATCGCCGCTGAGCGACAATCCCTCTGCAGTTTTCGATGGCCAAGAAAGTGTTTCTGTACGCCTCCTCTGAACCAGGTTGTTGACATCTTCACGAAAAGTGTTTCTCAAGTTTTTTGAATTTTTCAGATCCAAGATTCACGTTCGTTCAAATCCGACGCTCAGCTTGCGGTGGGGTGTTAAGGATATTTAGTAATAAATTATAGTTTACCATATATATTATATTTGATATTTTATTATAAGGCAAATATCTAATATTTGTCTTATTACCATAGGTATCTTTACATTTATTGTTATTTCCATTTATTATTATTTTTATATCCTTGTAATTTATTTGATTATAAATAAGATAACTTTCACATCATTTAGGTGTGGTGGATTAATCAAACATTCACATCTACCCTTAAAGTTTTGTTCCCTTCGATCTAAAAAATAAGAATAAAACTGAGAGATATTAAAGTAGGTTTGTTATAATCAAAATATTAATTAATTAATTAATTTGGGGTTAAGATGTTATGATTACTATGCGCCAAAAATCATGAAATACAATTCACTTTAAACATGGTTATAATTTATTTGTGCATAAATTTATTTCAAACATAATCAAATGGAAATTAATAATAATACATTTGAAAACTGACACCTCCAACTTTCAAAATAAAATGTTCATTTAAATGTGGAAAAATAATGGTTTGATCCAGTTCCATAGACTTCTCAATTAACGTTATCATATATGAGACTCTTGTCTTTACCTCACAAAAATGTTAAATTAAAATGGAGTATCTTTTAAAAAAAATACTCAATAAGTAACCCTGCTGTTGGGGTCGAAAAAAGCAATCACGTGCAATATGGTTCATGATGGGACCTATGTTTTGTGACTATTCGGACTCTTCTTTCTTTTTTTAATAGAGTTGGATGCATAATACTTCTCTACATACGATTCACGTACGTGCACATAAATCTACTAGATGAGCTAATATATATATATATACTCTCTCAATCTGGTTATGGGCTAGTGCATGCTCATGCTACTGAAAACCAACACAAAGAAAGAAGCGTGTATCATATCATAGCGCTCATAAGTGCACATCAAATATGCATGAGATCCCGTATTTCAAATATTTTGTGATGTGGATTTCCTATGAAATAAACATAAATAGACATGACATATCATTCCTGGTTCATCAAGTGTCTTATAAAGTATAATATGATCATAGTATCATAATTTATATGAATTATACACTAGAATGACATAAAAATTAAAAGAATAATAATAATAATAATAAAAGTTCATAATGATAAGTATAGCATATTACAAGTATTAACACATAAGTTGGTTTAAGTTATTGGATTTATTTAAATTTTTTTAAATAAAAGTAAAACTTTAAACATCTATCTACTTATTTTCAAACATTTTTGTTAAAATTTGTTACTCAATCTAAATATATACATTTTAAAAAATATATACTTTTAAATAGTTAAAAATTATTTTTGAGAGTGTTTAAATAATAAATAATAGAAACAAAACAAATATACGCATATATAATTGTATGGTAAACAGAAATGTACGAGATAAAAGGTAAGTCATCCATGTACGACTGTGGACATCACAATTCGGCGATGGCAAACCTAGAAGTTAAAACACGAAAAAGGAAAGGAAAACGTGTCACATGATGTGATTTGAAATTTCAATCTACACGTACACATTCATGCTGGCGCTGCAAAGGAGGAGAAATTGAGTTGGCCTTGGGCCTGGCTGAGGAAGAATAACATAAGACTGGCTAATGGGTTGGCCGCGGAACAAGAAGGAGAAACCGGGTTGGGTTGGGTTGACCCAATCCATTGGACATTGAACCCGTAATCGACCTAAATCAAATCGGGTCCAAAATAAAACTCAATCTAACTGTTATAGTTCGGGTTGGATTTTTGGATTAAATGGAGAACTCTAATGATCAATCCAAAGAAAAGTTTTAGAACGGATTATCATGATAATCAAGATCAGAAGTAACTGTTATAGTTCGGGTTGGTTTTTTGGATTAAATGGAGAACTCTAATGATATGGAATCAATCCAAAGAAAAATTTTAGAATGGATTATCTTAATAATCAAGATCAGAAGTAAAGAAAACTTGTGATTTGAATCACTTCATAAGAAGTTTGATCAATACCACTCGGATGACTCTAATATCCAAGTTCTAAACAGAATAATTTGCAAAGTAAAAACTTAGTTCTCGTTACAATAGACTCTATTCTTTTTCATTCCAAAATATGATAAAACAATAACATCAATGATATGGAAATCAACCCAAGAGAAAGTATGGAACGGATTACTTTGATGATCAAGATCAAGAGTAAAGAAAACTCGTTTCTAAACTCGTGGTTTGAATTACTTCACAAAAGGTTTGATCAATACCACTTGAATGACTCTAGCAAGCAAGTTCTAAACACAAATTTGCATAGAAAAACTTACCTCTCAACAAAGCTAAAATAGAAATTCTATTCTTAATTTTAAAATCTAAAGAAGGCTTTATATAACTTTTACCGCCTTATCCTATGTGATACATTACTCTCAAATTAAATGGGCTAGTAAATGAGAAATACTCATAACCTCCATATTAAAATGGCTAGTTAATGGTGGAATATAGTCGTGGTTCCTATATTTAAAACTAGCTTTAAATATAACAAACGAATATTTAAATTATAATTAGATAGTGCAATGAATGAAATGTGCTTATTAGTCCTCCTTGGACTACTTTCATAAATTTAGCTGAGTTCATTAAATGCAACTTAAAGTGCATTTAATTCCTCTCTTTCTTGAAGCTCAACTTTGCACAACATACAAGGGAGGTCTCGAACGTCTTCTAGAATTTCTTTTGATAAGCTCACCATAGCTTGAATATAAGTGTATAAGATTTGTTATAGCTTCTTGGTTTTCGTCCTTGTAATTGAACCTTGAGGTATGAAAATTCCTTAGTCGTGGTTCATATCATTCTCCCCCTCTTGAGAAGGATTCGTCTTCGAATCCCAACCATCACCTACATAAAAAAGACTCAAATCAACAACATTAAAAGTTGCACTAACACCTTACTTACCTAGTAAATCAATTTTAAACTTGAAAAGGTCGATCTCCTCGTAGTAAAAGCTTAGATTTTCTTTGAGTATGAAATCTTTCTTTTCGGAAATGCACCCAAACCCAATCTCTTGACTTGAAGATGACAATCTTGCGTCATTTATTAATTCAGGTAGCAACCTTGGAATTTTGCATCTCAATTTGTTCTTTTACTTACTTGTGCAATTTATGAACAAACTCTAGCGTTTAAAATAAACTTTATAATATAATCTATCGTTAATTAAGCTGTGTAACTCTCACATCGGCCTAATCATTTGCCGCCTATAATTTAAAAGAGTGTGTGTAAGAGAGGGAAAAGAAATAGATGCCGGCGGAACAGTAGCCGAAGAGCAACACAATCTGCTCTCATTCTGACATTCCCCACTCTACAAAACAAAACATGTTTCTATTCAAACAACAAAAAAGGAAACAAAGAAAAGGACATCCCTTGCCTTCCTACTTTTTTATAATTTTTTTTTTTTTTTTTTTTTATCTAATCAAATTCTATTAAAATTTATTAAAAACACCAACACTATATTTAAACCATTGAAATATATAAAATGAAAGTTAATGAAAAATATTATTTTCACCTTTAATATAAATAAACGTATAATATTTACGGAAAGAAATGTTTGTATTTTGTTTGGAGTCCCAATGAAAATGAAAATGAAAATGAGAATGAGAATGAAAAGAAAGAAAGGATAGGAACATTGTCTCTCTATAACAAGCTAAGCAGAATCCCCTACCCACTCATTTTATTACCCAAACTACCCCTGCCAGACTCCCGCTTAAATAAATAAATAAATAAATAAATAAATACAGTTTCTCTAAAAAATAAATATTCAATTTTAAATTTTAATTTTAAAACTTATTATATAGTCTGTTTTAGGGATTGACGACTTACCCATTCAGTGACTTTGATACTGGACGTTCCAAAAATGGGATACTATTAAGTCGGGTGAATTCAATAATAGACGCTTGTTGACATTCCAGTCTTCTTTCTCCTTTTAGGCCTACCCGAAAGAGAATCCAATGTTTCTTGGTCGTAAATATCTGAATAATACGAACCGCCCCGTGGTTTGCTTCAGAACAAAGATATATTTAATTTGAAATATTTAAATTAATATTTAATATATTAGATAGGTTAAATATAAAAAATATTAGAGAGGTTAAATAACATATTTATTATATTTTGTTACATTAAATAAAAAATATATATTTAAAATTTTTAAAGATACATTAAATAAAAAAATATATTTGAAATCTTAAAGTATTATTAAAATAAAGATACATTAAATAAAAATATATATTAAAAATTTTAAAGAATTATTAAAATAAAATACTAATGATTAGAAATGTTCGTTAGTGGGTTGGATTGGGTTATGAAAATTTTCGGGTTGGGTTGGGTTATCAATCCAAGAAACCATTTCTAGTTGAGTCAAAAAAATCTCTCAATCCAATTCAATCCAGATCATGTATACCCTTAGTTAGTACGGTTCAAAATACCATAAAATTTGTAAAAAAATTATGTGTATTTTTTTATATGTATTTGTTTTTGAGATAAAGGGGAAAAAAAAAAATTGAAGAATAATTTGAGTATTTATTTGTTTATTTATAGAAAAATGAGAAAGGTGATAATAATGAAAAGAAAAAGGGAGCAGGCTTTATACGAGAACAAAAAAGGGAGTGGAGTCCTCAGTTCTGACCTCTCTATTTGAACACTTAGCTTTTGACTTTTTCCAGTAATACCCTCTTTTTTATTTAACCATCATTCCATCCATATCAACAACACTCTCCCTTACACTACATTCCAAATTTCTCATACTCTCTTACTTACATGTTCCTCTCTTCAAGGTAGGAAATTTGTTGAGTGTCGTTAGGGGAGCTTCTTGCTAGTGCCAAGTAGTAGACACGTATGGAGATATAGGAAGATCAGAGAAGTTAACTGGAGCGATGACTCCTTCATACCTGTTAGACTTCCCTAGAGCCCGAGACATATGAGGGCACTTCAACTTATACGCAAGGAGTGCGATAATCTGATATACCTTGGAAAGTAGAAAATGGAAGACTAAGTGCACCTTAAAACCCAAATACACCGTGATGACTTACAGCCTTTAAATAGAAGTAGGATAGATGTATCTTATGAGTATGAGAGAGCTTGAAAACGAACACTTTTATCAGGGAATATTGAATATGTGAAGTTCAATGAGAGCCTACAAGTAGGTGTTTACTAGTATCTTTATGCTTTTTTTTTTTCTTTTTCTTTTTTTGTTTACTGATAGAATGTAGACCATTGTCAATGGCAAGAGCGTGTGGCTACAAGGAGATAAGGCAACCTTAATTCTCATCCCAGCGATCCAAGCTTTTGTTGAAGCAAGAACCCTTGAATCGAAGAAATTAAGATCTTTTTATACACAATTTGGATCAACCAAGAAGGAAGACTAGAATTAGATTACATGGAACTTAGACATGACAAAGATGATGCTCGAATTTCTAAGAGTGAAAATCTCGATTTGAGACCTCAATTTCATTCATTCATAATCAGATTTTTACATAGTAATTTGTGGGTATTTGTTTCTCACAAAAAAAAAAAAAAAAAAAAAAAAAAAAAAAAAAAAAAACTTTCAAATCTTCAAATGCGAAGTTAGTGGTCATGATTTAATCCCGATCCCCTTAAATTTCCACAAATGACGAAGTCTGACAATTAACTTCCACCCTTCGACCCATTACAAGAATTATGAAATTAAAAACAATAAATAAAGTTTTGTAACAACTCATGAAATAATTATTTACTTCTGAAGCTTGCAATTTCTTCCGCTACTTTAACCGTGCAAACATTTACTTCTGAAGCTTCAAATGCTCCTTCCTCAATCGAATCAACTTGTAACACATGAAATAATTATTAAACCAAGTCTATCCAATTTTGTAGATGAAAAATGAATGCTTATGGAATGTTTTTGGTCTTAGATCGTGTAATAGGTCAAATTGGAACATTTTGATCACAGTGATCCTTGTCACAAAGAGGACCCATAAATCGAGTTGTGTCCCTCTAAGCTCTAATGCCATGTTTAGTACTAATTTAGTGATATTTTCTTGGAACTGGTGTAATTTTGTAAACTTTTTTTTTTTTTTTCGTGGATATTATTTCTTACTTCTAATACTTTTTTACATCCGTTTTATTATTATGTTTGAGTTTAAATTTTTAGTGTTTCCATTTTACAAATTAAAAGGTTATAACATTATTCTTACCATTAAATCCGTATGACGATCTGTAATTCAAAACTTGGAAAAGTAGGTCGGTATAGAGAGTTTTAAAAATTTTATTTTAACCATTTAAAAGGACGGTTAAATTGAAAAGGTAAATTGTAAAAAATACCTCAAACTCTATCGTTTATTTCGAAAGAGATACTCCCTTCATAAAATATTTCAAAATTTATCTTAAAAATAATATTTAAAATATAACGAATGATTGGGATAATATTATAATTTTTGAAAAAACATGGGAAAGTAATTATTGTAAATTAGCGGATGTAGGCCTTAGTTGGAAGTAGTGAAGAGAAAGGGAGTGGCAACCGTCGCTACTTTTAGTTAAAACCACACCAACCAGTTTGCTTCTTTCTCTACCCTCATCAGTTTCCGTACCACCACCAATTACCCTCTATATTATCAAATCCAATCACGTGCCTCTTCGCGCGTGTAATCACATGATTAATACTTGGACTAAATTCAATTTTTTTTAAGGAATATTAAGGATGAAATTTGTAATGTAACCCCACTATAATTATTTATTTAGCTTTATTTAAGAGTCCACTCGCCACACGCTCCAGAAGAGGAGCGCGTGGGGGAAATGAGGCATAGAAATTCACACAATCACTTGGGGAAACGGTACTAGTACGAACGACGGTTTCTCTCTCTTCACCGCCGTTTATTTCTCTCTCCGCCATTGTTACGCACAAAACCTCGCTCTCCATGGTCCCTCTCTGTCCTCCTTCATTTCTCACACCAAAACCCTGTTTTATCTCTCTCTGTTTCATTTGCATTTATTCTTTGAGAAATGAAGCTCATCCCCTTCCTTCCATGGCCGAACCTCCCCATGGCCTTCCTCTTCATCTTCTTCTTTGCTTGTTCTTCTTCCCCTGCTTCTTCACTCCCCCACGATGAAGGTCCTCTGTTCCCACTTTTTTGGTTTCCATTTGGCCGTTTGTTGGGCGAATATATATGCCTATGATAGTATCTTAAATGTTCCATCTCATTTTTGGATATTTTATTTAGCTTTTGGAATCTGTTGCTAATCTTGTGTTTTTTTGGCCATTTTCGATAGGACGAGCGCTGATGTCAATCAAGGCCTCGTTTAGCAATGTAGCGAATGTGTTTCTCGACTGGGATGATGATCATAATCACGATTTCTGTTCGTGGCGTGGAGTTTTCTGCGACAATGTTACCCTATCAGTTGCTGCGTTGTGAGTTTTCGTCTCTATTCCATTGTTTTTCTGCTTAAATCTCGTCGTTCTACCATTCTCATTTTCTTGCTTTTTGTTCCTAGGAACTTATCCAACTTGAATCTGGGTGGGGAGATTTCACCATCCATTGGAGATTTGAGAAATTTGCAGTCTATGTATGGTACTCTTTTCTCTTGTTCTTTGGCTTAACACGGTTGGTTCTTGGTGTTCACTGTTGCTTTGTTATGGCAGTGATTTTCAAGGGAATAAACTGTCTGGACAAATCCCTGATGAGATTGGTAACTGTGGTTTTCTTGTTCATTTGTAAGATTTCTCTTCTGTAACTTTCATTTTTGAGTTTGAGTTCATTGATAGCACATACATATACAGCATCACTCGACCTCTCTTAATGTATAGGGACTTGTCTGATAATTTGCTCTATGGAGACATCCCCTTCACTGTTTCAAAGCTTAAGAAGCTCGAGTTCTTGTACGTTTTACCTATTTAGAGTTGGGTTTCTTTTGCCATCAACTTCTGTGAATTATAGTTGAATTGTTTCCCTCCATTGCAGAAATCTGAAGACGAACCAGTTGACCGGTCCGATCCCTTCTACCCTTACCCAGCTTCCTAATCTGAAAACTCTGTAATTTCTTCACTTCCTTATATGATAATCTTGTTGAGGATGGTTGGGAGGGAGTCCCATATTGGCTGTGATTTAGGAAGTGATCATGAGTGTTTAAATAAGGAATACATCTCCATCGGTATGAGGCCTCTTGGGGAAGCCCAAAAGCGAAGCTGTGAGAGCTTATGCTCAAGTGGATAATATCATACCATTGTGGAGATTCGTGATTCCTAACAAATCTTGTATGAGTTTTATTATACACGTGTAGACTCATTAGGATGAAGTTCTGGGAATAATTAGTCCTCCGTTTTGCTTATCCTTCTTGGTTTCTATTTTCTGATTTGGTGATCGATCACCCTCGTAGTGATCTTGCACGAAACCAGCTTACCGGAGAGATACCAAGATTAATCTATTGGAATGAAGTTCTGCAGTATCTGTAAATATCTCCGCTCAGCTTCTTTGACATCTTCTAAGCTATAGGATGAGCATTCCACTGGTTCTTTGAACTTTCATTTTATTTTATTGTTATCAGTGGATTACGTGGGAACGTTCTGACAGGGTCGTTGTCGTCTGATATGTGTCAATTGACTGGCTTGTGGTACTTGTAAGTGTGAATTATAATCACCCTCTTTGATCTGGAGGCTTACTTCTGGTTAGTTAACTTTGTGCTCTTGTGTTGCTTGTGCCTTATCTTCAGTGATGTAAGAGGCAACAATCTGACTGGCACGATACCGGATAGCATAGGAAACTGCACCAGTTTTGAAATTCTGTATGTTTTCAACTGATATTCTGTGATGTATGTTTGAAATCCTGTATGTTTTCAACTGATATCTTGTTCATCTCAGGGATATATCCTACAACCAAATCTCGGGGGAGATTCCATACAACATCGGATTTCTACAAGTTGCCACTTTGTAAGATTCCTAGTAACTTGTGTGATTTAGTTGCTTTAGAACTCCTTTAATTGAGTGTTAATCAGCTGTATATTATCATGTTTTAGATCATTACAGGGAAATAGGTTGAGTGGTAGGATTCCCGATGTCATTGGATTGATGCAGGCGCTTGCCGTCCTGTAAGTGAAGTTCGAAATAAATTCTCTACGCCTGTCATTTCGTCGCATAAGTAATTCTTGGTACATTTGAACATTGTATTTTGCTTATTTTATACCATGGAGCAGGGATCTGAGTGAAAATGAACTCGAAGGGCCGATACCGCCAATACTCGGGAACTTGTCTTACACAGGAAAATTGTGAGTTTTGCTCTTTGAATGTCTGAAATTTTAGTATGGTGCCTCATGGTCCATTTCTCTCTGATTAGGTACTTACATGGAAACAAGCTGACCGGGCCAATTCCTCCTGAGCTGGGAAATATGTCCAAGCTTAGCTACTTGTATGTTTGTGTTGCTTCTAATTCAACATCTTTTGTTTAGTAGTAATTGACTTTAATTCTTTACAGGCAACTAAATGATAATCATTTGGTTGGAACAATTCCTTCTGAACTTGGGAAATTGGATCAGTTGTTTGAATTGTGAGTTACATTTTTAGTTTCAAATCTCTCAACCGTGAATTCGATTAATGTCTTTCGTTTACAGTATACGTTTCCAAGTTCTGATACGAACATTTCTATTCAACTACTCAGGAATCTTGCTAATAATGATCTAGAAGGGCCAATCCCTCACAACATCAGCTCTTGCACTGCATTGAATCAATTGTAAGATACCTACAAATTTCATGAGGTCTCATCTGTTGTATGTATATATATTGATTCTATTTTTCTTCTTCAAGCAATGTGCATGGAAACCATCTTAACGGATCAATCCCTCTCGGTTTCCAAGATCTGGAGAGCTTGACATATTTGTAAGTCGTTTGCAGAACAAGTAATATTAAAATTGGAAGATGGTTCATTGAGTAAATTTGTTTTAACAGGAATCTTTCAGCAAACAACTTCAATGGTAGGATTCCTGTTGAGCTCGGACGCATCGTAAACCTCGATACATTGTAAGTTTATTCAAGTTAACGCATAGTGATCGTCCTTTCAGTTGGTTAAAATTTTTGTTTCATCCAGGGATCTGTCTCGCAATTACTTCTCGGGTCCGGTTCCTACTTCTATTGGTGATTTGGAGCACCTTCTGAGCCTGTAAGACTTCCCACTTGAATTATTGATAGAGTTGTCGCTCAAATCATGTTTCTAATATAAAATCACTTGCAGCAATTTGAGCTATAATAGACTTGTTGGGCCAATGCCAGCAGAATTTGGGAATCTCCGAAGTATTCAGACGATGTAAGGATTGTTCGTTATGAGTTCGATTTAATCTTGTGAAATTTTTCCCTTTAAATTCTTTTTACTTGCCTGTTTTGATAGTGATATGTCATTCAACAACTTCTCTGGTAGCATACCCATGGAGTTGGGTCAACTACAAAATATTATCTCATTGTATGATTTCGATACTCTTACGACGTTTTTTCTTTCCCTTTTAAGTTCCTTTTGTTAATCATTCTGATTTCATTGCTGTTCAAAGAATTTTGAACAACAACCATTTGCAAGGGAAGATACCTGATCAGCTGACAAATTGTTTTAGTTTAGCCAATTTGTAAGTTCTGTTTTATCCTTCATCAATAACAACCTGTAATGGCTTCCTCAACTTCTAATTTGTCTTTCTTACACTTATTCAGGAACTTGTCATACAACAACTTATCTGGTATCTTACCTCCCATGAAAAATTTCTCTCGATTTGAACAAAATAGGTAACGAAGACGAGTTTTGTTTGATTGAGCCTCTGTTCTTCATTTGATGATCGATGATTTTATATCAGCTTTCTCGGGAATCCGCTGCTGTGTGGAAACTGGCTGGGATCGATCTGTGGGCCTTATATGGAAAAATCTCGAGGTACACTGCGAAACGCTGATGGCATTTGTAAATAACTTGACATTATGAACCGTTCATGCCGACTGAGTCAATGTAACTTGCAGCAATGTTGTCTCGGGCAGCGGTTGTTTGCATGACGTTTGGATTCATAATGTTGTTGTTTATGGTTATAATTGCTGTGTACAAGTCGAATCCATCGAAGCAATTGATGAAGCGTTCTAGCACGGCTGGGCAAGGCAAGCATTGTTTCTATACTTTTCTTATTTTTCTGAGTTATTCCTTTTTTCTGAGTCATTATTCTGTATTTCAGGTCCTCCAAGTCTTGTAGTACTTCATATGGATATGGCTATTCACACGTTCGAGGACATTATGAGAGTGACCGAGAATCTAAGCGAGAAGTACATTATCGGTTATGGAGCTTCGAGCACTGTGTACAAATGTTTACTGAAGAATTCCCGACCTATTGCAGTTAAGCGACTTTACAATCACTATGCGCACGATTTACGGGAGTTCGAGACCGAACTTGAAACTGTTGGTAGTATCAGACACAGAAATCTTGTTAGCCTTCATGGTTATTCATTATCTCCCTGTGGGAATCTCCTCTTCTATGACTACATGGAAAATGGTTCACTCTGGGATCTGCTTCATGGTAAGCATCATCACTATTTGATTTTTTTTTGACCGAAAGTTCGATAATATTGATGATCGTGTTCGCTTAACTAATCATTAGGACCAGGCAAGGTTAAACTGGATTGGGACGCACGTCTGAAGATCGCGGTTGGAGCTGCACAAGGGCTTGCATATCTTCACCATGATTGTAACCCGCGAATTGTTCACCGGGACGTGAAGTCTTCGAATATTCTACTGGATGAAAATTTCGAGGCCCATCTCTCTGATTTTGGGATAGCCAAATGTATCCCAACTGGAAAAACATACACGTCTACTAGCGTGCTTGGAACGATTGGCTACATTGATCCAGAGTATGCTCGAACCTCCCGGCTTAATGAGAAGTCCGATGTTTATAGCTTCGGCATTGTTCTTCTGGAACTACTGACTGGGAAGAAGGCTGTGGATGACGAGTCCAATTTGCATCAACTGGTTTGTTTTGTTCACATCAAATAATCACTTTGAAAGATTCATGTTTTGCTAGAATCTGAATTTATTCTCTATGAACTGCCAGATACTATCCAAGGCTGATAACAATACTGTGATGGAAGCTGTTGATCCCGAGGTTTCGGTCACCTGCGTTGATTTAGCGCATGTTCGAAAAACGTTCCAGCTTGCTCTCCTCTGCACGAAACGCAATCCTTCTGAACGGCCAACCATGCATGAAGCTGCCCGAGTATTGATCTCCCTCCAGCCACCATCACCTACCGCGAAACATACTTCATTCCCCACGAAAACGTTGGATTATGCACAATTCTTGATTGAAAAGGGTCAGAATCGGAACCCGAAAGGGCAGGAGGAGCAGGAGAAATCAGATGCGAGTTCTTTGGATGCTCGGTGGTTTGTTCGGTTCGGGGAAGTAAGTTCTGAACAACACGGTTTGAATCAATAACAGATTAGCCAAAGGTTCATATTGTGGTTAGGGAGATGGGAAGATTAGCTGCAGTTAAGGTAAATATTGAGATCCTAAGCTTTTGTTTGTGCAGCAGGTGTTAAATGTATGCGTATTCAGTTTATTAAATATGAATATTAGTTTTCTGCATCACACTGCATGGATCCCATTGATGTAACTCCATTTTTGTGTTTTGTCTTGGAATTATAAATTGGGTTCCTCACCAATTGTACTACACTTATCTATATCTTCTTCTTTATAGCTTCAGCTATTGTTATGTACTCAGCTTTACTAGATGAAGAGCAACTCTTCATTTTTGAAGCTTAGACACTCCATCATCAGTGACTTGTTCTCACTTGATTGTATCCACCAACTGTAGAGCCTAATCAAAGATCTCTAGTTCCCTCTAGTTTCCTTTCATCATCAGTAAGCAACCGATTGCATAATGAAGGTACATAGTTTTATATAGTTATATGGTACTCCGATGGCTCTAGATTTTCTTAGGGGTGTACACCCAACTCGAGAACTCAACCCGACCCAACTCGAATTATAAGAGTTGAGTTGGGTTGGATTTGTTCTTGAATTTGAGTTGGGTTTATTTTTTTGAACCTGATCCGATTCGGATTGAAAATTCCAAAAGAAATTGATTGGGTCAACCTTGACCCAACTTGGAAACATTAAAAAAAAATTGAAGCCCAAATTAGAATGAAGCCCACCAACAATTTCCAATTTGAAGCAACCAAGATTCAAAATCAATTGGCAGTCCCTAAAGTTCAAACTAGTCGGTCTCCCTCTCTGAGTCTCTCGGTTTCTTTGTTATTTTGTCTTTCTCGGTCTTCCTCTCTGAGTTGTTGGTCTACATCTCTCCCTCTTTGAGTCTCGCATCATTGGTCTCAGTGTGCTTGTCTCCCTTTTGTCGTCAGTCTCAGTGTTCTTGATTGCTCGTCTCCGTCTGAGAGCTTCTGAACTTCAAAAAGAAGGGAAAAAAGTATTTGGTTATATTGTTCTCTAATTTGGATAGTTTAAGAAACCCGCTGCATGTGAATCATAATAAGTTCCTCTGCTGTTTAGGATTTTTTTTTTGGAACAACCCGAACTCAACTCAAAAATAGACGGTTGGGTTGGTTGAGTTGTAAAATTTTTCGAGTTGGGTTGAGTTACCAATCCAACCAACCCAAACTTTTGGGTTGGATAAAAAAATCCCTCAACCCAACCTGAACCATGTACACCCTCGATGATCTTTTCAACACTTGCCCAGGTGTCACTTGCTCCACCTCTTGTTCCTAAGCAACCGTCTTAGAAGTTTCTTGAGTATTTGCTACAACATTACTAAGTGAATTTTTCAACTCAACCTTAATTTCCACTTGTTTTGTTGTCCTAGAACCTTTCTTCTCTTTGTCCTTGTATATGACATTTTCGGTTACGTCACAATATCTCAAGATTCTCTTGTTCTTGAGATCCCAAAACTTGTACTTGAACATGTCAGAATCATAGCCTATGATGTAGCACTTCACAGGCTTAGCGTCAAGCTTAACACTCTTCTCTGGATCAACACAAACATACACAATACAACCAAAAGTTTTCAAGTGAGAGTACTTGAGTTCTTTTCGTGTCCATACTTCCTCTGGCAACTTGAACTCCAAGGGTACTGACGACCCTCTATTGATCAAGTAGATTGCTTTATTTACAACATCGACTCAGAATGTATTTGGCAATCCAGAATGAATCCTCGTACTCATTGTCTGCGTTCTATTCATCCTTTCAGCAACACCATTTTGTCTTGCTTTACCGGGAACTGTTCTCATCAATTGAATTCTCTCAGCTGCATAAATGCTTTAAATTCTGACTTGTTGTACTCTCCTCCATTGTCAGACCTCAGGCATTTGATCTTCAAGCTAGTATGATTTTCAACTTCAGCTTTCCACTTCTTGAAGGTGGCACATCTGATTTGTGTTTCAGGAAATAAATCCACACATTCCTGCTGAAATCATCGATGAAGGTGACGTAGAACTTTGATCCGCCAAGTGATGGAACTAGAGATGGTCCCCAAACTTCTGCATGAACCATTTCCAACCGCACTTTCTTCAATTCTCTGGCAACCTTTGTATACTCGTTTCTGTTTGCTCATAAAACAGTTTTCACAAAATTTCGTATCAACAGATTTTAGACCTTCAAAAACTTCTTTCGCAGTCAACATCTTAATTTCTTTGATGCTTATATGTCCAAGTCTATAGAATCAAATTTGAAGCACTCTCAATAACAACCATGTTCATACACCATATAGTGGTGTATAAGGTTCCAGATTTTGTGCCACGTGCTACCACCATGACACTCTTCACAATCTTTCACGAACTCTTTCCAAACTCTGTTGCATAACCTGTGCTATCCAACTGATCAATAGAGATCAGATTCTTGTTGAGACCAAAAATATATCTTACATCCTTGAATGTTCACTATTTTCCTGCCGTAGTTTTTATGTAGACATCCCTTTTTCTTTAATCTCCAAATTTTTGTTGTCGGAAAGATACACCTTCTCGAAATTTTCACTTGAAATTTGAAACAGCTGATAAGATAAGGAATCAATACAAGGGGAATAAGATTCGGATTACCTTGTTGATCGAATATCTCAAGGCAAAAACATTGTTTGAGATTCGAATCACTCCACAAGCAAGATCGATCATGTCTAGCTTGAATGATTCTTCATGATCAAATATCTCAAGGCAAGAACACTTACTTGAGATTCGAATCACTCCACAAGTAAGATTGATCATGTCGAGCTTGAATGATTCTACATGCACCCTAAACTACATAGAATTGCAAATAAACTTAGCCATTGGCTAAAGAAAAGCACAAATGCTTCTTTTACTATATTTTTTCAAGTCTACTTACAAATACAACATACATGGCTTTATATAGCCTTAAAATGAAACTATTAAAAGCATACCAAAAGTTGTAACATTCATACTTAATGACCATAATTAGCCATTATGTAAATGTAACCTAAAGTAAATAAAAAGTCTTAAAATACAATAACTCTAAATTATTCTAAATTGTAACCCACCCAAAATTTACAACAATCAAACTTCATTCTTCTTCAATGTAGCATGAATTGAAACATCTTTTCATAATTTTGACAACCTTTTCTTCACATCTTCATTGAAGTATATTGTATGATTGATGTCTTTTGGTTCATATCAACAGCTCTTTATTTGGAGAGGATGAAAAGATGCACCTGAATCCAAAATCCAGGATTATATCGGACCTGTTGGGTTTTATGTCCTAAAACTTATAGTTTGTATACAAAAATATATTCTAGTTTCAATAAAGTTATTATTGTTGTTTATTCAGTAAAGATTGTTATTGAATAAAGTGAACTTTATGATCATTAATCTAAATCCAATAAACTAAGAACACTTTGGCTATAGTATGATTACTTGAACTATATGTAGAGATATAAGAGTGGATCAATTTCAAGTATATAGTCAAAATGATCTATAGTATAAGGAGAAGGCTGAGTACCTTATTCTAGGGACACTATGGATGCGGCCCACTTTTGTAAATGATATAAACAATGTGATCACTAAATTGTACATGTGGAGACATGTGAGTGGGGGCGTCCTATGAAATGAGAATTGTATAAGATCGGACCATGAAGAAAACCACTTTCACTTTATAATGTCGTTTACTGTTGAGACTGATTTTCTTTTCATTCGATAACCTAGGTAACTCGGTTTTAATCCTGAGCTAATCATGAACTCCTGTTTATTCGGAATTATCCTTAGATTTGCATGGGTGAGAGTGGCTCTAGTTCGCCGACTCAAAAGGCCTCTCATTTCAGGGGTAAGACTGGGTGAATGGCTGGGGACGTGGGGTGCAAGATGGAATTCACTCCTACCCACTTTTAGGGATAGAAGAGAGGTAATTCCCTTAAGCATCGACTCCAGGTCTTGAACAAGGGGCCCCACCCTCTCATTGGCCTGAAAGGGATTCGGTTTACTGGTTGGACCACAAACCAATTGTTCATTAGAGGATCAGTGAGACATAAGGAACAAGAAGTAACTTCAGGGGTAAAACGGTAAATTGACCCAGCTCTAGTTACGAACAACCTGTGAAGGATCGATTTACTAATCATGGTTATATCAAATGGACAGAAATATATCTATAGTGAGGGGAGTGCAACTACTAGGCTATAGTGGAGTGTCGTAGTAGTTAACGAATGTTGGTTAACAAGGTTAATGAGTTTAGCCGGTTAATCTTGGATCGTTAGAGCCCATGATCTATAGGTCCATTAGGTCCCTCTGCTAGCTCATATCGGACTAAACCATAGAAGTGTGACGAGTGAGTTCGAAGTGTTGGAATTCAACTTAGGGAATATGCGCTACATATATACGATATATTTAACCGCATTTTTGTTTTATTTACGAATTAAATAAAAAGAGAGAATATGAGATATTTAAATAAGATTTAAATATCTTACTCAATTATGTGTCGGAATTGATTGGGATGACATTTGAATTAATAAATATTAATTAAATAGATTAATTAATCATTTAATGTTACTTTAATTTGAAATTAATTGTTGAATTAAAATGAAGAAAGTCAAAATGTTGACTTCATTTAATGGAAAAATCCATGTTAGTGAAATTTTGAGGTGTCAAAATTTGGTTTAACCAAACTTGCATGCTTGCCAAATAAACCCCACAAGTGTGAGTGATTTTGAGTGTCAAAATTTGGTTAACTCAAACATGCATTCTTACCACATAATCCCAAACATTTGAGTGGAATTTTGAGTGTCAAAATTTGGTGATATCAAATTTGCATGAACATGCAAACATGACTCTTTAAATAGAGTGATCATGGTACATGGAAGGTCTTCTGGTGAAAAACCTTGAGAAAAACCTCTCACAAACACTCTCTTCATATATACAAAATCCATCCCAAGTTTAGTCACTTACCGGATTCCACAATCTCGTTCTAAAGCCGGAGGATAGTGGAGAAGACACTAGTGGTGGTTCGAAACCGATTCGTGAGAAAAAAGGAGTTTGAACTACAAAAGGTTAGTATTCAAACTCATTAAGTTTTAATTCTTATGAACATGTTAGTTATTTACTATAATTGATGTTCTAAAAGTGCCTAAGATCCAAATTGCTTCCGCATGTGTTATATTAACACCATCAATTGGTATAAGAGCAAGTTTTAGGCATTTTATTTACATTAATTTGATCATGGTGGGTACCATTTCATGAATGAAATTTTGTGGTTGCTAAAGTGGATGGTTTTGGTTTTGACATTTTTTTATGCTTCCATTTGATACAATTATTGTAATAAGCCTAATGTGTATGAGCTTTAATGAATGGTACCATTTTAGGTTGTAATTGATCGAAAATGAAAGAGACAGCAAGCTGAATCGAAGAAGATGGAAGAGGCGGTTCGGATATTTTTTCTGCCGTTGGGGTTCGATTCAATGTTTTTAAGGGTTGGTTCGCCCAGTTCGTGATCCTCGGGAGCGGCTCAAGTTATTTTAATTATTAATGTAATAATTTAGTTAATTGCTTACTTTAAAATGCCAAAACCAACCCACTTTAGTGTGTTTAATTAATTATGCATTATGAATGTATGTTTTAATTAAATAGAAAATGTATATGCATAAAGTATGTCATATAGATTTAAAATCCCACCATAGGCTAAGCATGTTTCATGCATTCCAAGTATTGTTTAGGGTTCCATGAGTGATAGATATAAATTGTTATATTATTGTTTAGGGTTCCATGAGTGATAGATATAAATTGTTATATTATTGCATGGAATGGATGATTATATAATTGTTATATAAAGCATGTTAGATGCATGTTATAGGTTATTTTTAACGTCATAAAACGAGATAGACGTTAAAATCTATAATAAAGCTAAGTACATGCTCACTTTAAGGTTAAGAACCAAGCATGATCAATTTTCATAGTTAAAATAGGTCGATGTCTTGTAAAATTGTGCTCACAAGAAAGCTCACCTGGCACGATCTTGTCTAAGGCTGGAAGTACTTAAGTTGACGGTTTACAGAACACCTACTACCTGGAGATCGGACCAGTACTTGAGCTTAGTTAGCCGAGTCTTATGAGCATGCTTGAGTGATGTAAGTTTTGGAAAAATCACCTAGACTTAGGTTATATTTAATTAGTCGGAATATACCTAAGTAATGAGTATACCCAACCATCTAAAATACTTAGTGGGAGGAAAAAGGTATATAAGATACATAGTTTTCCTCTTCACGCTCTTTGAAAAATTCACACCGTGAGATTCATGCTCGGCCCCGTATCGCCCTGGGAGCGTCCTCCATTCGGATGGTATTTGCATGAGTCAATTGTTGGATCGATATGACAACATTAGAGGTGGGTGAATAGGGTTTCAACAATGTAATTATTATTATTATTATTATTATTATTTATTATTATTTTTTTTAATAACAATCACCTTGATACCATGCAATAAAACTTCACAATAATTTAGAACTTAAATAAGAAAAGGGTTAGAAAATATAACACCGTAGTTTTATAGTGGTTCGGTCAAACTCGACCTACTCCACTCCCCAAGCGCCTCTTGGGAATTTGAATAAAACTTTATATGACTCTTCCCTCGGATCAGAGCCCAACCGCTACACTGCTCTTTTTACGAGTGCAAGAGCAAACTCAATCTTTTCCACGGCTTAGGATCAAATCGGTACACTGCTGTTTTTACAAGTTCAAGAGCAAACTCAATCCTTTCCACGGCTAAGGATCAAACTGATACAATTGTCTGAAATCTTACAAAAACACACCACAACACTGAAGTAATAGACATCTCTTTCAGGAATGATAAAAATAATAGAATTGGAAAAATAGAATTGGAAGCTCTGGAGAGAGCAACAATAGAGGATTTAAATAGAATTGGAAGCTCTGGAAAGAGCAACAATAGAAGATTTTTTTAAAAAAATTTAGATCGAGGAAACAAATGTTTTGTGTGTTGTGTTGTGAAAAAATACGAAGAGGTGGTGAGTTTAAATAGCGATCAAGTTGTAAAAATAAAAATTGATACGGACCACTAAAACGTAAACGCAGACCACGAAAAATAATATTTATTTATTTTTAAATTTATCGTAAAAAATTATAGACCACATGTTTCATTTAAATTTGAATAAATAAATAAATAAATAAATCAATATATATATATATATATATATATAGTTTTAAATAAATATTAAAAATATTTTAAATTCATTTTTATTATATATATATCATATTTAAATGTAATAATATAAAAAAAATGTTAATCGACCATTTTAAAAATAATTAAAAGTTTTATAAACCTAGATGAAATCCTTTTAATTGAAATGATTTTGTAATTCAAATAATTATCTTTATCAAAACTAAATGAAATCATTATAATTTCTATCCATTTAAAAGTAATAACTGATTTTGATAAATGAAATCATTATAATCTTTTTCATTTAAAACTAACAACTAGTTTTCATAAATGTAAATAAAACCTTTATAATTTCTTTCCATTTAAAAGTGACCGAAAACTTTTATAAATATAATTGAAATGATTTTATAATTTAAATACTCCTCTTTTAATTTAAAAGTAATGGAAAACATTTATAAATGTAATTGAAAACTACATCATTGTTACTCTACCAAATTTGTAAATGTCATACTTCGATTGGTCTATGATGTCAATTTTGCCGCTTGGTCCATGATGTCAATTTTGTCACCACATCATCACGTCAGGTATCTTGTTTTGAATTTGATTTGTCCATGATGTCAATTTTGCCTCCACATCATCACGTCGGGTATCTTGTTTTGACTGAAACTTGTTCGTTTTATCTCTAATTTGAGTGAACCAAAAAAGACGTTGAAATCGTTATTCCCAACCTTACACTGTGGACAAAATACTGAGAATTGTTAATAAATGAAGATAGTTTTGTTATCATCAAAACATCAATTAATTAATTTGAGATTAAGGCGAAAAAACCAACATCAATAACAAGGTGAATAGAGAAGTATTTATAGTAAGTGGGAGAAGGAAGTATATCAAATACGTCCTATGGTCTCCACCACTAGGTTGCACCGTGAGATTCCCATGTTCCACCTGCATGTTGCCCTAGAGCAACTACCCATTCGGAGGGTCGTAACATGGGAGTCGAAACAACGCAGACTCCAGAAATGGATAGGATTTCTTAGGTCCGGTCCCAACTTTGGCTTTTTCATTCGATAGTATTGTTGGGACCGATCTATGAGGTCTGAAAATGGCGAGTCACACTTACGAAGAAATACTAAGAGTTGGTATATTCTTGACCAAAACAGCGATAACTAAGAACACTATAGGAACAAGAGTTATTCTGGGATTAGTGTTTAAGTCAAGAATGTCTTGGTTTAGTGAATGAGTGATTGACTGCCCCTCGGTAGCAGTTGCTCTAACTCACTAAAGTATCGTTGCAAATTAATAATGATTTGGGTACATTATTACATTTGCTAAAATTGATTGGATTATACAGGATTAAGTCAAATCACTAATAGAATTTTCTTTATATCACAGCATGACAAACTCAATAGTACAATTGAAACATCTTTTGATAATTTTGACAACCTTTTGATAATTTTGAAACATCTTTTGATAATTTTGACAACCTTTTCTTCACATCTTCATTGAAGTATATTGTATGATTGATGTCTCTTGGTTCATATCAGAGTGGCTCTAGTTCGCCGACTCAATAGGCCTCCCATTTTAGGGGCAAGACTGGGTGAATGGCTGGGGACGTGGGGTGCAAGATAGAATTCACTCCTACCCACTTTTAGGGATAGAAGAGAGGTAGTTCCCTTAAGCACTGACTCCAGGTCTTGAACAAGGGGCCCCACCCTCTCATCGGCTTGAAAGGGATTCGGTTTACTAGTTGGACCACAAACCAATTGTTCATTAGAGGATCAGTGAGACATAAGGAACAAGAAGTAACTTCAGGGGTAAAACGGTAAATTGACCCAGCTCTAGTTACGAACAACCTGTGAAGGATTGACTTACTAATCATGGTTATATCAAATGGACATAAATATATCTATAGTGAGGGGAGTGCAACTACTAGGCTATAGTGGAGTGTCGTAGTAGTTAACAAATGTTGGTTAACAAGGTTAATGAGTTTAACCGGTTAATCTTGGATCGTTGGAGCCCATGATCTATAGGTCCATTAGGTCCCTCTGCTAGCTCATATCGGACTAAACCATAGAAAGTGTGACGAGTGAGTTCGAAGTGTTCGAATTCAACTTAGGGAATATGCGCTACATATATACGATATATTTAACCGCATTTTTGTTTTATTTACGAATTAAACAAAAAGAGCGAATATAAGACATTTAAATAAGATTTAAATATCTTAATCAATTATGTGTCGGAATTGATTGGGATTGACATTTGAATTAATATTAAATATTAATTAAATAGATTAATTAATCATTTAATGATACTTTAATTTGAAATTAATTGTTGAATTAAAATGAAGAAAGTCAAAATGTTGACTTCATTTAATGGAAAAATACATGTGGAATTTTGAGGTGTCAAAATTTGGTGATCTCAAATTTGCATGAACATGCAAACATGACTCTTTAAATAGAGTGATCATGGTACATGGAAGGTCTTCTTCTTCGTGGTGAAAAACCTTGAGAAAAACCTCTCACAAACACTCTCTCATATATACAAAATCCCTCCCAAGTTTAGTCACTCACCGGATTCCACAATCCCGTTCTAAGGCCGGAGAATAGTGGAGAAGACACTAGTGGTGGTTCGAAACCGGTTCGTGAGGAAAAAGGAGTTTGAACTATAAAAGGTTAGTATTCAAACTTATTAAGTTTTAATACTTATGAACATGCTAGTTATTTACTATAATTGATGTTCTAAAAGTGCCTAAGATCCAAATTGCTTCCGCATGTGTTATATTAACACCATCAGGACCATCCATGCCGAGGATTAGAACATCCCCAATATCTTCTACTGAATTTATAGAATTATTATCATCTTCCGATTTGTGATTCTGCTTTTTCTTTGGTCTTGTACAATCTGTCTAAAAGTGTCTTTTTTGTCTACAACTCCAACATCACGTTTGGTTTGTTTGGAAAATTTTCACGGTCCTTTGATTTTGATCGACATTTGTTTGGGCCATTCGATTTATTTTTTCCCTTTGGTCAACATTGAGAGCACTACTAGATGAATCTCCAATTTCTCGTTTGCGAATACTTTCGCTGAGAAGTACATCTCAGATTTTATCAAACTTCAGTTTCTCAGATCCTCGAGAACTGCTGATCGCGGCAACAACAGTATCCCACGACTCAGGTAAAGATGACATCAAAATCAGTGCCTTAATTTTATCTTCGAAATTAATTTCCCTCGAACTGAGTTGACTTACAATCATATTGAATTCATTTATATAATCCGCAACAGATCTTCCTTCAGAAATTTGTAGATTGAATAGTCTTCGCATCAAATACACCTTGTTCATAGCCGACGGTTTTCGTACATATTCGACAACACCTTGAACAGGTCTGATATCATTTTTTTCTTGATGATGTGGAATGTCACGTTTCTAGGTAGCGTCAACTGGATCAATCATAGGACTTGATGATCCTTGAGCTTCCGCTGCTCCGTGGTCATGGTATCCGACTTCACCTCCGATAGGGGTTTGTGAAGACTTTTTGGTACAGATAATCTTCAACCGCATCTTCCAGAAATTGAAATCGGATCCATCAAATTTCTCAATTCCAATTTTTGAACTTTTCATGTTCACAGATCGTGGTGAATCTTGCCTAACTTTGATACCAGTTGTTAGGATCACACAACAATGCACACACTCGATCTAGATGAACACAAAGAACAAGGGAGAGAAAATGTAAGGAGGAGTATTGGTAAAAGTTTTGTATTGATGACTTCAGGTATATACACCAAAAGAGAATACAGAGAATGTAGAAGTAATCTTCAAATTACTGCCTAAGGTTATATATATGGTTTTGATTTACTTTATATAGTTTTAACTGATATAACCACCTACTATATATAAATATCTACCCTATTTATTTCCGATATAACCATTAGTGTATATATAAATATCTACCGTATATTTTTCTACCAACTTTTTACTATAAATAGTCATTTACTATATATTAAGCTTTATATAACAACAAAAGAGAATGAATGGAGGAGAGAGAAAAGGAGTTTGAGAAAAAGTAGCCATCCAGATACTCCAATCGAACCATGAGTCATTTTTTTGTTAGAAGATTTTGATTGGGTGAGAATAGTGAGAGTGTTTCTAGGGATTAGTTTAAATATTTTTAGATTTATTTACCCGATTTGTTTCCAAGATTTATTTTCAAATTTGTTTAGTGGTTAGTTTATTTGTAAGGCGATGAAGCGAAGTTCAGTATTTAATAATATTATCCCTCCCCTAACAAACAATTGGTATCAGAGCCGCAATTTTTTAGTGATCAAATAGAGAGTATGAGTGAAGACAAAATTTTAACGAAGATCCCTCACTTCGATGGTCACTATGATCATTGAAGTGTGAGCTGATGGAAAATTTTCTCAAAGCAAAAGGTCTATGGAGTGTGGTGGAGAATGGTTTCTCAGAACTAGAGGAAGGAACAATGTTGACTGAGGCACAAAAGGGCCACTTGATGATGCTAGACTTAAAGATCACCAAGTAAAGCATTACCTCTTCCAGGCAATTGATCATACTATCTTTAAACAAATCTTGGATCGTCGCACAACCAAGATTGTTCGGGACTCAATGAAGCGAAAATTTGGTGGAAACCTAAAAGTGAAGAAATCTCTTCTTAATGCATTAAGGAGAGAATTTGAGATCCTAGAGATGAAGAATGAAGAAAGTATCACAGATTATTTTGCAAGAGTGAGGATAATCTCCAACAAGATGAGAAGCAATGGTGAAGATATGCCAGACAAGAAAATTGAAGAAAAATTCTGCGTACCCTGACTGAAAAATTTACGTATGTTGTAGTATCTATTGAGGAATCCAAAGATATTAATAACATGTCTATTGATGAATTACAAAGTTCATTCAGGTACATGAACAAAAATTTTGAAGGTCCAACATTAATGGAGAGGAGCAAGTTCTAAAAGTCGAACCACGAACCGAAATAAGTAATAGAGGAATAGGAACTTACAGGGGTAGAGGATGCGGAAGAGGAAAATCAACTTTCAAGAAAGCAACTGTTGAATGTTATAAGTGTCATGACTTAGGTCATTTTCAATATGAATGTCCAAAGATGAATAAGGAAATGAATTATGCAAAGTCGGAAGAAGAGGATGAAATGCTGTTAATGGCTCATATGCAAAGACATGAAGCAAGAAGGAGTGATGCTTGGTTCTTAGATTTTGGTTGCTCAAACCATATGTGTGCAAGTAAAGGTATGTTTTCAAGCTTAGACAAGACATTTTCCCACATTGTCAAACTTGGAAATAATACAAGTATGAAAGTTATGGGAAAGGATGCAGTGAAATTAACTTTGCATGGGGTTCGTTGCACTATTAGTAATGTGTATTGGGTACCTGAACTAAAAAATAATCTCTTGAGCGTTGAACAACTACATGAAAAAAGAGTAGCAGTGCGGTGTATGTAGCATTTATCATCCAAAAAAAGGAAAAATAGCAGAGTCAATTATGAGCGCAAATCGGTAGTTTATTTTGGGTATCAAACCATCTCCCACAACAAATGAAGAAAGATGCCTCCAAGTTTCAAATACGGATCAGTCAACACTTTGACACCATCGATATGGTCATCTCGGCTACAAAGGCTTGTGCACCTTGAAACACAAAAACATGGTGAAAGGCCTGCCGCAAATTGGATCTCCAAACACCACCTGTGAGGCATGTATAAAAGAAAAGCAACATCGGACTCCATTTCCAAAAATGGGTAAATGGAGAGCAATGAAAAAATGGACTGGGGAAAACATTGAAATTGATAAGAACACAGCCGAAGGAGGAGGAATCACAGAGGAAACGACTGAACCGGTTGCTGAAACCATCGAACCAGTTGCTGAAAACAAAGAAGGGAAAATCACGGAAGAAACGACTAAATCAGTTGCTAAAACAATTGAACCAGCTGCTGAAAACAATTTTCCAGTAACTGTTGCACAAAATTTGACAATAAGAGAGGGGAGAAATCGACATCCACCTGTATGGTTAGCAGATTCCGGTGAAGGCTATGAGAAAAAGGGAAGTGAGGAGATGGTGTACAAACTCCAAAAGGCTCTCTACGAATTAAAACAAGCACCTAGAACCTGGTTTAGTTGAATAGAAATCCTACTTCATCAAGGAAGGATTCAAAAGCAGTTCCAGTGAGCAAACACTCTTTATCAAGAGGAATGGAGGACAAGGCAAAGATGAAAATGGTGCAAAAGTAGATGTAACTTTGTATAAACAAATAGTGGGAAGTCTGATATATCTCACAGCTACTCGTCTTGATCTCATGTTTGTTGTAAGTTTGATTAGTCGTTTTATGGCATGTCCAACACAACAACATTTTGCAACAGCTAAAAAGGTT
Source organism: Cucurbita pepo subsp. pepo (assembly GCF_057944985.1). Lineage (NCBI taxonomy): Eukaryota > Viridiplantae > Streptophyta > Magnoliopsida > Cucurbitales > Cucurbitaceae > Cucurbita > Cucurbita pepo. Next base: position 5,065,442 of record NC_141812.1, read on the forward strand.
TTAAGGTACTTGAAAGGTACAGTAGATTATGGTGTATTTTATAGAAAGGGAGGAGTTAGTGATTTAAATGAATTTACTGATAGTAATTATGCCAAAGACATGGAAAGGCTATGTGTTTATGATGAGTGGAGGAGCAGTAGCTTGGTCTTCTCGTAAGCAGCCTATAGTCACCTTATCAACCACAGAAGCTGAGTTTGTTGCTGCTCGTGCCTGTGCATGTCAAGCTGTTTGGATGAGGAGGATACTCAAAGAGATTGGTCACTCTCAAATAGAAGGAACAAAGCTAATGTGTGATAATACTTCAACTATTAAGCTATCCAAAAATCCAGTTCTACGTGAACGTTCCAAACACATAAGAGTAAGATTTCACTTTCTTAGAGATCTTACAAAAGAAAGAATTGTTAATTTATTATTTTGTGGTACCCGAAATCAGCTTGCTAATTTGTTGACAAAGCCTCTAAAATTAGAAGCATTTCGGAAGTTGCGTGAAGAACTTGTGCGTAGAGTTTTTCTGATTTGAACTAATTCTTGGAATAAATTGAAGAGAGGGATGGTTAAAAATATTTGATTAGGTCAAAATAGTTAGTATTTCTAGGATCTAATTTAAATATTTTTCAAATTTATTTGTAAGGTTATAATAGACAAGTTCAGTATTTAATAATATTATCACTTCACATTTCAATGGTTTAGTTTAAGTTTCTAGCTTAATTACGTCAAAAACTTTAACATTTTTTTTTTTGCCATAGTTCCTCGTAAAAGTTGCTAGATTATCAAAGCTAGACTCTTGAATTATTCACATCGGTCAAGAATCGGAAGAAGTTTGAGGTAAGAGTTTTTAATTCGGTTTTCCTTCCGATAGAAGAGATTTTCTTGGAATTAGTTTTTAAAATTTTCATACATTGTTCTTGGAAGGATTTCGCACAACTCTCGTGAAGAAAATCAGAGTTCAGACAAAAAAAAAAAAAAAAATTAGAGTTCCGATGATGGTCAAAAACTATAAATTTATGTACTGTGAAACATATTTGCATGCATTTATTTCTCTGGACAGTTAACGAAATGGAATGTAAATAATTTGGATGGAAAGCTGAATTAAAACTGGAGCCAAGTTGAAGTTACTTGGCAAAAGTTAATTAAATCTAAAAAAATAATAATAAAAAAAAGATAAAAAAACGGAACTACAAATTGATTTTGCAGGTAAAGAAGGAAGCACCGACAAGGACACGCATTAGCATCCTACTAGGAAACGTGTCAACCTATAAAAAATATAAACAAGAAAAAAAAAAAAACAAACTGGTATCCTCCCCTAGGCGCATGGTCTTGTGCGTATTCCTCCTTCCATGCACGTGCATATGCATGTGACAACGTGTGAGTAGTTATTCAATTTTTTTTTTCATGTAGTACTTATTGGAATCACTGAGACAAGTTAGCATGTGAGCATATTTTATTTTAGGTGGTTAGAATATGCATGTTTAAGACCTCATAATGGTACTTTTGGATTAGAATACTGTGTATCTATGCCTCTAGGATGATAATTTAAGTTGCATGTCTATTTTAATATGTTCTACTATATTAGAAATGAGGATGAGATACTATGATATGTGCTTCAGGCTATTGATAGATGTTATCTCCCTGTTGAGTTTGCACGAATGTTTAGATTATGTTTTTCATATCTTTGGTGATCGATAAAAATCTTCCTAACAAAATATGCATGAATGAACCAAGTTTAGATTAGAGTGCTAGAGCTAGAGCCGTTATCACATTAAACTATGTCAATATATTTCTAATAGACTAAGCACCTCAGAATCGTGAGTTGCAATCAGAAATTTGGACTTGTATGCATTAGAGATTAGATTAGCCCCGAGGAGCTATCTCTGAGCGTCTTGGAAGAGCGAGATGAGATTTAAACCGCCTAGATGTCTTAAGAACCTAGTAAACTTCCATGACACCTAATACAATTTAAGAGAGTTGGAATCAACTTAAAGAGTCACTATCGTGTGTAGAAGTGGGTGAGAGCCTGTAATCCAACTTGTAATCCAACCTTGAGAAGGGATGAGAGGCTACATAAGTAGTTGACATGATGAGTTATTATTGTGTGTAGAAACGGGTCGAGAGCCTGTAACTAGTCTTGAGAGGGACGAGGGACTACACAAATAGTTTAGCTCATGATAGGTGCTACGATCATGTGTGAAAATAGTAAGAGGTTGCCTGAACAGGTTCGTTATACCGTAAACCCTCATTGAGAGGGGAGGGATCAAATGGGTAAGTAGCTGGCATGCACACTAGGATGCTCCCCTAGATGTTGACTATGTGGTTTTTTTTTTTTTTTTTTTTTGTGGAAAGGTCATCAGTTAATCAGATGCCCGTCCTAGCAGATATGATGTGTTTGCGCCTCAACCCAAGATATCAGACATTCACTGGTCAACCCAAGATATCAGACATTCACTGGTGTGACTATACAAACTTACAAAGTATGAAAATAAAAAGTTTCTTCACGCCGAGATGAGATTCGCCATTCAAGAGATTTGTGGTGCTAGAACCCAGTGAAAAGCTTCAAGACCCCGGTAGGATCTTTGATATGTAAAATAACTGTTCGAAACTTCAAGACGTTTTGAGAAGATCACGTAGTTGTAGGCTTGAACTTCCAAGAGCCCAAAGAAAAGTCCGTGGTAACTTACTAGGATAAGAATGTGATGAGAGTCTGCAAAGCCTAGGTTACTTATTGAGTATTTTTATTCTCATCCCTTTCCTTTTTTTTTTTATTCAAGTGTTCGCAGGTTGTCGGTTTAGATGGGGGAGCGTTCAAGAGTTGTATAGTCATAGAGAGGGGGTTGTCCAGAGCGTTAGTCCAATGTTTATAATTTGGGCTTTTTGTATTTTATTTGTAATTGTATCTCAAACCCATTTTCCATTTGTATTAAACTCGAGTAACACCGATTTGTAATTATATTTTATTTTAATTTTAATTATGGTATTGTTTGTTTTAATTTGATTTAAATTTTACTATAATTTTTATAATTTTGTTTTTATTTATTATTATTATTATTATTATTATTTATTATTATTATATATATATATATATATATATTTTTGTCACAATTCTTAATTCAAGGCTTGAAAATTGGGTTGACATTTGAAGAAAGAAAAAAAAAAAAAAAAAAAAGAAAAAGAAAGAAAGAAAGAAAGCTCGAATGAGAATAAGTCACCCATGCAAGATGGAAAGGATCTAAAGAAAAAAGTAATTTTAAAGACTTTCTGAAAAGATTGAGAAAGAAAAAGGAAAAAAAAAAAAAAAAAAAGAAAAAAAAAAGAAAAAAAAAAAGAAAAAAAAAAAAAAAAGGAAAATGTAGTTTTTCTAATTATCAAGGACCTTTACCGATTTTTTATTTCTTATTTAGAAGAAATTTGAAGATGCTAAAAAAGGTAAAAAAAAATGACCCACAAGTGATAAATAATAATAATAAATTATGGATTTTTTCGAAAAATAATAATAATAAATATTTAGAAATTGGCAAATGTCTAAAATACTCTAAAATTATGGATAATTAAGCATATGCCATTCTGCTCAAAATCAAAACCTCCACCGTGGCCTCCTACGCAAAATCCTTCGAGTCTTAAAATCCAGTCGTTGAATCTCTTTCAAATTTGACACGATCTAGAACGTTCACAGATCATCAAATCCAATGGTAAGAATTCAAATTGGAAATTAGTAGCTCGATGATCGGAGAGGATATTTCTGATGGATTATCCAGAAAATTCAATCTCTAAATCACAACGATTCTAGAGGTTTCAACATCGGTGGAATCTTCCCTTATAAATCTAAAGTTGGGGATATAATTTAGAAAAAGAATTGAGTAAGGTCAAGTTCCCAATCGTAGGTCGAGATGCTATGATAGATGTTAACTATTTCCATCAAACTAACGGTAGAAGTATTTTTGAACTTGCTCGAAAGTTTAAGTATTTCTTAACATTTTTTAAACTTTTACCCCTTGAAACTTTTGAAAGTTTATATATATTTTAAACAAATTAAAATTTTAGTTAATTTTTTTAAGATTAGTTAATAAAAAAATCATTGAATTTTATATTTTATTTAAAGAAACCATCTTTCAAAAGTTTCAACAATATTCTTAAATTAAAAAAAAAAAAAAAAAAAAAAAAAAAAAAAAAAATCCTTACATTAATTTGAATGAAAACAATCTGTCTGAATAATACTTGAACTTTAAAAGAATCTTACAAATACCTTTGAGGTTCAAAAAATACCTTTTAATTTTTAAAAGTTTTATTAATATTTTAATTATAAAAAAAAACTTCAAAAATACTTTTAAATTTTTTTTTTTAACTTAAAAAATGAAATTATTATTATTATTTTTTTAAAATACCCTTAAAACTTTTATAAAAAGTAGAAAAATACTTTTGAACATTTTTAAAAGGTTGAAAAACATCTTTACAATTAGTACCACGTCTAAAAAATACCCTTGTCATTATTACCACGTTTCGTTATATATTGATGGTTAAAAAAATTTGAACATTTTTTTATAAAGGTAAAGGAGGTTAATGATAAGGCAACCCTAATCCTCAGCCCAACGATCCAAGCTTATGTTGAAGCAAGAACCCTTGAATCAAAGTAATTAACACCTCCTTATACAAAATTTGGATCAACCAACCGATAAGGCTAGAATTAGATTAGCTCTTAGGATCGAAGATCTAGAAGCAAGATTTGGAAACCTTGTTCTAAATTGAATCACTCCACAATCTAACTTGATCAAGACTTGATTGAATGGCTCGGGTGCAATTCTACTACAAGAATTGCTTGAAACTTAGAAATGACAAATATGATGCTCGGATTTCTAAGGGAAACGTCTCAATTTGAGATTTGAATTACATTCATCCACGAATCTGATTTTTACATAATATATTGTGGGTATTTATAGTCTTCCGACAAAAGACGTTTGTGGACGGGATTTATTCGAGATGTTTGTGGATGGGATTTATTCCCGATCCCCTTTAATCTCCACAAAGAATAAATTGAGTCATATTTTAATCAATTGAGCTCTCCGCGCGTGAATTCTGTTGTTGACATATTTTTTTTAATCTTCTTGGCAATAGGCCCATTTGGAACACCGTGATTCTTATCAGTTAATGCTATTTTTAAAATTTCATGAGGATTTTTTTAACATAGTATTAAGGATAAGAACATTTTAAAACTTTTTAATAAGGTGGAAGGATATTAATGAAACTTTTTAAGGTTTAAGAATATTTTTGAAACGCTACTAAAAGTTTAAAGATATTTTTGAAATAAAATACTTACGGTTTAGATTCAAAACTAACGGTAAGTAGAGATGTCCAAGGGTGGGGCTGGGACGGAGAGTCTCTCCTTCCTCATCCCCGCCATCTATTTCATTCCCCATCCCCTCGAAATTCTTCATTTATTTTTTTGTTGGGATCGAGACAGGATTCCCGACAAAATATTTGCGTGGATCGGGTTCCCAATATTTTTTTTTTCCATTTATCGCAATCTACACAAGAGGTAAGATATTTACGAGATTTCAAGCAGTATGACCCGTGCACTTTTAGTGAAACTGTGGGGGGATCCAACAAAAGCACAATTATTACTATTGTCAATTGAGACGATTTTCTTATTAATGAACTGTTCGGATGATTAGAAGGTGTCTTGTGAGTCTTCATGCTAAAGAAGGACGCAAAATTATTGTAGGTTGTAACTGAAAAATTCTAGGTTAAGACAGAAGTGTAATGGCTGTTAGTTTACTTAGTGTAAATAATATCCCACTTTGTGTGGAACTCTTTGTTTTAGAATAAGACAGAATAAGACAGGTAACTTTTAGAAGTCAGTTAGGAGTAGACTCCTTATTTATGGTTTCTTTGTGTTTTGTTGTATATGGCTATTTAATAGCCTGGTATTTTCCAATTCAATAACATAGCAGTTTTTTGTTCCAAAACTTACTTTTCTCTGCTATTATTTCTTTAATTCCATCCTTTGGTATCAGAGACATAGCAAGAGATCTGATTACATTTTGAAGTAGCAATCTTCAAGATGTCTACAGAAAGCTCTTTTGTGCGGCCAGTCATCCCAAAGTTTGACGGGCATTAGGATCACTGGGCAATGCTCATGGAAAACTTGCTATGAACCAAAAGACATCAATCATACAATATACTTCAATGAAGATGTGAAGAAAAGGTTGTCAAAATTATCAAAAGATGTTTCAATTTATGCCACATCGAAGAAGAATGAAGTTTGATTGTTGTAAATTTTGGGTGGGTTACAATTTAGAGTTGTTGTATTTTAAAACTTTTTATTTATTTTAGGTTACATTTACCTAGCTAATTATGGCCATTAAGTATGAATGTTACCACTCTTGTAATGCTTTTAATAGTTTCATTTTTTAGGCTATATAAAGCCATGTATGTTGGATTTGTGAGAGACTTGGAAAATATATATTAAAAGAAGCATTTGTGCTCTTTTTTAGCCAATGGCTAAGTTTCTTTGCAATTCTACGTAGTTTAGGTTGCATGTAGAATCATTCAAGCTCGACATGATCATATCTTGCTAGAGGTAAATGAGGAATCAAAGACTTATTGACTTTATGATTTTGTTTCACAAAGGATTATAATAAGTCGAGATGTCATATTTGTAGAAAACAAAAGTTGGGAATGGGATAAGAAGCATAAAGAAGAAGTTATGTGTGATTTGGAATTGTAAGATCATGAAAAAGGGACGAATGAGATTAATGACAGTAGAGATGAACCTGATATTGATGCAAATCTAGAAGATGAAGATATTTCCTCTAGTTCTTTAGAGGAAACAAGCTCATCTAGTTTAGAAGAAAAGAGGAGTAGGAAGATATCGATTTGGATGCAAGACTATGAAACAAGAGAAGACTCTCGGAAGAGGAGAATGTAGCTCAATTAGTCATGCTCACATTTGCTGGCGATCCCACTGGATTTGAAGATGCAATAAGAGTCAGAAATGGAGAAAAGCCATAGATGCAGAAATAGAAGCAATTAACATAAACGATACTTGGAAATTGACAGAATTACTAGAAAATGGAAATATTATTGGAATGAAATGGGTTTACAAGACAAAATTTAATGAAAACGGAGAAATAGACAAGCACAAGGCAAGGTTAGTGGTGAAGGGATATTCTCAGCAACAAGGTGTAGATTATACAGAAGTATTTGCTCCTGTGGCAAGAATGTAAACAATTCGTTTGGTGGTGGCACTTGCAGCTCAAGGAGGATGGTTCATATATCAGTTAGATGTAGAGTCTTCATTTTTATATGGTGAGCTGGATGGTGAAGTGTTTCTTTCTCAACCCTGTGGTTATGTGCAAAAAAGAACACAGGGTTTATAAGTTAAAAAAGGCACACACAGGGTTTATAAGTTAAAAAAGGCACTTTAAGGCATTAGGACTTGATCAAGGCTTGTTCGAGGCTTGATTGAATGACTCAGATGCAATTCTACCACAATAAATAAAATCACTCCATAATTGAACTTGATCAAGGCTTGATTGAATGGCTCTCTACCACAATAAATTGAGTCACTCCACAATCGAACTTGATCAAGGCTTGATTGAACGGCTCAAAGCTTGAGTCACTGGAATCCTTATTCTAAATTGAGTCAATCCACAATCGAACTTGATCAAGGCTTGATTGAATGTCTCAGATGCAATTCTACCACAATAAATTGAGTCACTCCACAATCGAACTTGATCAAGGCTTGATTGAATGGCTCAAGGCTTGAGTCCCTGAAAACCTTGTTCTAAATTGAGTCACTCCACAATCAAACTTGATCAAGGCTTGATTGAATGACTCAAATGCAATTCTACCAAATAAATTGAGTCACTCCACAATCGAACTTGGTCAGGGCTTGATTGAATGACTCTCTACCACAATAAATTGAGTCACTCCACAATTGAACTTGATCAAGGCTTGATTGAATGTCTCTACCACAATAAATTGAGTCACTCCACAATCGAATTTGATCAAGGCTGGATTGAATAGCTCTCTACCACAATAAATTGATTCACTCCACAATCAAACTTGTTGATTGAATGGCTCTCTACCACAATAAATTGAGTCACTCCACAATCGAACTTGATCAAGGCTTGATTGAATGGCTCTCTACCCCAATAAATTGAGTCACAATAAATTGATTCACTCCACAATCGAACTTGATCAAGGCTTGATTGGATGGCTCTCTACCACAATAAATTGAGTCACTCCACAATCGAACTTGTTGGAATGAATGATCCTCTACCACAATAAATTGAATCACTCCATCGAACTTGTTGGATTGAATGGCCCTCTACCACAATAAATTGAATTACTCCACAATCAAATCGAACTTGTTGGATTGAATGGCTCTCTACCACAATAAATTGAGTCACTCCACAATCGAACTTGATAAATTGAGTCACTCTACAATCGAACTTGATCAAGGCTTGATTGAATAGCTCACATGCAATTCTACCACAAGAATTGCTTGATTGAAAAAAATTTGAACCTACGCGGGGAGAGCTCAATTGATTTCAAACCTATTGCCTTAGCCACTCAAGTACATCAACATTTGTTGGAAAGTATTATTTTTATTTTCATAAAATATGTAAGGGTCAAATGGTCAATTTGACTTCGTCTTTTTGTGAAGATTAAAGGGGATCGGGAATAAATCCCGACCACAAACGTCTTTTATCGGGAGACTATAAATACCCACAATATGTTATATAAAAATCAGATTCTTGGATGAATATAATTTAGATCTCAAATTGAGACGTTTTCCTTAGAAATTCGATGATATGAACCAAGAGACATCAATCATACAATATGCTTCAATGAAGATATGAAGAAAATATTGTTGAAATTATCAAAAGATATTTCAATTCATGCCATATTGAAGAAGAATGAAGTTTCATGTTATAAATTTTGGGTGGATTACAATTTAGAGTAATTTAGAGTTATTGTATTTTATTAATATATCTTAAAACTTTTTACTTACATGAGTTACAATTACTGTTGGATCGGTATGGCAACCCTAGAGGGGGGGTGAATAGGGTTTTAACGATCAAAGTGTTTAAACGTGATTAATTTTTATAATGATGAAACTTTTTACAAATAAGTAGAAGATGATAATTACTATAACAAAGTAATTCAAGTCAAAACAATAATCAAGTAGAACATGCAATAAATCACAATAATAATTTTGAAATTAAATAGAAAAGAGTTAGAGAAAATGACACCGTAGTTTTATAGTAGTTCGGTCAAACTCGACCTACTCTACTCCCCAAGCGCCTCTTGGGAATTTGAATAAAGAACTTTCTCGACTCTTTCCACGGATCTGAGCCAAACCGCTACACCGCTCTTTTTACGAGTTCAAGAGCAAACTCAATCCTTTCCACGGCGCAGGATCAAACCGATACAAGTATTTGAGTTTGATAATAACACACCACAACTCTCTCAAAGAGTAGATTTACAATTTGGGATACTCACAACTATTTCCTCACAATACAATAATAATCCCTCTCAAGAATAAGATGAAAAGAAAGAAACTTGTAAGGTTGGAGAGAGCAACAAACAATGGAGACTTTGAACAAATGAGGATTGGAGACTGTATGTAAGTTGTGTGTTTTAAAATGTGGGAAGATGAGTTTATATAGAGGAGAAAAGTGGCAAAATGTAGGATTGAATATTGACCATTGGATTGTGTTAGGAATAATGGAAGGTGGAGATTAAAAGTAAATAAATAAGAAAATTTTCTAAATTTATTTATTTCAAAATTTTAATATAATAGTAATATAATATAATAATAATAAAAAGTTATGTGAGTAACGGTCAAAATGAAATTCAAAATTTATTATAAATATAATAATATAATAATAATAACTATGTGAGTAACTATCAAAATTTTAAAATATAATAATATAATAATATAATATAGTAATAATAAAAATCGATGTGAGTAACGGTTAGATTCAAAGTTATATTTTGTAAAAATAACTTTATTTAAAAATATAATAATAAGAAAAACTCCACCATTTGTTACTCTCCCAAAATCATAAATGTACTTTGATATATTTTGATTTGTCCATCATTTTGATTTTGCTGCCACATCATCACGTCGGGTATGTTGTCTCGACTGTAATTTCTTCGTTTTAGCTCTGATTTGAGTAATTGAAAAGTCGTTGAAATTGTTATTCCCGACCTTATACTGTGAACAGTTCAAAATACTGAAAATAGTTAATAATTAAAAAGTAGGTTTGTTATCATCAAAACATCAATTAATTGATTGAAATTAATTAAAGTGAGATGAAGGGCCAAAAAGCCAACAATCTCCCCTTTTTTATGATGACAAACCATTTCAAGAAAAATTCATAAAAACCAAGGTAATACCATCCATGTAATAATACCCATACATGCTAATATATTATCATAAATTTTACTCAAGCATATTCTCCCCCTATATTAATGCCTCAACCTCAAGAAATTATGAAACATCAAACAAGTAAATGATTCATAAATAATAAAACAACAAACTTTGAGCATATTTTTCTTAATTTTCTCCCCCTTTATAATGATCAAAAAGAACAATTGAAAGAGAATACATTTAAGAATGACATAATGGCTCCCCCTACAAACATGCATTAAAAAATTATAAAATTCAAGATATATCACAACCAATAATACCAAGCTCAAGCCTATTTTTGCAAAAATTTTCTTCATTCAATGGCTTGGTGAAAATATCGGCTAGTTGATTATTAGAGTTTACAAAATCAAGAATAATATGTCCATTTTGCACATGCTCTCTAATAAAATGATGTCTAATGTCAATATGTTTAGTTCTAGAATGATGAATAGGATTTTTAGTTAAATTAATAGCACTTGTATTATCACAAAATATAGGCACACTACGAAACTTTAATCCAAAATCACAAAGAGTTTGTTTTATCCAAAGAATTTGAGCACAACAACTAGCAACCGCAATATATTCCGCTTCGGTAGTAGATAAGGCAACCGAATTTTGCTTTTTACTAAACCAAGAAACTAAGGAACTACCAAGAAATTGACAAGTTCCACTAGTACTTTTACGATCAAGTAAGCTTTCGGCAAAATCCGCATCAGAATATCCTACCAATTTAAATTCAACATTTCTAGGATACCACAGTCCTAAATCAATAGTTCCAAGCAAATATTTAAATATTCTCTTAACCGCATGTAAATGAGATTCCTTAGGACAAGATTGAAATCTAGCACAAAGACACACACTAAACATAATATCGGGTCTACTAGCGGTCAAGTAAAGTAAAGATCCAATCATACCTCGATAAGTTTTAATATCCACACTTTTACCTTTTTCATCCTTGTCAAGCTTAGTGGATGTGCTCATGGGAGTTCTTGCAATCTTACCTCCATTGGACTTGAATCTTTTGAGTAAATCTTTAGTATATTTCTCTTGATTGATGAAGATACCATCCTTGAGTTATTTGATTTGAAGTCCAAGAAAGAAACTAAGTTCTCCCATCATACTCATCTCAAACTCACTATGCATACATTTAGCAAATTCTTCACATAAAGAAGGATTAGTAGAACCAAATATGATATCATCCACATATATTTGCACTAATAGCATATCGTTTTCTTTAATCTTAATAAAGAGTGTAGTGTCGAGTTTGCCCATTTTAAAATCATTCCCGATAAGAAAATTACTAAGTCTATCATACCTCTTGGAGCTTGTTTTAAGCCATAAAGAGCCTTTTCCAACTTATAGACATGATGAGGAAATTCTACATTTTCAAATCCGGGAGGTTGTTCTACATAAACTTCCTCTATAATATAACCATTCAAAAATGCACTTTTCACATCCATTTGATATAATACAAAATTTTTGTAAGAAGCAAAAGCAAGTAACATTCTAATAGCTTCTAATCTAGCAACGGGTGCAAAAGTTTCTTCATAATCTATGCCTTTCTCTTGACAATAACCTTGAGCTACAAGCCTAGCTTTATTTCTAATGATATTCCCATTTTCATCCATTTTATTTCTAAAAACCCATTTAGTTCCAATAATAGAAGTATTAGATGGCCTGGGGACTAATTCCCAAACTTTGTTCCTTTCAAATTGATTTAGCTCTTCTTGCATGCTAAAATCCAAAACTCATCATTTTCGGCATCCTTAAGACTTTTTGGTTCAATTTGAGAAACAAAAGCAAGATTATTAAATAAATTAATAGAAGAGCGAGTTTTCACACCTTGTTCGAGATCACTAAGAATCAAAGTCCTTGGGATGAGACAAGGCATACCTCCATTCTTTTGGCATTGATGAAGAACCTTCTTCCTTTAAGCTCACCTCTTCTTTACTCGTAACAATTTCTTTGCTGTTGTCACTAACGAGTAAATCTCCAAAATTTCTTTCTAAATCATCACTACAAATAGACTCATTAGAAATATTATTGCAAGATTCATCAAATACCACATGCATAGATTCTTCAATAACTAGAGCTCTCTTATTGAAAATTCTATAAGCTTTACTAGTAGATGAATAGCCAAGAAAAATACCAATATCCGTTTTTGAATCAAACTTTCCAAGCTTTTCTTTGTTGTTCAAAATAAAACATTTACAACCAAAAACTTTGAAATACCCAACATTTGGAATTTTATTATGTCAAAGTTCATAAGTAGTTTTATTTAATGAAGGTCTAATTAAAAATCTATTTAAAATATAACAAGCGGTATTAACGGCTTCCGCCCAAAAATATTTAGGTAAATCATACTCATTTAACATTGATCTAGCAAATTCTTGTAAAGTACGATTTTTCCTTTCAACCACACCGTTTTGTTGAGGAGTCCTTGGAGACGAGAAGTCATGAGAAAAACCATTATTTTGAAAGGCAACACTATCAAATTCTGTCACTCCTAATTTTAGTAATTAAAAACCCTTTTTCATTTTGAACTCTTTTTACAAAACTAGCAAATCTTTTCAAAACATCATTCTTATGTTTTATCATCAAAACTCAAGTAAATCTTGAAAAATCATCCACTATCACAAAAGCATAATAATTTCCTCCATAACTAGCTATTAGCTATTTTAGAAGGGCCAAATAAGTCCATATGGAGTAGTTGAAGAGGTAAGTAGTAGAAATCATATTTTTAGATTTGAAAGAAGACTTAGTTTGCTTACCCATTTGACAAGCGTCACAAATTTTATCTTTTTCAAATTTAAGTTGAGGAAGACCTCTAACTAATGAATTTTTTGAAATATTTGAAATCAAGTACATACTAGCATGTGAGTTATCAAGCAAAACCGAAAGACATTTATCATTTGTAGGACAATCATTCAAATCAATAGTATACACATTATCATCTCTATTTCCTACAAACAAAACTTTTCTATCACTAGCATTTTCAATTATGCAATTATTCTTATCAAATACAACTCTAAAATCTTTATCACATAATTGACTAATGCTAAGTAAGTCATGCTTTAAACCATCAACTAACAATACATTTTCAATGAGAGTACAAGAGTCATTACCTATAGTACCCTTACCAATTATTTTATCCTTCTTGTTATCACCAAAGGTTACTAAGCCACCATCCTTCTTAGAAAGATTCACAAACTTGGATGGATTACCGGTCATGTGTCTTGAGCAACCACTATCCAAGTACCACTTATTTTTCTTGGAGGCTTTCAAACAAACCTAAAAACAAAGATATTCAAAAATGACATTTTGGTACCCATACTTGTTTGGGTCCTAGAAAGTTAGTATTCACAAATTTAGGAATCCATTTCATATTTGCATTCATATTAAAGACATTGTATTTGGATAAGTAACAAGAATAATCTTTATGTCCAAACTTACCACATGAGAAACAAACAACACTATGCAATAATTTATTTCTTGGACTAAATTTGTGTATTCTATTTTTATTCGAAAAATTATTTCCTAAAACATTGTTAAACTTTGTATTTTGAGAAACTTTTCTTCCTAAATGAATATTTTGAGAATTTTTCAATTTAAAGCACTTAGGTCTAATATGACCTTCAACACCAGAATAATGACATATAGGCACAAATCTAGATTTATCATACTTAGATACAAATTTACATGCGTTAGATTTAGACAAGATAGGGAATGCTTTAACAAATATTGTTTTAGAACTTGAAGGTGTAGAACATTCATCAATATAGCCTAATCCTCTTTTATCACCATATGACTTACCTCCTTAAGTATTTTATCTAATTTTTGAGCACCTATTGTTAACATTTTAATAGACTCCTTAGCCCTACCAAGTTCTTGCAAATTATTTGATTCATTTTCTTTGAGCAATTTAATTAATTTATCTTTTTCACAGCAATCATGCTCAAGAGACTTGATTTTATCAATAAATGCATTTTTCTCATCCCAATCAAATACATGCTTTTCACAAGGTACATCAATTTTAACAATATTAGGATCCTTCTCTTTTAAGCAAGAAATTTCATTTAATAAAAACTTATTTACAATGATTGAAGTCTTATATTTCTTTTTAAGCACAATATACTTTGAACTAAGTTTCTCTAAATCAATTTGCATCTCATCAACAAGTTTAAATAATTCATGATAAGAAAGAGATTCAAGAGTTACCTTATCTTCTTCTTCATCTTCTTGTTCATCCTCTTTGTCACTATGAGCCATGAAGCAAATATTTGCTACTTCTTCATCACTTCCACTTGCACTTTCATTACTATCATCCATTTTAAATAGTATGCTACTTTTTGTTTCTTTAACTTGGTTTGTTCCCTCATGAGTTACTTCAAGAGTTTTCCATATTTCATATGCCGAACAACACATAGATATTCTATTAAACTCATCATTACTTAGAGCACAATAGAGAACATTTATAGCACTAGCATTAAGAGAACATTTTTTTTATCATGCTCATCAAATTCCTCTTCTATTTTAGGCACCTCAATATTATTAACAATTTTTATTGGAATGTAAGGACCTTTACTAACATTTAACCACAATTGATAATCAATATATTGCAAATAAATTTTCATCCTAACTTTCAAATATATATAATTTGTTCCATCAAAATAAGGTGGCCTAGAACTTGATTGTCCTTCACTAAAACCATTTTTAACACGTAGGTTTGCCATAAGCTCGAACAATAAAGTTTAGATAAAAAATCTATAGGAGCAACCTGCTCTGATACCAATTGTTGGATCGGTATGGCAACCCTAGAGGGGGGGTGAATAGGGTTTTAACGATAAAAGTGTTTAAACGTGATTAATTTTTATAATGATGAAACTTTTTACAAATAAGTAAAAGATGATAATTACTATAACAAAGTAATTCAAGTCAAAACAATAATCAAGTAGAACATGCAATAAATCACAATAATAATTTTGAAATTAAATAGAAAAGAGTTAGAGAAAATGACACCGTAGTTTTATAGTAGTTCGGTCAAACTCGACCTACTCCACTCCCCAAGCGCCTCTTGGGAATTTGAATAAAGAACTTTCTCGACTCTTTCCACGGATCTGAGCCAAACCGCTACACCGCTCTTTTTACGAGTTCAAGAGAAAACTCAATCATTTCCACGGCGCAGGATCAAACCGATACAAGTATTTGAGTTTGATAATAACACACCACAACTCTCTCAAAGAGTAGATTTACAATTTGGGATACTCACAACTATTTCCTCACAATACAATAATAATCCCTCTCAAGAATAAGATGAAAAGAAAGAAACTTGTAAGGTTGGAGAGAGCAACAAACAATGGAGACTTTGAACAAATGAGGATTGGAGACTGTATGTAAGTTGTGTGTTTTAAAATGTGGGAAGATGAGTTTATATAGAGGAGAAAAGTGGCAAAATGTAGGATTGAATATTGACCATTGGATTGTGTTAGGAATAATGGAAGGTGGAGATTAAAAGTAAATAAATAAGAAAATTTTCTAAATTCATTTATTTCAAAATTTTAATATAATAGTAATATAATATAATAATAATAAAAAGTTATGTGAGTAACGGTCAAATGAAATTCAAAATTTATTATAAATATAATAATATAATAATAATAACTATGTGAGTAACTACCAAAATTTTAAAATATAATAATATAATAATATAATATAGTAATAATAAAAATCGATGTGAGTAACGGTTAGATTCAAATTTATATTTTGTAAAAATAACTTTATTTAAAAATATAATAATAAGAAAAACTCCACCATTTGTTACTCTCCCAAAATCATAAATGTACTTTGATATATTTTGATTTGTCCATCATTTTGATTTTGCTGCCACATCATCACGTCGGGTATGTTGTCTCGACTGTAATTTCTTCGTTTTAGCTCTGATTTGAGTAATTGAAAAGTCGTTGAAATTGTTATTCCCGACCTTATACTGTGGACAGTTCAAAATACTGAAAATAGTTAATAATTAAAAAGTAGGTTTGTTATCATCAAAACATCAATTAATTGATTGAAATTAATTAAAGTGAGATGAAGGGCCAAAAAGCCAACAATTACATAGTGGTTAATTATGACCATTAAGTATGAATGTTACAACTCTTGGAATGCCTTTAGTAATTTCATTTTGAGGCTATATAAAGCCATGTATGTTGTATTTTTAAGTAGACTTGGAAAATATAGTAAAAGAAGCATTTGTGCTCTTTCTTTAGCCAATGGCTAAGTTTCTTTGCAATTCTATGTAGTTTAGGTTGCAAGTAGAATCATTCAAGCTTGACATGATCAATCTTGCTTGTGGAGTGATTCAAATCTCAAACAAGTGATCTTGCCTTGAGATATTCGATCAACAAGGTAATCCGAATCTTATTCTCCTTGTATTGATTCCTTATCATATCATTTTGGTATCAGAGCTTCAGGCTCAAGATCTTTCATTGCGCTTATCTCTTTTAATTCTCTTATAATTTTTTTTTCTCAGTTTGTGTAGAATGTTCATATTCTATCACAAAAATATATAACAAAAAAAAAAAATATATACATTTCTTATGTTCTTTAAAGTGTTAGATCTCGATCTTATCGACACTTTGTTCTTCTTTAAGATCTTCTAAATCAATTTTCTTGTTGGTAAATTGATTAGATTTTTCCAATCAGAAGAAAAAAAAAAAAAAAAAAAAAAAACCATTGAAAGAAAGAAAGCATATTGATGTTAAATGTCTTTCTTTTTTCCTTTTGATTATTATATGTAACTCTCATATGTTACTACGTCTAAATTAGTCCTTAATCATTTTCTTTCTTTAATTCGTTTCTATGTCGTTATTCAGATTGATCCTTCAATACCCTTGTTTATGTGTTGAGTGTGCTGTCTATTCACTTTGAATTGCACTTAGGTCTATAACATAGTTTGTCTCACATCCCAAATAGTTTTTTTTGGAGTGTGATTTGTGTGTGCTCAATTGTGAGGGTGAGTTTGTAAGGGAGTGACACATTGATTCGATATTGAGTGCTAAACACGAGTAAACTACATTTACGAGTGAATACACGTGAGGGAGCGCTTGTGAGGTCCTTTTTTTTCTTTTACCTTTCTTTTGTAGCATGAAAAATCCAGACGACAATATTAACATTACCGATGCACGATTGAGAGAAGCACAACAACGAACCATGGAAAGACTAATTCGAGGAATAGAAGAGTTGACTGATCAAATAGGAAGATTGGAGATTCAAAATCAAGCACGACAGAGGATTCCACAACCTACGCCCTCAACCGATACATATGAGGTCGACAATTCTGATCACCACAAGGATAATCCACATGCGGTTGGTCATGGCTTGATGCGAGGGAGAGACCATGGAAGAAGGTATCATAATTTACAACAACGAGTTCCTTATGATGATAGAATTGATGTCTCTTGGTTCAAATCATCCGAGCATCATTTTTGCCATTTTTAAGTTTCAAGCAATTCTTGTGGTAGAATTGCATCTGAGTCATTCAATCAAGCCTTGATCAAGCTCGATTGTGGAGTGACTCAATTTAAAACAAGGTTTCCAAATCTGGCTTCTTGATCTTTGATCGTAAGAGGTAATCTAATTCTAGCCTTATCTCTTGGTTGATCCGAATTTTGTATAAGGAGGTGTTAATTACTTTGATTCAAGGTTTTTGCTTCAACAAAAACTTGGATCTTCGGGCTGAGGATTAGGGTTGCATTTTCACGACCATTCTCTTTTGAATTCATTTATTTCAGTGAGCAATTATATATAAAAAAATATCTTTGTCCCTTATTTATTTGTTCATTTCTTATTTTATTTTGTTGTTACTACATAATTTACCTTGTCTTGATTGTCTTGAATAGCTCGCTACTATCAGAATTGCTTTATCCATATTACCTTACCTTGATCATAAATTAGTCACTTTCCCAAATAGCCTACTTTTGTGGGTTAAACATGAGTGTTCCCGAGTGTATAATTAGTGAGTTGAGTGTGTGAGGTCCGAAGTATATATAATTACTGTTTGTACAATCATGAACTAAGACGAAGAAAATGGAGGGGAGATCAATGACCTAGTTGAAGAAGTCTAGAAGAATGAGGAAGAACTATTAGATGAGATTCATTTGGCACTTATTACAAGAAGATTTCTTAAAACTCAAGTTACAGAGAATGATGTTGATGATCAAAGAGACAACATATTTCACACGCGGTGTTTAGTCAAGGGAACTGCTTGTAGTCTTGTCATTGATAGTGGAAGTTGCACCAATGTAGTAAGTACCATGTTGATCAAAATGTTGCAAATTCCAACTCAAGATCATCCTAAACCTTACAAGCTCCAATGGCTCGATGATAGTGGAACAGTGAAGTTAGTTTCCCAAGCTTTAATATCTTTTAATTTGGGAAAATATAAAGATGAAGTTCTTTGTGATGTGTTACCAATGCATGCTGGAGATATATTGCTTAGCCGACCATGGCAAATTGACAGGAGGTGTGACGCCCCGTTAGGTTTAATATATATATATATATATATATATATATATATATATATATATATATATATATATTAAAATAAAAATAACAAAATAAAGAAATGGTTTAATATATATATTAGAAGATAAAAAAAAAAAAGAAAAAAAAAAAAAGAAAAAAAATGACCACCTCTCCTCTAATCTCTCAGCCCTTTGGTGTAGTTCTCGAGGAACCAAACTGAAAGTTAGGGAATATTTGGTGTAGTTCTCGAGGAACGGGAGCTTACGTTAAAAAAGTTAGGGAATAATTCGGCTAAGGCCAACCAGGTAAGTGGCTCACCTGTCATAGGTTACGCGTTATTTGCTGTATGTTGGCACGTGCCCGTGGATATGCACGTGTCATTAAATTGTATGCTAGCTTAATGTGCTTAAGCACGAAATCATGTGAACGTGAATGTATGTTATGTATGCTGCTTAGTTGATGTGATATGTTATGCATGTGACGATGTGTGGCCCTTGTACGATTATGGCTTGTTTGTATGAGTATTTGAATGTAACTGTATGAGTTGTATGACATGAAATACGGTAAATTGCATGAAACATAACCCCGCTAGGAATATGTATGATATGTAACGAAATGAGAATGAGAATGACATGTAAGCATGAAAACGTGTCACGGGGTTATGTTCATTAATGGTAACTGTAGAACTAGTGGGACCTCATGCATATTGTGGGTTCATGCATTTGGGGGATACCCCTATCCCATCACGAGGGTACGGACGCGTACATCCAATGGCAGGACAACGATCGTTATGCCCTGCATAGCGCTGCCGTGACGGTTCTAGTTTTAACGGGTCTCGGTATAAGGGCTCCCAGAGCATGCCCACCGGCTAGGGACAGTGGCCCAGCAGTGTGCGAATTAGCTGGTGAGCCCATACTCGCACGTATGGGCTGCGTGTAGAGTATATGGTACACATCCACGATTACCTGTTAGGATTACACCGTAGGGAAAACGAAACGAAACGAAACGAAACGAAAGATAGATCCCATCATTTCATTGCATGTGATTGTTGCATAACCCCGATAGGGGGTCACTTACTGAGTATTCTAGAAATACTCAAGCCTCGTGCTACTTTACTTAAGGCAAGGCATTCCTGTACGGCTGACAACGGCATCGCAACTCGAGACCATGGCACATGCATAGGGTAGTGGTATTTATTTTCTTAATCTTAGGCTAGAATAGGATGTTTTTAACTTCAACTTTTATTCATTTTATTTAGTCTTTTGTTGTGTCGTTTTAAAGATGTTTTCGAAACACGTAAGTCCATGGCTGTGTTTTAAGATAAAGGTTATGTTTTATGGAATTTTAATGAAGTCTTCCGCATTTAATGTTTATGGTACGTATACAGTAGCGAGCTTAAATTATGTAGAAAATTTTGAGTCGTTACAGGAGGGTCATGTATGATGGTTATTTGAATAGGTATTCTTTTGTAAAAGATGGTAGAAAAATCACTCTTGTACCTTTGAGTTCTGAAATGTATTTGCTGATCAATTAAAGTTAGAGAAGAAAAAGAAAGAGTTTGAGGAAAAAGAGTTGAGAGAAAAACAAGAGTGAAGTGAAAAAATAGAGAAAAATCAAAGAAAAAAAAAGAAGAATGAAAAAAGAGATGAAATTGAAGAAAGAAAGAAAAGAGTGGTTTGGCTAAACTTGGAGAGATGAGAAGGTTTTCACAAAAATCAATCTTTGTACTCATGTACAATGGAGGATTTGAAGACATGTTTTAAGATAAAGAAATACCTCCCATTAGAGGTATTGAACATAAAATAGACTTCATTTCAAGGACTGTCATTCCTAATAAGTCAGCTTATCGAGTCAATCCGATTGAGACAAAAGAATTTCAAAGGCAAGTGGAGGAGCTCATGGAGAAAGGCTATATACGAGAAAGTTTGAGTCCATGTTCTATACGAGACTTATTGGTGTCAAAGAAAGATGAAACTTGGCGCATGTGCATGGATAATAGAGTCATCAACAAAATCACGGTAAAGTATCGACATCCTATTCCTAGGCTAGACGATATGTTTGATTTATTGCATGATTCATGTCTATTTATAAAGACTATTTTGAAATCTAGATATCATCAAATTAGAATGCAGGTAGGAGATGAATGGAAAACAACTTTCAAAATTAAGTATGGATTGTATGAATAGCTTGTTATGTCTTTTGGATTAACTAATGCTCCTAGTACATTTATGGGCTTAATATATAATGTTTTGAGAGAATATAAAGCATGTTGTTGTTTATGTTGATGATATTTTAATTTATTTGAAGATTTTGCTTGAGCATGTGGAGCGTGTTAAGTTAGTTTTGATTACATATAGAAAAGAGAAATTTAAATTTAATAAGTGTAATTTTTGTATGGAAAAAGTTCATTCTCTTAGTTTCATAGTTGGTAAAAGTAGAGTAGCGGTAGAAAGTTAAAGTCTTTAGGGATTTGCCAACACCAAAAGGTGCATGTAAAGTTCAGAGTTTTCATAAGTCAACTAACTTCAATAAGAGATCTATAAATGATTTTAGAATCCTAACTGCACTATTGAATGACTTAGTGAAACAAAATGTTGTTTTTAAATGGGGAGAAATGCAAGAGAATGCATTCAATTTGCTTGAGAAGAATTTAAGTAATACCCCATTGTTTGTTTTTGGCTAGCTTTGATAAAACTTTTGAAATTAAATGTGATGTATGTTAGTTGTATTCGGCCTAGGACATCACTTAGTTGTATAATTTTTTGGGTTCATTTTGAAATGTTTTGTATCCCACGCTGTTTTTTTCTTTTGTAAATAACTTTGAATTTCTGACATAGGTGTTGTATGTGTTTTAAACTACGCAAAATTTATTTTTTTGTCGAAGTTCGATTTGTCGAAACCTCTAAAATTTGGTCATGACAGATCCAACATCGGTGGAGAGCATAATGAAGCATTCCTTATAATAAGGGTGTGAATACCTCTATGAGATCGTGAGGTAGCTGGCCAAAGCAGACAATATCTTTTAGATAAGGTGACCTTTGGCTAGTACAAAAAAAATGAACTTTTCCTCGCCTGAGAGATTCAAACTCTCGCGGGGAAACTCTATGTACTTAGAAGGCACACGCCTTAACCACTCAGCCATAACGACTTTTTTATTTTAGGCATGAATCTCGAAGAGACACTAGGGACAACAAAGGTAGATGATTAATGAGGAATCAACTAGAACTTCGAGACCTACATGGTAGCTTAGTGTTAGGATCGCACAACAACGCACACGCTCGATCTAGATGAACACAAAGAATGGGATAGTGAAAATTGCAAGGAGAACTCTGGCTAAAAGATTTTTTTTTTTATTGATGACTTCAGGTATGTACAGCAAGAGAGAGTACAGAGAATAGAAAGTACATTTTCAAAGCTCTGCCGGACGAGATATATATATGGTTTAGTTTACTATATATAGCTTTACCAGATTTAGCCATCTACTATATATAGCTATTTACCATATATAGCTTTACCGGATATAGCTTTACCATATATAGCTTTACCGGATATAACCGTTGACCAAGCTATAAATAAGGAGCAGGCTCCATAACCTAACAATTCTCCTACTTGGAGATTGGTCCAGTCAACCAAGAATTTCATTCTCAAACGATCACTGCACCATACCAATTAAGGCTTTGCATAACCTTAATTTTCCAACATCAACACATTTTGTCAACATGTCTGCTGGATTCTTTGCGCCCTCTATCTTCTCCAAACATATATCGCCTTCTTCCACTAACCTGCGAGTGAAGTGGTATCGTCTTCTAATGTGTTTTGTCCTTGAATGATAGACTGAGTTTTTCACCAACTGTATGGCACTCTGACTATCTGTATAAAGGATCTTCTTGCACTGCTTCCTACCTAATTCTTCTAGATAGTCTGTCATCCATATCATCTCCTTTCCAGCTTCAGCTATTGCCACGTACTCTGCTTCAGTAGATGAAAGAGCAACGCATTTCTGAAGGTTGGACATCCAACTCACTGCTGTTCCATCTATAGTGTAGATATATCCAGATGTGCTCTTGCTAGAGTCTACATCTCCACTCAGATCAGCATCCACAAAACCTAGCAAAACTACTTTGCCATTGCCATAACAAAGTGAAGTATTGGATGTACCTCTCAAATATCTCAGAAGCCACTTCACAGCTTCCCAATGTTCTTTCCCTGGATTTGTCATGTACTTGCTAACAACTCCCACTGCATGTGTTATGTCAGGTCTAGTGCAGACCATAGCATACATCAAACTCCCAACTGCAGAAGCGTACGGAACTGATGCCATGTGCTCACGTTCCTCAACTGTCTTGGGAGATTGCCCCTTTGACAGTTTAATATGATTTGCCAAGGGGGTAGTCCTGGGTTTAGCATCATTCATCTTGAATTTGGACAACATCTTCTCAATGTACTACTCTTGGGATAGATTTAATGTGCCAGCAGATCTATCTCGAGAAATCCTCATCCCAAGAATCTGCT
Organism: Cucurbita pepo subsp. pepo; assembly: GCF_057944985.1. Taxonomy (NCBI): domain Eukaryota; kingdom Viridiplantae; phylum Streptophyta; class Magnoliopsida; order Cucurbitales; family Cucurbitaceae; genus Cucurbita; species Cucurbita pepo. Next base: position 5,088,885 of record NC_141812.1, read on the forward strand.
TTGCTGCGCCCAAATCTTTCATCTCAAATACTGAAGACAAGCTTGCCTTCAAGTGGTTTATCTCCCTCATACTTGATCCAGCAATTAGTATATCATCTACATACAGGAGTAGAAACACATAAGAATCAGTGTATTCTTTGAGGTAGCAACACTGATCCTTTTTACTCCTGTGGAAACCACTCTTGCACATGAAGGAGTCAAACTTCTTGTACCATTGTCTCGGTGCTTGTTTTATTCCATACAAGCTCTTATTGAGCTTACACACCATGTGCTCCTTGCCTGGAGCTGCAAACCCTTCTGGTTGTTGCATATAGATCTCCTCATCTAGATCTACATGTAAAAACGCCGTTTTTACATCCATTTGCTCAAGGTGCAAATTCTCCGATGCAACAATAATCAGCAGAATTCGAATAGTAGTTAATTTCACAACTGGAGAAAAGATCTCAGCATAATCAATGTCTTTTCTTTGTGAATATCCTTTAACTACTAACCGAGCTTTAAACCTCCTTCTGCCATCTGGTTCAACCTTGATTTTGAACACCCATTTGTTCAACAGAGCTCTCTTTCCTGTAGGCAACTCAGTCAGCACCCACGTATTATTCCTTTCAAGTGAGCTCATCTCATCATCCATGGCTTTCTCCCACTTGGTTGAACCTTCCACTTGTAGGGCCTCATCAAAGGACTCTGGTTCTCCTTCGTCAGTCAGCAACAAATAATGTAATGAGGTTGAATATCTATCTGGTGCTCTGATAGTTCTGGATGATCTCCTCAACACCTGCTCAGGTGCAACTTGCTCCACGTCTGGTTCTTCAGCAATAGGATCAGGAGTTTCTTGAGCTTCTATTATACCATCACTGCGTGAATTTTCCTGCCACTCAAGTTCAACTCCCACTTGCTTCGTAGTCTTGGAGTTTATTTTCTCTCTGTCCTTGTACATGACATTTTCATCAAAGGTCACATCACAGTGTCTTAGGATTTTCATATTTTTCTCATTCCAAAACCTGTACCCGAACATGTTAGAGCCATAGCCTATGAAGTAGCATTTCACAGCCTTAGCATCAAGCTTATCTCTCTTCTCTGGATCAACATGAACATATGCAGTACAACCAAAGGTTCTCAAGTGAGAGTACTTGAGTTCTTTTCCTGTCCATACTTCTTCGGGCAATTTGAACTTCAAGGGTACTAACAGCCCTCTATTAATCAAATATGCTGCTGTGTTCAAAGCATCAGCTCAGAATGTCTTTGGCAGTCCAGAATGAATCCTCATGCTTCTTGCTCGCTCATTCAATGTTCTATTCATCCTTTCTGCAATACCATTTTGTCTTGCCTTACTGGGAATTGTTCTTATTAATCTAATTCCCTCAGCTACACAAAATGTTATAAACTCTGATTTGTTGTACTCTCCTCCATTGTCAGACCTCAGGCATTTGATCTTCAAGCCGGTCTGATTTTTAACTTCAGCTTTCCACTTCTTGAAGGTGGTAAACACATCTGACTTGTGTTTCAGAAATTAAACCCATACCTTCCTGCTGAAGTCATCGATGAAGGTGACGTAGTACCTTGATCCACCAAGTGATGAAACTGGAGATGGTCCCCATACGTCTGTATGGACCATTTCCAACCACACTTTCTTCGGTTCTCTGGCAGCCTTTGTGAAACTAACTCGTTTCTGTTTGCCCATAACGCAGCTCTCACAAAGACCCATATCAACATATTTTAAGCCTTCTAAAGCTCCTTTCGCAGTCAGCATCTTCGTTCCTTTGACGCTCATATGTCCAAGTCTATTGTGCCATAGACTTGAATTGGAAGCACTCTCAGCAGCAGCAGTCATGTTTATACACTCTGCAGTAGTGTATAAGGTTCCAGATTTTGTGCCACGTGCAACAACCATGGCGCCCTTCACAATCTTCCATGAACTCTTTCCAAACTCTGCTGCATAGCCTGTGCTATCCAACTGACCAATAGAGATCAGGTTCTTCTTGAGACCAGGAATGTATCTGACATCTTGTAATGTCCACTGATTTCCTGCTGGAGTTTGTATGGAGACATCTCTCTTTCCTTCAATCTCCAAGGTTTGTTGTCGGCAAGATACACCTTCCCGAAATTTTCTGATTTGAAATTTCAGAACAATTCCTTACTTGGAGACGAATGGAACGATGCACCTGAATCCAAAATTCAGGATTCAGCTGGGCTGTCCACACTAAGGATTAAAACGTCCTCAGCATCTTCTGTTGTATATATAGAATCATCATCATCATCTTCAGATTTATGATTCTGCTTCTTCTTCAGTTTTGTACAATCTGTTCGAAAGTGTCTTTTTCTCCCATAGCTCCAACACGTTACGTTGGGTTTGTTTGGAGATTTTCTCCGGTTCTTTGATTTTGCACCCATGTTTGTTTGAGCTCTTTGATTTGCTTCTTCCCCTTCGATCAACACTGAGAGCATTGCTTGATGAATCTCCAGTTTCCCGTTTGCGAATACTTTCGCTGAGAACTACATCTTGAATTTCACCAAACTTCAGTTTATCAGATCCTCGGGAACTGCTGATTGCGGCAACAACAGTATCCCATGACTCGGGTAAGGATGACATCAAAATCAACGCTTTAATTTCATCTTCGAAATTAATTTCCACCGAACTCAGTTGACTTATGATCATATTGAATTCATTTATATGATCAGCAACACGTCCACCTTCAGACATCTGTAGATTGAACAATCTATGCATCAAATACACCTTGTTCATAGCCGACGATTTTTCGTACATATTCGACAGCGCCTTCATCAGATTTGACGTTGTCTTCTCCTTGATGATGTTAAACGCCACGTTTCTGGATAACGTCAATCGGATCATCCCTAAGGCTTGTCGATCCTTGAGCTTCCACTGTTCCGTGGTCATGGTAGCCGGCTTCACCCCCAACAGAGGTTCGTGAAGATCTTTCTGGTACAGATAATCTTCAATCTGCATCTTCCAGAAACCAAAATCAGATCCATCGAACTTCTCAATTCCAATCTTTGAACTTTCCATCTTCACAGATCGTGGTGAATTTTGCCTAGCTCTGATACCAGTTGTTAGGATCGTACAACAACGCACACGCTCGATCTAGATGAACACAAAGAATGGGATAGTGAAAATTGCAAGGAGAACTCTAGCTAAAAGATTTTTTTTTTTTTTTTTTTTTTTTTTTTTTTTTTTTTATTGATGACTTCAGGTATGTACAACAAGAGAGAGTACAGAGAATAGAAAGTACATTTTCAAAGCTCTACCGGACGAGATATATATATGGTTTAGTTTACTATATATAGCTTTACCAGATTTAGCCATCTACTATATATAGCTATTTACCATATATAGCTTTACCGGATATAGCTTTATCATATATAGCTTTGCTATATATAGCTTTACCAAATATAGCTTTACCGGATATAACCGTTGACCAAGCTATAAATAAGGAGCAAGCTCCATAACCTAACACTTAGAGCACAGTAAAGGGTAAGCCCGAACTTCCTATACATCAAAGGAAAGTCATGGAAACCTATAGAAGAAGGAAGTGATGAGAGCCTACAAGTAAGTTGGTTACTAAGTATATTTTTATACTTGCCCCTTTCTCCCTTTCTAGTTTAGGTACTGGTCAAGGTGGGGAGATGCAGGAGCTCTACTTTCACATAGGGGTGTCGACTCGAAGTGTATGTTAGTTGTGATAAGGCAACCTTAATCCTCAGCCCAACGATCCATGCTTTTGTTGAAGCAAGAACCCTTGAATCAAAGTAATTAACACCTCCTTATACGAAATTTGGATCAACCAAGAGATAAGACTAGAATTAGATTACCTCTTATGATCGAAGATCAAGAAGTAAGATTTGGAAACCTTGTTCTAAATTGAGTCACTCCACAATCGAACTTGATCAAGGTTTGATTGAATGGCTCGAGTGCAATTCTACCACAAGAATTACTTGAAACTTAGAAATGACAAATATGATGCTCGAATTTCTAATGGAAACGTCTCAATTTGTGATCTGAATTACATTCATCAACGAATCTGAATTTTACATAACATATTGTGGGTATTTATAGTCTCCCGATAAAAGACGTTTGTGGACGAGATTTATTCCCGATCCCCTTTAATCTCCACAAAGAATAAGTCAAATTGACCATTTGACTTTTACATAATTTATTAAATTAAACATAGTTTTTTCTAATAAATGTTGATGTGCTTGAGTGGTGAATGCGATAGGTTTGATATTAATTTAGCTCTCCGCGCGTAGGTTCAAATTCTGTTGTTGAAATTAGTAGGAATAGGAAGCAAATGAACTTTATTAAATCCATAAACTACTTTCTTAAAGAATAAGTCAGCAGCTTTGCATCATCCATAAATCTATCTGCCACATGCTTCATCTTCGGCCAACAAAAGTGTTTATGCAACATGTTATAAACTTTATTAATCCTAAGATGTCCCATTAAGGTGTTTATGCAACATAGTTTATGTCCCATTAAGGTGTTTATGCAACATATTATAAACTTTATTAATCCTAAGGTGTCCCATTAAGGCACCACTATATGCTTCTCTCAAAAACAATTCTTTTATAGAGCATTTAGGAATACAAAGCATATTCTTAGTAATTAAAAATTTATGAAACACAAATCATCCACCACTTTTTTTGCAAGACAAGATGTATAATGTAACGGAACCAAAAAAAAAAGAGGGCCGTCGGCAAAGCCAAAAACTCCAGCGAACGCCGTAGTTTTCGCTCGCACACGACCCATAAAGGGCGGCCGAGGGCTGGGATGCCACAAATTGCGTCCCCGACCTTCAGCCACCTTGATAGAACCTGCAAAGAAACGAAAACGATGAGGAAAAAGGAGAGAGAACAGAAAATCGACGGAACTCCGGCGAAGTCGAACCGTACGAATCGACGTCGAAAACCCCCATTTTACACCACAAAAGTAATCCCAGAACCCTTTACACACATCAAGGGAGTATGTTTCAGACGAATCCCGTACGCTGAACACCGTCGGCAAGGAAGACGGAACGACGGACTTCTGAGCTTCTCCAGATCCGGGAGTGCGAGGCCCTTACCAACGAAATCTATACAAAAAACGGGGTTAGGGTGAAGGATAATCTTGGGAACGGGAGAAAAAAGAGGAAAAAAGGACGTCGGGACGACGTTGTTGAGGAGAGAGAGAGATCGCCGGAAAATCGCGTAGGTAGTCGGGCGAAGAGGATGAAGTTCGACCCGAGATCTGGATCCGAAAACCCGAACTGAACCCCGTCCCTTCGGTCGGCCCAGAACCCACGTTACCCGCAGCCCAAACACCCGACCTTCACCCGTGAGCCGGCCCATCACCCCACGGCCCGTCACCCGCGAGCCGACCCATCACCGCGCGTCCCGTCACCCATGTTTGGCTCGAGACCCGCGAGCGACCCGTTAACCCGCGCCTCGACCCGAGACGCCTGCACACGCGTCGCTCTCTGATTGTGCCACGTGGCACATCTGCAGCGCGGCTCCTCGGCTCGGCGGTGGCTCCTCGGCTCCAGCGGCTTATTCGGCTCGGAAAACCTATTTTCAGCCCGTTTGACACCTAATTCGACAAACAAAACAGAAAAAGAAAGAAAAACATTTTATGGCATCAATAATTCTACAAACAAAACAGAAAAAGAAAGAAAAAGATTTTATGGGGGAGAAGAAAGGCAGATAGATCTATGGGAAGAAAATACCTCCTGGCATCAATAATTCTACAAACAAAACAAAAAAAGAAAGAAAAAGATTTTATGGGGAGAAGAAAGGCAAATAGATCTATGGGAAGAAAGGTCATTTTCTGGGGGGAAGAAAGGCAGATAGATTTTCTGGGAGAAAAAAAAGGAAGATAATGGAGGGATGATTAGGCAGATAATCGGAGAGATGTCATTTTAAAAGGTTAGTAGTCAGATCTACCTTTTCTTTTTCTTGTATGGAAGGATATTAATATGTTGCAATTATTTAGATCTGAGTTAGAAATGATGATATTTTAACCCAAGAATCAATTAAAATTTGGTAGGGGAAAAGAAATGAAAATCAGATTCGATTGAAAATAGTCCGTACAATGGGATGAATTAAAAAAAAAAATGATGATTCCTGATATTATTAGGAAAGAAAAGAAAAGAAAATTAGAATGATATTTTTAGGAAAGAAAAGAAAAAATTCAAAATCTTTCATCGAATCAATTAGAATCAGATCTCCACCTATATTACCCAGTTATTTAGATTTTAATTAGTAGTTAGAAATCATGTCAGATCTTCGAATGAGATCACAGATCTTCTCCTTTATACAATTACTTAGAATTAGATCTCCCCTTCATTTACTAAACTGTTAGAATTAAATAGGGAAGAAAACAATTAAACATTAAACAAGAGGTTTGGAAAAGAATTAAATCGAGAGAGGTTTGAAAGGAATTAAACAGAGAGAGGAGGTAAAGAAAAAAAAAAAAAAAAAAAAATATATATATATATATATATATATATATATTTAATTAAGTACAGAAAGAAAAGAAAAGAGAGAGGTAAAGGAAATTATATATATTTAACTAATTAAATACAGGAAAGAAAAGAGAGAGAGTGGAGGAGGAAAATGGAAGATTTGGTGAACAGAAACAATTTTACAGAGTAAATACATAGAGTAAAAAAAAAGGATAACGATATATATATATATATTCAATACTCAAAGTGTCTCTAACACCTGGAGAGATGTCATTTTAAAAGGTTGGCTTGGATACAAAGAACAAAACCGAACTTGATAAATTGGTGATACCAGTCTAAGCTAATCAGGTAAGTGGTCTTACTATAGGATAGACTAAAAATTGTATGAGTTACGATGTTGTATGAACTATTTCGTACGATGCGGTATATGAGTTATGATGATGTGTGAGTTATGATGCTTGATGATATGCGTAATATATATATATTTCGATGATTGACGTACTTGATATGTTTGATGCACTTTGTGGCAATATGATGAGTATGATGATTGCGTGACGTTTACCTTAATATGATGATGTATTCCATATTGAGCATGTTATATGATGATGAGTGCCATATTGCATCATGTCGTTAGATCGACATAGGACACAACCCTTAGAGCGTGAAAATGATATTAATATAAATATCCACGAGTATGTGTTACCTAGAGTAACAAAGAGATGAGACTAGAGGGTTGTGTCAGAAGAGACATTATGATGGATTTAGAGGGACCTCATGCATATTGTATGTTCATAAGCATAGGGCTAGGGATGATGAGTGCGGACGTGCACCTTATGATGAGCGCGAATGCGCACAGGTGCGAAAGCACACAGATGAGGGTGTTCATGAGGCGCATGACACTATGGGGTTCCGCTGACCTCCGGACGTCGCTACAGATTAGCTTGACCAGAGGGTCCAGGGGGTGTGCGAGCGCCCTGGGGACTCACACTCGCACGTGTGAGTCGTGTGTAGGGAAGTACTACACATCCAATTTGTCCGAGACTGGAGGCCACCCCTAAGATGATTAGAGATAGGTCCCTAAATCATGATTGCATGTGTTTGCATTTGTATGCCCCTGTAGCGGGGCCACTTACTGAGTATTCTTTGAAATACTCAGGCCGTGTGCCACATCATTTTTCAGGTAAAGGCAAGGCGCACTTGTACGGAGGACGGCGGCATCGCGAGCAGAGACTGTGGCACGTGCATAGGGTAGATTCATATTTAAATTTCTAGTCTTAAGTTAGAATAGGTTGTTTTGCATTTCATTGTTTTAAATTATTTTGTATTTGTTTTTGTTTTCTCTAAATTTCAGTATTTCATACTTAAACACGTAAGACCATGGCTGTGTTTTCCAGAGAAGAAGTTGTTTTAAACGTTTTTTTTTTTAAGTTTACGTTATCAACTATGTTCATGTAAGAGTTATATTTCCGCATTATAGATGAGCCTGAGACGTTAGTAGCGACTCTGAGTATGTGGAAATTTAGGGTCGTTACAGTTCCGACCCTCCTGGACCTAGTTTCGGCCCTATTTAAGGTAAAAGGGAACATTTTAAGGTCGTATTTCACAAATTCCAGTTAAGAATTTATTATTATTTGTGAAATACTAACGGAAGTGACTCATGAACCAATAGGAACCAACCACCAACGGAAGCGTAGAAAGTCCACGAGGAGCTAGGAGCTAGGAGCTTACGTTATATTCTAGGGAGTACTTCGGTTAAGGCCTACCAAGTAAGTGGCTCACCCGTTGTAGGTTACGCGTTAATTTCTGTATGTTGGCATGTGCCCGTGGTTATGCACGTGTCATTAAATTGTATGCTAGCTTAATGTGCTTAAGTACGAAATCATGTGAACGTGAATGTATGTTATTTATGCTGCTTAGTTGATGTGATATGAATGCATGTGATGATGTGTGACCCTTGTACGATTATGGCTTGTTGTATGAGTATTGGAATGTAACTGAATGAATTGTATGACATGAAATACGGTAAATTGCATGATACATAACCCCGCTAGGAATATGTATGATATGTAACGAAATGAGAATGAGAATGACATGTAAGCATGAAAACGTGACACGGGGTTATGTTCATTAAATGATGACTGTAGGACTAGTGGGACCTCATGCATATTGTGTGATCATGCATTTGGGGGGATACCCCTATCCCATCACGAGGGTACGGACGCGTACATCCAAATGGCAGGACAACGATCGTTATGCCCTGCATAGCGCTGCCGTGACGGTTTTAGTTTTAACGGGTCCCGGTAGGCCCCTAGAACATGCCCACCGGCTAGGGACAGTAGCCCAGCAGTGTGCAAACTAGCTGGTGAGCCCATACTCGCACGTATGGGCTGCGTGTAGAGTATATGGTACACGTCCACAATTACCTGTTAGGATTACGTAGTAGGGAAAATGAAAAGAAACGAAATGAAACGAAACAATAGGTCCCATCATTTCATTGCATGTGTTTGTCGCATAACCCCGATAGGGAACCACTTACGGAGTATTCTAGAAATACTCAAGCCTCGTGCTACTTTACTTTTGCAGATAAGGGCAAGGCACCCATGTGACAACGACGACGACATCGTACACCCCAGGATCGTGGCACATGCATAGGGTAGTTGGTTGGTTTTTTCCCATTTCGTAGTCTAGGCTGAATTTGGTTGCATCATTAGTATAGGTTAGTATAGGATGAAATGTATTTGCATAATAAACCTTAGGGTAGAATAAAATATTCATTTTTTGTTTTTGTTACTTTTTCTTTCTTTCAATAATGTTTTCTCTTTTTCCCTTGTAATCATTTTTTCTCTGAGGTAATAAAAGGCGAGTGCGAGTCGCATTTATGAATAGGGCCCATTAAATGTATATTCCGCATTTCAAAGTATAGTAATGACCTTAAATTAAATAGGTAAAATATTAGGGTCGGTACACATAAATAGTTCAAAAGTCTTGGTCATCTCTATATAATTCAATAATATGCTCAACTCCAAGAATTTTTGCAGTAAGAGAAGTAAAGAGATCATACCTTTTAGATAACACATGAGCTATTGTATTATTCTTACCTCGCTTATACTTGATGACATACGAAAATATTTCAATAAATTCCACAAACTTTGCATGTCTACGGTTCAGTTTGCTTTGACCCTTCACATACTTCAAGTTTTCATGATCAAAGAGGATCACAAATTCTCTAGGCCATAAGTAGTGTTGCGGCACATGCAATATATGAACTACAAACAATTCTTTATCATAGGTAGGGTATTTCAATGTTGCCCCATTTAGTTTTTCACTAAAATACACTAATGACTTTTCATCTTGAATTAAAACAACACTTATGACAAAACCACATGCATCACATCCAATTTCAAAAGTTTTATAAAAGCTAGGCAAAACAAATAATGTTGCATTGCTTAATTTGTTCCTAAGCAAATTGAATGCATTCTCTTGCATTCCTCCCCATTTAAAAACAACATTCTTTTTCACTAAGTCACTCAACAGTTCAGTTATGGTTCTAAAATCATTTATAAATCTCTTATAGAGGTTAGCTAACTCATGAAAACTTCGAACTTTACGTGCACTCTTTGGTGTTGGCAAATCCATAATGAATTTAACTTTGTCTCTGTCTAATGCTCTTCTACTTTTATCATCTATGAAGCCAATAGAGTGAACTTTTTCCATGCAAAAACTACCCTTATTAAAATTAAATTTCTCTTTTCTATGTGTAATCAAAACTAATGTAATTTAACATGCTCCACATGCTCAAGCAAAATCTTCAAATAAATTATAATATCATCAATATAAACAACAACATGTTTTCTCATATATTTTCTCAAAACATTATATATTAAGCGCATAGGTGTACTAGGAGCATTAGTTAACCTAAAAGACATAACAAGCCATTCATACTTAATATTGAAAGTTGTTTTCCATTCATCATTCTAATTTGATGATATCCAGATTTCAAAATAATTTTTATAAATAGACACAAATCATGCAATAAATGATATGAATCCAATAACTGATCACTTCCATGTACCCGAACGAGCAATTACAAGAAGCAATACAAAGAAGATTCAAGAATCAAATCAAGAAAATAATGGAGTGGCTGATATTGGAAAGTGATTAGAAGACTTGCCATTGGTAGTTGAACTACCAATTAAGACAATTTATGAATGCCTTATTTTCTTCAATTTATATTTAATAGCATTTATTAATAGTTTGTATGAATGTCTTATTTTCTTAATAGCATTTATTAGTGATTTGTAGTTGGTGGCTGAACCTTATTATGTTAGGGTTATCTTTTGGGTCTATTTAAAGGCATGTAATATTCATGTTTGAATGAATTGTTGAATACAGACAAAACCTTTGTGTTTTCTTGATACCCTTTTGGTGTTATTCTTTTTCAAACCTTGCTTTAGGTTTGATGTTTAAACCGATTTATTGAATTAGTTTTGATCAAGCTAATTCTGGAGTGAATTGTCTTGGTATCTAAGAGTGACCATCATAGATTCCAAGTTTGATCTAAGAGTCATTCATCTTCTAACCAGCTCTTGGTTGGAATCAATCCGTTAAGTTAGCTTTCTCTGTGAACGTTTTGCAAGGATTCTAGAAGAACCTCTAGCTTTGCAAATTCCAGCATTGTAGGCGCTTATCATTTGGTATCAGAGCTTTTGGTCGACGTTCTTTGGCCGCTCTAGAGGTGAAATATTTTTATTGTTATTTTTTTTGTATCAATTTTTTTTCTCTCTCACATTATCGAAAAAAAAAATCAGTTGTGAGAAAATATATATATATATATATATATATATATATATATATATATATTCAGTTCTTATCATTTATTTTCAAGCTCTTGATCCTTGAGAAACTAGTCTTAGCTTAGAATTGATCGTTTAATTGGTTATAATCAAAGGTTAAAGCAAGATTGCACCAAAAAAAAAAAAAAAAAGACAGCCTTTACATTCTTGACTCAGTACCAAAAGCCTACCTTTGAGTGTTAAACATAGTGTTCTTGAGTGAAATTTTTGTGAGAAGTGTGGAGAGGTCCCTTGATAACAAAATGTCACATAATAGAGAAGCAGTACCACCAGTACCAGATCTTAATACAACCATTCTTCAAGCAATTCAAGGTATGATGAAAATGATGATGGAAGATAGACAAGAAAGAATGGCGCAACAACAAAGACAAGAACGAACATTACAAGAAGATGAAGGTATAGTAGTACAAGAAAGACAAGTTAATGGTAGATGGAGAGGAAGAAATAACCATGCAACTATTATGCAACCTAGCAAGATGGAAAAAATACATGAAGATCTCTGGGGGAGTTAAACTCAAAATCCCACCCTTTTGTGGAACGGCAGATTCTAGATTCCTTGGAGGTTTGAATCGAGAAATTGCTCATCTTGTTGACAGAAATCCACCACCATATCTGGAAGACATGTATCATTATGCTCTCAAAATTGAAGACCAATTAAAGGAAGAACAATAGCATTGAAAAAGGTACACATCACGAACTAACACCTTTTCAAATTCTAAAACTTGGAACAAGGATAGTTTTGTGAATAGAAATGAATCAATGTCACCAAAAGAAAAGTTTGTGGCGGCTAAAAGAGTGGAAGCTGAGAGTTCCAATGGTAAAAAGAATGAAGCTTTAAAGACGGTAAAGGAGAAGTCTAGTTCTATTCAATGTTGGAAGTGCAAAGGGTTTGGACACATGAGCAAAGAGTGTGTTAACAAAAAAGTTATGGTGATAAGGAATGGTATACTTGATTTAGATGATGAATGTGAGGATCATGATTCACAGCTTGTGGAAGAAATCGCAGCATATGATGATGAGTATGTTGAAGAAGGTAATTCCATATCTTTGATCACAAGAAGGGTACTCAATATTCAAATCCAGGAAGAGAAATTTGAAGATCAAAGGGAAAACTTGTTCCACACAAGATGTTTGATCAAAGGAAACCCATGCAGCTTGGTGATTGATAGTGGAAGTTGCACAAATGTGGTAAGCAACTCTTTTGTAAAAAGACTTCAACTTTCTGTCCATCCCCATCCAAAACCATACAAACTTCATTGGTTAACAAATAAAGAAGAAATTAAGGTGAACTCCCAGGCTCTTATTTCTTTTACTCTTGGAAGATATAAAGATGAAGTTCTTTGTGATGTCGTACCAATGCATGTGGGGGACATCTTGTTTGGCCGACCATGGCAATATGATAGAAAGGTAACATTTGATGATTTGACGAACAAGTATACTTTTACTTTGTGTGGGAAGAAATTTACTTTACTTCCGTTGTCCCCATATGAAGTACATTGTGACCAATTGAAATTAGAGAATAAAAGAAAAGAATATGAAGAACAATAGTGGAGAGAAGAAACTAAGGTAAAGGTGAGGAAAAAAAAGTGAAAAAAAAAAAACAATATTCAGTTCTTGTCAGGAAAGAACGAAGAATTTCATTTGAGGACAAAAATCCTTTTAAAGAAAGGGGGGATGATATGAATCCAACAACTGATCACTTCCATGTACCCGAACGAGCAATTACAAGAAGCAATACAAAGAAGATTCAAGAATCAAATCAAGAAAATAATGGAGTGGCTGATATTGGAAAGTGATTAGAAGACTTGCCTGAACTACCAATTAAGACAATTTATGAATGTCTTATTTTCTTCAATTTAGATTTAATAGCATTTATTAGTGATTTGTGGTTGGTGACTGAACTTTATTATGTTAGGGTTACCTTTTTTACCTATTTAAAGGCATGTAATACTCAGGTTTGGGATGATTTGTTGAATCCAGAAAAAAAAACTTTTGTGTTTTCTTGATACCCTTTTGATGTTATTCTTTTTCAGACCTTGCTTTAGGTTTGATGTTTAAACCGATTCATTGAATTAGTTTTGATCAAGCTAATTCTGGAATGGGATGATTTGTTGAATCCAGAAAAAAAAACTTTTGTGTTTTCTTGATACCCTTTTGATGTTATTCTTTTTCAGACCTTGCTTTAGGTTTGATGTTTAAACCGATTCATTGAATTAGTTTTGATCAAGCTAATTCTGGAATGAATTGTCTTGGTATCTAAGACTGACCATCATAGATTCCAAGTTCGACATAAGAGTCATTCATCTTCTAACCAGCTCTTGGTTGGAATCAATCCGTTAAGTTAACTTTCTCTGTGAACGTTTTGCAAGGATTCTAAAAGGACCTCTAGCTTTACAAATTCCAGCATTGTAGGCGCTTATCAAATTTACTTATTTGGATAAACTATCGTACTTAAAATAATGGGTCACAATTAGAAAAGATTTATTAAGATTGGTAAGGATGTCCTTGACCAAACTAATAGTTACTAAAACAACTATAGTTATAAGAGTTATTCTAGAATAATATTTGATTGAGATTGTCTCGTTTAGTGGGAATACTTGACCTAGTCCATAACTGCAATTGTTTTAAATCACTAAATAACATACCATAAGAAAACATTTATTCGGTTTTAAATTTTGTCAAAGTTGTTTGATTTTTATGGTAGAATTAGTAAATTATTTATAAGCCATTTAGAGGATTTTTATTATCCTTTAATCTTAGGATCAACAAGTTAAGCCAAAATTAGATTTGCCTATGCTAAACAACTATAAGGTTCAACCACACCAAAGGTAGTTCCTTCCGCATTTTTACATGAAGCTTTAGCGATGTGATTCTCGTAAGTTAGATTTATGTCTTTCAAGCTTAATCCAGTGCAATGATTTGTTGGACTACAATCAAAATTGATTGCTATTTCAGTGGTTGAAGTTCCCTTGATGTCTTCATAGGTTACTTCACTAACTTTAACTCCGGAAGCCTATTAGAATAAAGAAGAACAATCAAAATATGTTATGAAAACTGATAAACAACTGTAATTTTTTTTTTACTATGTAAACTTATTTTACCGAGTTACTCTCAACCTAAAATTTTTCATTCCATGAAACACTAAACTCTTGAAATTAAAATCTTATAAAACTATATTATAAAATCAAATATAAGTTAGGGATTCAATAATAAGATAAAAATATACATAATAATAAGATAGAAATCATTTTGGAATTATGCTCAAAATCTAATTTTCTAGATGGTATATATAAGTTAGAGCAACTATCTCCAATGATATGAGTTATTGTAGATAAATTAAAAAATAAAATCATATGTGAGAGTACCAGCGTCCCCAATTTATTACTCATAAAAGTGATTTAATGTAACAGACAATAATACTAGTAATTTAGCACCCATCTTAAACAAAACCAAACAAAACAAAAAAAAAAAAATTGAACAATTAAAGATAAAATAGATCAATAACTTATAAAATTGAAAATTTAAGATTAAATATAATTGGAAAGAAATTAACATATATCAATAACTTATAAAATTGAAAATTTAAGGTTAAATATAATTGGAAAGAAATTAACATATATGAGATTAACGAGAAAATATACCTGATCATGACAGTCTTTAAGATGTGGACAATAATTTTGATCAATTATGATTGGATTTTTCACATTATCCATAATAATGTGTTGAAAATAAACTTTTGTAGCGGATCCATTGCTTGGTCGTCCCCAAGACTTAATCCTTACTCCATTCTGAGTCCCCGTGAAAATAGATGATTTCACTGTGACGTTATGCACTCCATCTTCCTCCGTCTCCATCCCCAAGCTCCCAATGCTACAAATACATTCAATAATATACTAAATTTTGCGAGAGGTTTAATTTTCTCACTCCAACCTAATATATTTTATAACTATTTTAATCCAAAATAATTTTAAAATAATTTAAATCATTTTTCTCAGATTCAAAATAACTTTAGAATATATTTTTAATCATTCTAATTTCATTTAACGCTTAGTTTTATCTTGTAAAATTTAATGTGACAAATTTATTTAAACCCTCTAAAACAACATTTCTAAACATGTTCATCATAATCTATCTCTAACTACCTGATTCCATGTCCAGGTCCACATGTAATACTTTCCATCCACAAGTTGGAGGTCCCTGGACCGATTGAGATGCAGTCGTCACCGTTGCTAATGCTCGAGTTGAGGATGGTCACATTTGATGATTGTTGCACATGGATGCCATCAGTGTTTGGACTATCGCCTGCAGCGGAGACATTCACTCTTGTCATATTCACGTTTTGACACCGATACACCACAATGTTGAACATTTGGCTGTTAATTGAAGATAATCCAGTGATGTTCAAGTTTTGTGCATCATTTATTTGAAGACTCTATCGATTCAAAACAACCAAAAGCAAGAATTAGTAAAAATTTAAATTAATATTGTAATTAATCAATTTATTTTCTTTCAACTTTCATGAAAAGAGAAATTTTCAAATTTTATTTTTATATCTAGCAAACTCAAATTTTGCATACCGTGGCTCCAATGGGGCAACTCTTCCCTAAGTGTTTACAATTCCATAAGGCAGTTCCTTGCCCATCAATAATACCGCCAGTAATGGAAAGCCCATCTATGTGACTAAACTCAATCCAAGATTTAGTTTTAGCTAAAACTTGAATGTCCGAAGATGCCACAAGAGTTCCATCAATGAGAACAGTAATCGCATTGTTCTGACAAGGCCCATTAAAGCTCACATTTCGAACGTAAAATATACCCTTGGGAACGTAAATAGTGGCCGGTTGAGAAGAGTTACAGGCCTTAGCCCATGCCGTTTGAAGCACAGACGAGACATCGGTCTTTTCATCGGGCATTGCTCCAAGACTAACAATATCGAATGTTAATCCAGCAGCCGAGGCATGGTTAAAAACCAGAAGTAGAAGGGAAAGAAAAATATAGGGCAAGGTTCCAAGAAGAACCAAAGAAAACTTAATGATACTAGTGTCCGTGATAAACATGAGAGGGAGAAAAAGGAAGCAAGTGATAGAAAAATGGAAGAGTTGTGGAGTGATATTTATAGGTTAAAGCTTCCCCTTCTAACTCTAATTTTAACTAACTTGTCTCAAGTACTATTTTATTTTTGTTCTATTTAACTATTATTGTTTTTATACGGTTTAACCTTTTTTTAATTAGGTATGTCCCTGGGTAAATCTCTACCTCGTGCCAACATTTTAAAATCTAAGTCTATCTTATAAGATAAGACACCCATTGTTATTTACGGTTTGGTTTCTTATTTTACTATTATTAAATTTTTTAAAAAAGTTTTTTTGTCGGCGTGATTTTATTTTTGTTTTAACTCAAAAAGGGATGGGGAGAATTTAACCAAAAAACTGTAATTGTTCCGACCTATTATTTTCTAAAGAAAAATGTTTAATTTTAATTGTTTGGGTCAACTAAAGAACTATACGATGTAACAATATTTATTTCATTGATGGGCTTCTCAACGTCCTACTATAAATATAAAAATTTCCTAATACATTTAGGTGTTTATATATTTAGATACCGATTCTATATCGATTCTCTATTATAATAAAAATAATAAAACATTCGATAAGATAGTATCGAGGAAACACTATCACATATTTTTCATAGTATTTTTTATTTGTAGTGAGTGATGTAATAGAAAGCCGGAGACTTTTTATTTGCAAAGATGTCACACAAATAAAGAGAAGCAAAATTGTTTTGCATATTTGTAAGTATTCAATAAATTTACAAATGCATCACACATAAATAATTTGCGAATGTTACACTTTTTGAAGTCTTAAAGTCTATCATCCATAGACTATATCAATAATGTGCTGTTTTTATATCTGTCAACAATATATTTTTTTTTTTTATCATTAATAGACTTTTTTTATCGTCTCTCACAGATCCGAGTTCTCTTCGCTACTCTTGAGGTAGAGAAGGGTACGAAATTGACAACTTTCATCATCTTTATATCTTTATACTAGAGAATGTGTAAGTGTTTTTCTTCGTTCTCTATCATAAAGTTGCATAGCTCTAGAGTTGACCATTATGCTCTTGGGCGATCTATGGTTAACCTAGTCCTCAATGTGCATAAGACCTCGTTCTTTTGTCTCCTTTGTCCTTCCCACTCTTTTTTGGAAAGAAAATTAGTACTTTAAGGCCCCTAATGTAGGGTTCTTGACGCTTTGCCTCGGAAGGCATGAAGATCCACCGTTTGTGGGTATTTAGATTCTCGATAGACCACCTTGTATATGAAGTAGGACGAGGACCATTGACGAAGTCATTGTCATGGATTTCTCCCTCTCTTTTTGAAGGATTCATAGTCCCCCTTATTCCTTCCCGTCTCCTAATTTATGCTCTAAAGTCTTATAATTAATTATTTAATAATTCTTTTATTCATAATTTTATATTATCCCTTGTATGGAAAATCCAAGGTGTCACGACACGAATTCTGAGACTTCGAAACTCGGATCGAAAGTAAAAAGACGAAAGCGAAAACAAATAAAAATATAAGTAAAATAAAATAAAATAAGAAAATGCATAAAATTAAATGTAATTAAGTTAAACAATACCACATTAAAATACAATTACAATACTTTAGATTTATTACAAAGGGAAAATGGATTTGGATACAACTAAAAAATGAAATACAGAAGATTGAAAAACAGAAAGAAAAACTGAAGTTCCACAACGACCCCCTCTCTGACTGCATAGCTCTCGAGCGCTCCTCCACCTTGACCGGCAACCTGCGAACACCTGAAAAAGAAAGGAAAATGGGGTGAATTTTTAAATATACCTAGTAAGTATCCTGCTTGTAGGAACAACTTAGGTAGAGTAACTAATCTTCGATCTCTACCAATTGATTAGCCCGGGACTTGCCTAGTTGTTTTGCAGCAGACATGTTTATGTATTACGATTCAAGGAGTCAACTTGGCTCTAATACCACTTATCACAACCACACTTTTGTGGAGCGGGATAGAGATTTTGCGACACTTATTCTAACCCGATGAACAAGTCAGCAGTATGAAAATCGTAAGTCGTAGACAATTCGGACGTTTGATCGAGCCTTGGTCATGTTTGAAAGAAAGTGTTTTAGAAAATGTAAGCAAGGAAATGCATTGATTTATTTATTTATTATTATTATTATTATTATTATTTTAAAGAAAGCAATGTTACAGGCTAAAAGAAAATAAGCAACAACCACAACTTTGCTAACATATAACCCGAGTAGGAAGAATTGACGACTAGTTTCATCACCCAATAGTATATTTTGGAGCATTTTAGCCCTGGCAGGTGTAAACATGATTTTGTTGACAGGTCATGCGTTGACAAGGTGTGTAAGCTGTAAGGTTAGTAGGCATGATCTCACTCCTTATGTGAATTATATGCATATGTTAATTAGTCTTATGATCGATAATTAGGTTACAATCGGTTACAATACCTAATAACTTAGATTCTATTGCATGATGATAGATTATGTACCCTAAAGTCTGAAGTGGTACTTGACGAGGTTGAAGAGAAGGTAGAGTCTTGACTGAAATCGACCTTGTTCAAATTCCTTAGAAGGAAAGGCACGAAGAACAAGTGTTGGAATAAGTGGATACCATGACACTACAATCATTAAGTGTTGGAATAAGTGGATACCATGACACTACAATCTATGGTCTAGGCCGCTAAGGTAAACTAGGGTAACATAAAAAGTGGGGACAATGTAAGAATATCTTGGACATTGAGAGTTTTGAGATTTATGCCATAAAATCTTGTAATTAATTGTTTAATTTTAGTAATAAATTCGAGTCCTTGATTCTTAAGCTTCCTATATCTAAATTGCTCCAAATTTTCTTTGATACAACATCTATCTTTGAATCTAGTTTCTACAACCATAAAAAATTCCGTGAAAACCTATCTAAAATATATTAATTTAACAAAAACTTACAGAAATTTTGGATATAGACTAGCGTGGTAAATTTAATTCATCATCTTCTTCCCCACAATAGGGGAAGAAGATGGACCAGCGTCATCACCTCTGAAAGTCGCTCCTTCCAGCTTCATATGATGGGTATTTGGCCTTTAACTCTTTCATAAAACTTGAATATTTTAGTGCTAGAAGGAGGTAAGGGCTGGTTTCATACCTTGTCGTAGTTTATAACTTGAGTTATTCTATTTCGAATTTGGCTAAAAATATTTTTCTTACTAGAGCAAACCCATACACTTTTATGATTGGATGGAGACTTGGAGACACTCGTGGCCCTCGATGTCTTCTACAACTCTCTTCCTTTCCTTCCCCTTCGGGTTCAAAAATTATTTTGAAACGACAAAGTTGCGTGTGGTCTTCCAATTTCTTTCTTCAAGTTCTCAAGTCTGAGGTAGAGTTTATGTAGAATGGGGAGCTTCTTAGGTAGCACGATAGGGACCTCCTCAGACCTCGATATTATGATGAAAATCTTTGCTCTCATCTCTACGAATCTTAAGGGATTAACCTTAATTAATGAGATGATCCATAGGGGCTTATTTTTTAATGACCCCAATCTTGCTTAAATTAAACGGTACAACAATTTCTTCGATTACCCTTGTTCCTTGGCTCCATTGCCTTAATGGTGTTTATTAGAAATGTTCCTTCATATCTGATAAGGTGTGTAATAGTCCAAAAATAAATAAACAAATAAACAAATAAAAAGAATTATAAAAAAATAGTTAAATAATAATAATAATAATATTAATTAATTAATTAATTTAAATTTAAATTTAAATTTAAAAAAAAAAAAAAAAAAAACAACCTTTCCCCACTTCTCTTGACTCACCTCTCATCCCTTCCCACAATTATTTCTGGTCAACCCATCCTTACGCCACAAAGTAATCGTTACTTCAAAGAAAAGAAGAAAAACAATAATGGTCAGATTTGCTTGAGTAAAAAAAAAAAAAAAATGAGAATGGCCTTTAGTGAGTTGAGATTCACTTGAGGATTTACGTGAAGATAGATATGATCAATAAGGTATCATTTTCCTTTATCCTTTTTTTTTATCTTTTTATTTTTTATGAAATCACAAACAATTATAGTTAGATCTTCATTGAATTATTACACTGATCCAGCTTTGAGTTAGAAACTAAATCATTTATACGATTCTAGTAAATCACGTCTTATTAGTAATATTAGTAAATCACGTCATATTAGTTTTATAAAAGCTAGGCAAAACAAATAATGATGCATTGCTTAGTTTGTTCCTAAGCAAATTGAATGCATTCTCTTGCATTCCTCCCCATTTAAAAACAACCTTCTTTTTCACTAAGTCATTCAACAGTTCAGTTATGGTTCTAAAATCATTTATAAATCTCGTATAGAGGTTAGCTAACTCATGAAAACTTCGAACTTTACGTGCACTCTTTGGAGTTGGCAAATCCATAATGAATTTAACTTTGTCTCTGTTTAATGCCCTTCTACTTTTATCATCTATGAAGCCAATAGAGTAAACTTTTTCCATGCAAAAACTACCCTTATTAAAATTAAATTTCTCTTTTCTATGTGTAATCAAAACTAATGTAATTTAACATGCTCCACATGCTCAAGCAAAATCTTGAAATAAATTATAATATCATCAATATAAACAACAACATGTTTTCTCATATATTTTCTCAAAACATTATATATTAAGCGCATAGGTGTACTAGGAGCATTAGCTAACCTAAAAGACATAACAAGCCATTCATACTTAATATTGAAAGTTGTTTTCCATTCATCTCCTACGTGCATTCTAATTTGATGATATCCAGATTTCAAAATAATTTTTATAAATAGACACAAATCATGCAATAAATGATATGAATCCAACAATTGATCACTTCCATGTACCCGAACGAGCAATTACAAGAAGCAATACAAAGAAGATTCAAGAATCAAATCAAGAAAATAATGGAGTGGCTGATATTGGAAAGCGATTAGAAGACTTGCCATTCGTAGTTGAACTACCAATTAAGACAATTTATGAATGTCTTATTTTCTTCAATTTATATTTAATAGCATTTATTAGTGATTTGTGGTTGGTGGCTGGACTTTATTATGTTAGGGTTACCTTTTTTTACCTATTTAAAGGCATGTAATACTCATGTTTGGGATGATTTGTTGAATCCAGAAAAAAAAACTTTTGTGTTTTCTTGATACCCTTTTGGTGTTATTCTTTTTCAGACCTTGCTTTAGGTTTGATGTTTAAACCGATTCATTGAATTAGTTTTGATCAAGCTAATTCTGGAGTGAATTGTCTTGGTATCTAAGAGTGACCATCATAGATTCCAAGTTCGACATAAGAGTCATTCATCTTCTAACCAGCTCTTGGTTGGAATCAATCCGTTAAGTTAGCTTTCTCTGTGAACGTTTTGCAAGGATTCTAGAAGGACCTCTAGCCTTGCAAATTCCAGCATTGTAGGCGCTTATCAAATTTACTTATTTGGATAAACTATCGTACTTAAAATAATGGGTCACAAATAGAAAAGATTTATTAAGATTGGTAAGGATGTCCTTGACCAAACTAATAGTTACTAAAACAACTATAGTTATAAGAGTTATTCTAGAATAATATTTGATTGAGATTGTCTC
This sequence comes from Cucurbita pepo subsp. pepo, assembly GCF_057944985.1. Taxonomy (NCBI): domain Eukaryota; kingdom Viridiplantae; phylum Streptophyta; class Magnoliopsida; order Cucurbitales; family Cucurbitaceae; genus Cucurbita; species Cucurbita pepo. The sequence goes on from NC_141812.1 coordinate 5,110,844, forward strand.
GTTTAGTGGGAATACTTGACCTACTCCATAACTGCAATTGTTTTAAATCACTAAATAACATACCATAAGAAAACATTTATTCGGTTTTAAATTTTGTCAAAGTTGTTTGATTTTTATGGTAGAATTAGTAAATTATTTATAAGCCCTTTAGAGGATTTTTATTATCCTTCAATCTTAGGATCAACAAGTTAAGCCAAAATTAGATTTTCCTATGCTAAGCAACTAGAAGGTTCAACCACACCAGAGGTAGTTCCTTCGGCATTTTTACATGAAGCTTTAGCGATGTGATTCTCGTAAGTTAGATTTATGTCTTTCAAGCTTAATCCAGTGCAATGATTTGTTGGACTACAATCAAAATTGATTGCTATTTCAGTGGCTGAAGTTCCCTTGATGTCTTCATAGGTTACTTCGCTAACTTTAACTCCGGAAGCCTATTAGAATAAAGAAGAACAATCAAAATATGTTATGAAAACTGATAAACAACTGTAAATTTTTTTTTACTATGTAAACTTATTTTACCGAGTTACTCTCAACCTAAAATTGGAAACACTAAACTCGATAGGTTTGAAATTAAAATCTTATAAAACTATATTATAAAATCAAATATAAGTTAGGGATTCAATAATAAGATAAAAATATACACAATAATAAGATAGAAATCATTTTGGAATTATGCTCAAAATCTAGTTTTCTAGATGGTATATATAAGTTAGAGCAACTATCTCCAATGATATGAGTTATTGTAGATAAATTAAAAAATAAAATCATATGTGAGAGTATCAGCGTCCCCAATTTATTACTCATAAAAGTGATTTAATGTAGCAGACAATAATACTAGTAATTTAGCACCCATCTTAAACCAAACCAAACCAAACCAAACAAAACAAAAACAAAAAAAAAAAATAAAAATAAAAAAAATCGAACCATTAAAGATAAAATAGATCAATAACTTGTAAAATTGAAAATTTAAGGTTAAATATAATTGGAAAGAAATTAACATATCTGAGATTAACGAGAAAATATACCTGACCAGGACAGTCTTTAAGATGTGGACAATAATTTTGATCAATTATGATTGGATTTTTCACATTATCCATAATAATGTGTTGAAAATAAACTTTTGTAGCGGATCCATTGCTTGGTCGTCCCCAAGACTTAATCCTTACTCCATTCTGAGTCCCCGTGAAAATAGATGATTTCACTGTGACGTTATGCACTCCATCTTCCTCCGTCTCCATCCCCAAGCTCCCAATGCTACAAATACATTCAATAATATACTAAATTTTGCGAGAGGTTTAATTTTCTCACTCCAACCTAATATATTTTATAACTATTTTAATCCAAAATAATTTTAAAATAATTTAAATCATTTTTCTCAGATTCAAAATAACTTTAGAATATATTTTTAATCATTCTAATTTCATTTAACGCTTAGTTTTATCTTTTAAAATTTAATGTGACAAATTTATTTAAACCCTCTAAAACAACATTTCTAAACATGTTCATCATAATCTATCTCTAACTACCTGATTCCATGTCCAGGTCCACATGTAATACTTTCCATCCACAAGTTGGAGGTCCCTGGACCGATTGAGATGCAGTCGTCACCGTTGCTAATGCTCGAGTTGAGGATGGTCACATTTGATGATTGTTGCACATGGATGCCATCAGTGTTTGGACTATCGCCTGCAGCGGAGACATTCACTCTTGTCATATTCACGTTTTGACACCGATACACCACAATGTTGAACATTTGGCTGTTAATTGAAGATAATCCAGTGATGTTCAAGTTTTGTGCATCATTTATTTGAAGACTCTATCGATTCAAAACAACCAAAAGCAAGAATTAGTAAAAATTTAAATTAATATTGTAATTAATCAATTTATTTTCTTTCAACTTTCATGAAAAGAGAAATTTTCAAATTTTATTTTTATATCTAGCAAACTCAAATTTTGCATACCGTGGCTCCAATGGGGCAACTCTTCCCTAAGTGTTTACAATTCCATAAGGCAGTTCCTTGCCCATCAATAATACCGCCAGTAATGGAAAGCCCATCTATGTGACTAAACTCAATCCAAGATTTAGTTTTAGCTAAAACTTGAATGTCCGAGGATGCCACAAGAGTTCCATCAATGAGAACAGTAATCGCATTGTTCTGACAAGGCCCATTAAAGCTCACATTTCGAACGTAAAATATACCCTTGGGAACGTAAATAGTGGCCGGTTGAGAAGAGTTACAGGCCTTAGCCCATGCCGTTTGAAACACAGACGAGACATCGGTCTTTTCATCGGGCATTGCTCCAAGACTAACAATATCGAATGTTAATCCAGCAGCCGAGGCATGGTTAAAAACCAGAAGTAGAAGGGAAAGAAAAATATAGGGCAAGGTTCCAAGAAGAACCAAAGAAAACTTAATGATACTAGTGTCCGTGATAAACATGAGAGGGAGAAAAAGGAAGCAAGTGATAGAAAAATGGAAGAGTTGTGGAGTGATATTTATAGGTTAAAGCTTCCCCTTCTAACTCTAATTTTAACTAACTTGTCTCAAGTACTATTTTATTTTTGTTCTATTTAACTATTATTGTTTTTATACGGTTTAACCTTTTTTTAATTAGGTATGTCCCTGGGTAAATCTCTACCTCGTGCCAACATTTTAAAATCTAAGTCTATCTTATAAGATAAGACACCCATTGTTATTTACGGTTTGGTTTCTTATTTTACTATTATTAAATTTTTTAAAAAAGTTTTTTTGTCGGCGTGATTTTATTTTTGTTTTAACTCAAAAAGGGATGGGGAGAATTTAACCAAAAAACTGTAATTGTTCCGACCTATTATTTTCTAAAGAAAAATGTTTAATTTTAATTGTTTGGGTCAACTAAAGAACTATACGATGTAACAATATTTATTTCATTGATGGGCTTCTCAACGTCCTACTATAAATATAAAAATTTCCTAATACATTTAGGTGTTTATATATTTAGATACCGATTCTATATCGATTCTCTATTATAATAAAAATAATAAAACATTCGATAAGATAGTATCGAGGAAACCCTATCACATATTTTTCATAGTATTTTTTATTTGTAGTGAGTGATGTAATAGAAAGCCGGAGACTTTTTATTTGCAAAGATGTCACACAAATAAAGAGAAGCAAAATTGTTTTGCATATTTGTAAGTATTCAATAAATTTACAAATGCATCACACATAAATAATTTGCGAATGTTACACTTTTTGAAGTCTTAAAGTCTATCATCCATAGACTATATCAATAATGTGCTGTTTTTATATCTGTCAACAATATTTTTTTTTTTTTATCATTAATAGACTTTTTTTATCGTCTCTCACAGATCCGAGTTCTCTTCGCTACTCTTGAGGTAGAGAAGGGTACGAAATTGACAACTTTCATCATCTTTATATCTTTATACTAGAGCAAACCCATACACTTTTATGATTGGATGGAGACTTGGAGACACTCGTGGCCCTCGATGTCTTCTACAACTCTCTTCCTTTCCTTCCCCTTCGGGTTCAAAAATTATTTTGAAACGACAAAGTTGCGTGTGTCTTCCAATTTCTTTCTTCAAGTTCTCAAGTCTGAGGTAGAGTTTATGTAGAATGGGGGGCTTCTTAGGTAGCACGATAGGGACCTCCTCAGACCTCGATTTTATGATGAAAATCTTTGCTCTCATCTCTACGAATCTTAAGGGATTAACCTTAATTAATGAGATGATCCATAGGGGCTTATTTTTTAATGACCCCAATCTTGCTTAAATCAAACGGTACAACAATTTCTTCGATTACCCTTGTTCCTTGGCTCCATTGCCTTAATGGTGTTTATTAGAAATGTTCCTTCATATCTCATAAGGTGTGTAATAGTCCAAAAATAAATAAACAAATAAAAAGAATTATAAAAAAATAGTTAAAAAATAATAATAATAATAATAATAATTAATTAATTAAAATTAAAATTAAAAAAAAAAAAAAAAAAAAAAAAAAAAAAACAACCTTTCCCCACTTGTCTTGACTCACCTCTCATCCCTTCCGACAATTATTTTTCGTCAACCGATCCTTACGCCACAAGGTAACCGTTACTTCAAAGAAAAGAAGAAAAACAATAATGGTCAGATTTGCTTGAGTAAAAAAAAAAAAAAAAAATGAGAATGGCCTTTAGTGAGTATGAGAATGGCCTTTAGTGAGTTAATGGCCTTTAGTGAGTTGAGATTCACCTGAGGATTTACGTGAAGATAGATATGATCAATAAGGTATCATTTTCCTTTTTTTTTTCTTTTTTATTTTTTTTATGAAATCACAACCAATTATAGTTAGATCTTCATTGAATTATTACACTCTTCTAACTTTGTGTTAGAAACTAAATCATTTATACGATTCTAGTAAATCACGTCATATTAGTAATATTAGATCAAATTTATCAATTGCCAAATGAATAGATTAAAGATAAAATGGCCAAGTAAACTTCTGAATAGAAAAAACTGAGATGAGGAAAGATTTGGAAACAGAGATTCACTAGAAATTTGGAATAGATGAGAACAGAATTAAAAGTCAAGCAATAAGAAAAAGAAGATTAGAGAATTAAAAACCACAAACTAAATACAGAGGTAAAGGTAAATACAGAGGGTAAATACAGGGAGTAGTAAAGCACAAAATAACTTGAAATAGCTGTATCTACTTTCACAGTAACCATGAAAAATAAGATTTTTAATAAAAATATAATTATAGATATATAACATTTCAAGACTTTTATCAATGAACCAATGTAAATTAGAGAAATAATGTTGTAGAGTTCAAACCTGAAACTAATGTCATGGGCTCATATAGGTTGACTCGGTTTTCAAAGGACGGAATCGAACTTTCATTAAAGATATGTTCGTGACAACGACTTAAGCTAACCAGGTTAGTGACCTTACTATCGGCATGTTTATATTTGACGTTGACACGTTCCCTGTGGTTCTGCACGTGTCATATATATTGATATGTGTGAATTGTGTGTGGATCGATATGCTTCCTATATGTTATGTATATGTTATAATATGTGAATTGTATGATAATAATTACGGTACGATATGTTCAAGGATATGTTTGAGATAGGATACAAGAAGGATGCACAAAACGAAATGTAATGATAGGAATAAAATACGTTCATGAAACGTTAAGGTTAGGTTACATACCGGAGTGATTTGGATAAAAGAGATTGATGGAAGAATACGGTTAGGCTACGGGTAGAAAGGGATAGGTTTGTGATAGATTGATAGAATGATAGCGTTAGGATTGATAGAACGATAGCGTTAGGTTCAGTTCTTGTGATGAGATGACTAAGGTACGTTCACGTAATGATATGTCTGTGATAGGTATAAGAACGTTAAGGCTATGATAAATTAGAGAACGATATGACTATAAAGTGTTTACGTTATGACTCGTTTATGATATGATACATTGTGATGCAATATGTCATGGTATGATGTGTATATGATGAAATGTTATGTTAAAAGCATAGAACGTTATGTTAGGTCCCTTAAATTGTGTGTATACAGCATGATATGAATGACATGAAATTACGATAAATGGCATGAAGTATAACCCCGTTAGAATTATGTATGATTTGAGAACTGAAGAATCAGAAACGATATGACATGAATGATGAACGATAAATGAAATGATATGAAAAATGATATGATATGTACATAATGCTAGCGGGGTTGTATTAAAGGATAATGAAAATGGAGAAGTTTTGGGACCTCATGCATCATGTGTGCTCATGCATTTGGAGGGATACCCCTATCCCATCACGAGGGTACGGACGCGTACATCCAATGGCAGGATAATGATCGTTATGCTTTGCATAGCGCTGCCGTGACGGTTACTAGTTCTAGCTGGTGTCCGGCCTAAGGGGCTTCCACAATATGCCCACCGGATAAGAAAAGTGGCCCAGCGGTGTGCGACTAGCTGGTGGGCCCATACTCGCACGTATGGGCTGTGTGTAGAGTATATGGTACACGTCCAAAATTACCCGTTAGGATAGCACCGTAGGGAAAACAGAATGAAAGATAGGTCCCATTATCTCATTGCATGTTGATATGAACCAAGAGATATCAATCATACAATATACTTCAATGAAGATGTGAAGAAAATGTTGCCAAAATTGTCAAAAGATGTTGCAATTCATGCCACATTGAAGAGGAATGAAGTTTGATTGTTATAAATTTTGGGTGGATTACAATTTAGAGTTATTGTATTTCATTAATGTATTTTAATACTTTTTATTTACTTTAGGTTACAATTACATAATGGTTAATTATGGCCATTAAGTATGAATGTTACAACTACTGCACCTAGTACATTCATGAGTCTAATGAACCATGTCTTACGAGAATACTTAGGTAAGTTTGTGGTTGTTTATTTTGATGACATCCTTGTTTACTCTAAATCTTTAGATGATCATATTACCCATGTACGCAATGTTTTGACTACTTAAAGAAACGAATATTTGTACGTAAATTTAAAGAAATGTAGCTTTTGCATGGAAAAAGTTAACTTTATTGGGTTTGTAGTTTCATCTAATGGTGTTGAGGTTGATGAGTAGAAAGTTAAGGCTATAAAAGATTGGCCTACACCTAAAAATGTAAGTGAGGTAAGAAGTTTTCATGGTCTTGCAAGTTTCTACCGTAGGTTCATTAAGAATTTTAGTACAATTGCTTCACCCTTGAATGAACTTGTTAAGAAAAATGTATCCTTTATATAGGAAAAAGATCAAGAACTAGCTTTTAATACTTTGAAAGAAAAATTGAGTTCGGCTCCCTTACTTGCATTACCTAATTTTGCGTCTACTTTTGAAATTGAATGTGATGCTAGTGGAGTAGGGATAGGTGCTGTATTAATGCAAAATCAAAGACCTTTAATGTTCTTGAGTGAGAAGTTGACTGGTGCATCTTTGAGGTATCCAACTTATGACAAAGAGCTTTATGCTTTGGTTCGTGCATTGCAAACCTGGCAACATTATCTTTGGCCTAAGGAGTTCATTATTCATACGGATCATGAAAGTTTAAAGCATTTGAGAGTACAAAATAAACTCAACAGACGACATGCTAAGTGGTTAGAATTTATTGAAACATTCCCTTATGTCATAAAATATAAACAAGGTAAGGATAACATTGTTGCAGATGCTTTATCACGAAGGTATGTCCTCCTCAATACTTTGAATGCTAGGTTGTTGGGTTTTGAACACATAAAGGATTTGTATCAACATGACATGTTCTTTGCTCCTTTTATTGAATCTTGTGAAAAAGGACTCATTGTGGATAATTACTTGCTGTTAGATGGATTTTTGTCCGAAAAGGCAAACTTTGCATACCATCTTGTTCCATCTGTGAGCTACTTGTGAGGGAAGCTCATGGAGGTGGTTTAATGGCACACCATGGATTTTCTAAAACTTATGATATGCTTTCTGAACATTTTTTTTGGCCTAAAATGAGACATGATGTTCATAAAGTTTGTGCTCGTTGCATAGCATGTAAACAAGCTAAGTCTAGGCTTCAACCACATGGTTTATACTCCCCATTACCAGTTCCTAATGGTCCTTGGATTGATATATCAATGGGTTTTGTTTTAGGTTTACCTAGGACTAGGAAAGGTTATGATAGCATCTTTGTTGTGGTTGATCGATTTAGTAAAATGTCTCATTTTATTCCTTGTCACAAAACTGATGATGCAAAACATATTGCTGACTTGTTCTTTAGAGAAGTTGTACGATTGCATGGCATTCCTAAAAGCATCGTTAGTGATCGTGATGTAAAATTTGTAAGCCACTTTTGGCGTGTTTTATGGGGTAAGTTAGGAACTAAGCTAGTATATTCAACTACTTGTCATCCTCTAACGGATGGACAAACTGAAGTTGTTAACAGAACCATGACTGCTATGCTTAGGGCTATTATTGATAAGAATCTTAAGACTTGGGAGGATTGTTTGCCATTTATAGAATTTGCATATATAGGGTTGTTCATAGCACTACTGAATGCACACCTTTTGAAATTGTTTATGGCTTTAATCCTTTAACCCCCATTGACTTGTTACCTATACCATCAAAAGAGTTTGTGAATTTTGATGAAATGCCAAGGTTGAGTTTGTTCATAAACTGCACAAGCAAGTAAAAGAACAAATTGAGAAACAAAATTCCAAGGTTGCCACCCGACTTAATAAAGGACGTAAGATTGTCATCTTCAAGCCAGGAGATTGGGTTTGGGTGCATTTTTTAAAAGAAAGATTTCCTACTCAAAGAAAATCTAAACTTTTACCACGAGGAGATGGACCTTTTCAAATTCTTGAGCACATCAACGACAATGCTTATAAAATTGATTTACCAGGTAAGTACGGTGTTACTGTAACTTTTAATGTTGTTGATTTGAGTCCTTTTGATGTAGGTGATGGCTTGGATTCGAGGACAAATCTTTCTCAAGAGGGGGAGAATGATATGAACCACGACCAAGGAATTTCCATACCTCAAGGTCCAATTACAAGGACGAGAGCGAAGAAGCTACAACAAATCTTATACAGTTATATTCAACCTATGGTGAGCTCATCAAAGAAAATTCTAGAAGACGTTGGAGACCTCCCTTATATGTTATGCAAAGTTGAGCTTCAAAAAAGAGATGGATTAAATGCACTTTAAGTTGCATTTAATGAACTCCACTGAATTTATGAAACTAGTCCAAGGATGACTAATAAGTAAATTTTATGAATTGCATTATTTAATTATATTTTAACTATTTGTTTGTCATATTTAAGCTAGTTTTAAATATAGGAGTTAAGGTTATATTGTAACCCACATAGGTTACTATTCCACCATTAATTAGTCATTTTAATATGGAGGTTATAGGTATTTCTCATCTACTAGCCCATTTAATTTGGGAGTTATGTATCACATACGTTAAGGTTGTAAAGGCTATATAAAGCCTTCTTTTCTTTGATTAGACATCAAATTTTGGAATTAATAATAGAATTTCTATTTTAGCTTTGTTGAGAGCTAAACTTTCTTTGCAAATTCTTGTGTTTAGAACTTACATGCTAGAGTCATTCAAGTGGTATTGATCAAACTTCTTGTGGAGTAATTCAAATCACGAGTTTTCTTTACTCTTGATCTTGATCATCAAGGTAATCTGTTCCATACTTTCCCTTGGGTTGATTTCCATATCACAACATTTTGGCTTTCTTCATTTTAATTCAACAATTAATTTGAATAATTAATTTCAAATTAAAGTAATATTAAATGATTAATTAAACTATTTAATTAATATTTAATATTAATTCAAATGGCAATCCAAATCAATTCTCACACATATTTGAATAAAATATTTAAATCTTATTTAAATATCTCATATTCTCTCTTTTTGTTTAATTTGTAAATAAAACAAAAATGCAGTTAAATATATCGTATATATGTAGCGCATATTCCCTAATTCGAATTCGAACACTTCGAACCACTTGTCACACTGTTCTATGGTTTAGTCCGATATGAGCTAGCAGAGCGACCTAATGGACCTATAGATCATGGGCTCCAACGATCCAAGATTAACCGGTTAAACTTATTAACCTTGTTAACCAACATTCATTAACTACTAGAACACTCTACTTTAGCCTAGTAGTTGCACTCCCCTCACTATAGATATATTTCTGTCCATTTGATATAACCAAGATTAGTAAGTCGATCCTTCACAGGTTGTTCGTAACTAGAGCTAGGTCAATTTACCGTTTTACCCCTGAAGTTACTTCTTGTTCCTTATGTCTCCCTGATCCTCTAATGAACAATTGGTTTGTGGTCCAACCAGTAAACCGAATCCCACTCAGGCCAATGAGAGGGTGGGGCCCCTTGTTCAAGACCTAGAGTCAGTGCTTAAGGGAACTACCTCTCTTCTATCCCTAAAAGTGGGTAAGAGTGAATTCCTTCTTATACCCTATGTCCCCAACTAGTCACCCAGTCTTACCCCACAAATGGGAGGCTTATTGAGTCGACAAACTTGAGTCGGCAAACTTGAGTCATTCTCACACATGCAAATCTAAGGATAATTTCGAATAAACAAGAGTTCATAGTTAGCTCAGGATTAAGATTGAGTTACCTAGGTCATTGAATGAAAAAATCAGTCTCAACAGTAAACGACATTATAAAGTGAGTTGTTTTCTTCATGGTCCAATCTTATGCAATACTCATTGCATAGGACGCCCCCACTCACATGTCTCCACATATACAATTTAGTGATCACATTGTTTATATCATATACAAAAGTGGGCCGCATCCATAGTGTCTTCAGAATAAGGAACTTAGCCTTATCCTTGTACTATAGATCATTTTGACTATATACTTGAACTTGATCTACTCTTATGTCTCTACATATAGTTCAAGTAATCATACTATAGCCAAAGTGTTTCTTAGTTTATTGGATTTAGATTAATGATCTTAAAGTTCACTTTATTCAATAACAATCTTTACTGAATAAACAACAATAATAACTTTATTGAAAATAGAATATGTTTTTGTTTACAAACTACGAGTTTTAGGACATAAAACCCAACAGCACAGTATTCTAGAGGTCCCCCAATCTAGGGTCTCCTTAGTCACAAGCACCTTAGTGTAAGCTCATAATTTATTCCTATTCATCAAGAAAGATAACACAAGCAATCATCATGCATAAGAGTTAATACGCAGCAGTTCATGCAATATTAACAAACATGCTCAACGGGAAGATAATGTCCATCTTTACCCGGAGCGCAGATTTCACAAGTTTTCCATCCTCCCCATGCATACATACTTTATCAGAATCTCAATCAACAAGATTTAATAAACATTTCATATCTAGCTTTCTGATAAGATAAGGAAATCAACTACAAGGGGGGTAAGATTCGGATTACCTTGTTGATCGAATATCTCAACGCAAGAACACTGTTTGAGTTTCGAATCACTCCACAAGCAAGATCGATCATGTCTAGCTTGAATGATTCTTGTTGATCAAATATCTCAACGCACGAACACTTGTTTGAGATTCAAATCACTCCACAAGCAAGATTGATCATGTCGAGCTTGGAATGATTCTACATGCAATCTAAACTACATAGAATTGCAAAGAAACTTAGCCATTGGCTAAAGAAAAGTACGAATGCTTCTTTTAATATATTTTCTAAGTCTACTTACAAATACAACGTACATGGCTTTATATAACCTCAAAATGAAACTATTAAAGGCATTCCAAGAGTTGTAACATTCATACTTAATGGCCATAATTAACCATTATGTAATTGTAACCTAAAGTAAATAAAAACTCTTAAACTACATTAATGAAATACAATAACTCTAAATTGTAATCCACCCAAAATTTATCACATGAAACTTCATTCTTCTTCAATGTGGCATGAATTGAAATATCTTTTGATAATTTCAACAATATTTTTTTCACATCTTAATTGAAGCATATTGCAGGATTGATGTCTCTTGGTTCATATCATTTTCCTTAATTATTTCATTTTCGTAGTTTCCATACTAATATACTGGTCCGGCTAGCTAAGTTAATGGGTGGTAGCATGCATGCTTGTTCCTAGCGGTTCCTACAAGTACTGCTCGTGGGAATCCAAAGTTGACGCGTGCCTTCCCGAGTTCGAGTTTTCTTGTCGGAAAGGATTCCAAAAATTCTCGAATTTCCTTGACAGGTCCTAATTCACATAATAATAGGGTCAGTATCAAAATCGGGCCGGAAAACAAGCAAATAAAGACCGAACGGAAAGAAAAATAGGGATTCACGCGCCTTATAGGTTTCTACGTGCACGTGACCGCGCGCGACTTCCTGGGCAGATGCGGGTTAGAGGCACCGGTCGGGGCAGTTTGCGTGCGGTGCTGGGTCGAGCCGGCCGGATTCGCGGGCCTGACGTGTGTCCATTGCAGGGTGAGGATGTGCCTCACCAATCGGTGATCGACACATGTCGATCACCAGCTCTGCCGCGCTACTCCACACGCTGACCGACGCATGGCGGCATCTCCTCCCTCTCTCTTGCGTTTTTTTTTTTCAATTTTCCAGGCCTCTTTCACGTTTCGATCTATTTTCTTCTGATTTTTTTATCTTCCAATCTGTAATTCGATTCAACAAATTTTCTTCACGAACCTTGTAGATCTCATATCCTACTCCTTTGAAACAATTTTCTTATATTTTTCTGATAATCACAGATCTTAATATTTGAGTTCGAATACGGAGAAAAACACGAGCTCTTACCAAAAATCAAGTTTTCTTGAAACTCCGATTCGAACGCCAATCTTGGCCGCCTTCACTCAGGAACTTAACCAGATAACGCTGTTGAGGGTAAAAATCTAAGGATCAACACAACACGTCGCTAACACACGAAAAACCTTGATGACTTCTCGATCTAAACATTCGTGGACTAACCTGAAGTTCTTGGACGTTTTGACGAGATAGGAAGGTGTGATTCGTGAGAGCACCTTGTCTCGGACTGTTGATGGTTTAGATTGGGGACTCGGATCTCCAGCGTCGGTTCTGATCCGATCTCCTTCCCCTACCTCAAAAACCCTAATCTTCTTTCTCTCTTCTTTCTCCTCTTTCTCTCCCCTCTTTCTCTCCCCTCTTCTTTCTCTTTTCAGATAATGACCCAATCAAATCAGACCCCCTCAAGTAATAATAAGGCAAAATGACTAGTTTGCCCCTATTGTGACCTTTTTTTTTTTTTTTTTTTTTTTTTAACTCGGGCGCTACATGATGAACCTTGAGTAGTACCCTAGTGTGTAACACGAGGGTAGAAAATTCTTGTGCAATGTTTGAAAGAGGTAATATATATGAGTAGTTTGTTCTCTAATATTAGTACTAAAGGGGTACTGATATGAACCAAGAGACATCAATCATACAATATACTTTAATGAAGATGTGAAGAAAATGTTGTCAAAATTATCAAGCAATTCATGCCACATTGAAGAGGAATGAAGTTTGATTGTTATAAATTTTGGGTGGATTACAATTTAGAGTTATTGTATTTCATTATTGTATTTTAGGACTTTTTATTTACTTTAGGTTACAATTACATAATGGTTAATTATGGCCATTAAGTATGAATGTTACCACTCTTGAAAAGCCTTTAATAGTTTCATTTTGGGGCTATATAAAGCCATGTAGGTTGAATTTGTAAGTAGACTTGGAAAATATAGAAAGAAGCATTTGTGCTTTTCTTTAGCCAATGGCTAAGTTTCTTTGCAATTCTATGTAGTTTAGGTTGCATGTAGAATCATTCAAGCTCGACATGATCAATCTTGCTTGTGGAGTGATTCGAATCTCAAACAAGTGTTCTTGCGTTGAGATATTCGACCAACAAGAATCATTCAAGCTAGACATGATCGATCTTGCTTGTGAAGTGATTCGAATCTCAAACAATGTTCTTACCTTGAGATATTCGATCAACAAGGTAATCCGAATCTTATTCCCTTTGTATTGATTCCTTATCTTATTAGGTACTATCAACGGGTACAGTTGTGAGTTCTAGAGAGGGAGAGAAAGAAAGTTCTAGAGAGGGAGGGAGGTAACTGCCGCTCGGGCCACGAGGAGTCCAATTCCGGTCGAGCCTTCTTCATGAAATCTTAAAAAAATAAAGAGGAGAACATTCTTGACTCTTAAATCGTCCAAAACTGTCAAGAAATGAAGAAAATCTAAAGGTAAAGTTCTTGAATCTAGATTCTTGGATTTCCTTCATATCTGTGAGATATAGAAAGAGTTAGAATCTAAAATTTGAGTATGTTAATCTAGGGAGGATTACGCTCAAGTCCTGTGAAGGAAGTTGTAGTTGATTCGGATTGGAAGTAGGAGTTCCGACATTCGTCGAAGAAGGTAGGTATTGATGTTTCTGGCCATCTTTGGATTAAGATAATTATCTCTATGGTTAGAAATAAATTACAAGAAAAATATCTACCCATGGATGGATATACAATCTACAAATATCATGAAGGAACTGTATTAATCTAAGTTATGTAGAAAGAAATATAAAAATGCAAAAAAAATGAAAAAATAATCGTATTCTGGAAATCGCAGAAGGAAGATGGCGGCCGAGACATGTGTCAGGCAGCGAAGGAGCCGCGCATCGCCGGAGAAGAAGGGACACGTGTCAAGCATCCAATGGCAGAGAAAATTCAATGGAATACTTCGCGTCGGGTAGGAATCGAAGGTCGACGACCTGCTACCCGAGTCTGTGACCTGATGACCCGTGCACAACCCAGATTAGGGGTGTACATTCAACCCGACAATCCGGACCAACCCAACCCGAACTATAAGGGTTGGGTTGGGTTGGGTTGGATTAGCCTCTTGAATTGGGTTGGATTCATTTTTCGGAACCCGAACTACTTTACCATTTTCGCTCCTTGTTCTTGATTGTTTTTTTTTTTTTTTTTTTTTTTTTTTTTGTGAATAATTATAGATTGATTTTTGAACTTTTAATTATCTTTTATCTAAGATTTGTATCCGAATAATTATAAATTGTGGATAAATAAAACTTTTTTTTAACAATTTCACAACCCAACCCGAAAATAGAGGGTTGGGTTGGGTTGGGTTGTAAAAACTTTCGGGTTGGGTTCGGTTACCAATCCAACCAACCCGAACTTTTGAGTTGGGTCAAAATAATCCCTCAACCCAACCCAACCCGGACCATGTACACCTCTAACCCGGATCACCGACCCAGCTTCTCGTTGCCACGAGTCAGCATAAAAGAATTCGGATTTCCAGCGCGTCCTTTCGGTTTCGAACCAGCGACCCCGACCTCGACTGACCGTTCAGCGGTCGCCACGTGGCAATACCTCAGCGCACGTCTTCCTCCCTTATTCGCATCCATACGCGCGCGTGGCCGTGCGCGTGTATGCGCCTGAGGTGCTGTTTTCAGCCTGTTCGACTTCTATTTACCCAATTTTCCTCCGGATTCCAACTCTAACCCTATTTGTATATGAAATAAGACCTAAATGAGAAAAATCAGTATTTGTGGACACTCTATTGGTGTAGAAACACTAAACGAAGAACACGCATCAATCAAGTAAGTCACCACACAGAACTTTAGGATTAAATACTTGTAGGAGTCGTTTGGTTATGCATGCATGCTAGTTTTATTACCTTAGGTGGTAGCTTTCCATGTTTGAATTGATAAGCGCTAACAATGCTAGATTTTTGCAAAGATAGAGGTTCTTCTAGAATCTGATAAGCGCCTACAATGCTAGAATTTGCAAAGCTAGAGGTCCTTCTAGAATCCTTGCAAAACGCTCACAGAGAAAGCTAACTTAACGGATTGATTCCAACCAAGAGCTGGTTAGAAGATGAATGACTCTTAGATCGAACTTGGAATCTATGATGGTCACTCTTAGATACCAAGACAATTCATTCCAGAATTAGCTTGATCAAAACTAATTCAATGAATCGGTTTAAACATCAAACCTAAAGCAAGTTTGAAAAAGAATAACACCAAAAGGGTATCAAGAAAACACAAAGGTTTTTTCTGTATTCAACAAATCATCCAAACATGAATATTACATGCCTTTAAATAGACCCAAAAGATAACCCTAACATAATAAGGTTCAGCCACCAACTACAAATCACTAATAAATGCTATTAAATACAAATTGAAGAAAATGAAGTATTCATAAATTGTCTTAATTGGTAGTTCAACTACCAAAGGCAAGTCTTCTAATAGCTTTCCACTGTCAGCCACTCCATTATTTTCTTGATTAGATACTTGAATCATCTTTGTATTGCTTCTTGTAATTGCTCGTTCGGGTATATGGAAGTGATCAGTTGTTGGATTCATATCAGAATCCTTACAAAACGTTCACAGAGAAAGCTAACTTAACGGATTGATTCCAACCAAGAGCTGGTTAGAAGATGAATGACTCTTAGATCGAACTTTGAATCTATGATGGTCACTCTTAGATACCAAGACAATTCACTCCAGAATTAGCTTGATCAAAACTAATTCAATGAATCGGTTTAAACATCAAACCTAAAGCAAGGTTTGAAAAAGAATAACACCAAAAAGGTACTAAGAAAACACAAAGGTTTTGTTTGTATTCAACAATTGATTTCCAAACATTGAATATTACATGCCTTTAAATAGGCCCAAAAGATAACCCTAACATAATAAAGTACAACCACCAACTACAAATCACTAATAAATGTTATTAAATACAAATTGAAGAAAATGAGGCATTCATAAATTGTCTTAATTAGTAATTCAACTACCAATGGCAAGTCTTCTAATCACTTTCCAATGTCAGCCACTCCATTATTTTCTTGATTTGATACTTGAATCTTCGAGAATGTATGTTTACTTTGCATGAATTTTGTATGATGATGCTGATGATAGTTGTGTGCACACTCAGTTAATTTCCATGACTCACAGGTTTGATAAAGTCTAGGGATTTGTGGTTAGAGTGACAAGTCACTAAGTATAGACCTAACCTTTCCCTAGGAGCCTAAGAAACCACCACGGCATACGAACCACCTTGATAAGGCAACCCTAATCCTCAGCCCAACGATCCAAGCTTTTGTTGAAGCAAGAACCCTTGAATCAAAGTAATTAACACCTCCTTATACGAAATTTGGATCAACCAAGAGATAAGGCTAGAATTAGATTACCTCTTATGATCGAAGATCTAGAAGCAAGATTTGGAAACCGTATTCTAAATTGAGTCACTCCACAATCTAACTTGATCAAGGCTTGATTGAATGACTCAGGTGCAATTCTACCACAAGAATTGCTTGAAACTTAGAAATGGCAAATATGATGCTCGAATTTCTAAGGGAAACGTCTCAATTTGAGATCTGAATTACATTCATCCACGAATCTGAATTTTACATAACATATTGTGGGTATTTATAGTCTCCCGACAAAAGACGTTTGTGGACGGTATTTATTCGAGATGTTTGTGGACGGAATTTATTCCCGATCTCCTTTAATCTCCACAAAGAATAAGTCAAATTGACCATTTGACTTTTACATAATTTATGAAATTAAACATAGTTTTTTCTAACAAATGTTGATGTGCATGAGTGGCTAATGCGACAGGTTTGAAATCAATTGAGCTCTCTGCATAATGAAGTGTATTAAATCCATAAACTACTTTCTTAAAGAGTAAGTAAGCAGCATGCTTTGCATCATCCATAAATCTATCTGCCACATGCTTCATCTTCGGCCAACAAAAGTGTTTATACAAAATCTTATAAACTTTATTAATCCTAAGATGTCCCATTAAGGCACCACCATATGCTTCTCTCAAAAACAAATCTTTTATAGAGCATTTAGGAATACAAAGCATACCCTTAGTAATTAAAAATTTATGAAACACATAATTATCATCCACCACTTTTTTTGCAAGACAAGATGCATAAATAGTTCTAAAGTCTTGGTCATCTCTATATAATTCAATAATATGCTCAACACCAAGAATTTTTGCAGTAAGAGAAGTAAAGAGATTATACCTTTTAGATAACACATGAGCTACTGTATTATCCTTACCTTGCTTATACTTGATGACATACGAAAATGTTTCAATAAATTCCACCCACTTTGCATGTCTACAGTTCAGTTTGCTTTGATCCTTCACATACTTCAAGTTTTCATGCTCAATGTGGATCACAAATTCTCTAGGCCATAAGTAGTGTTGCGACACATGCAATATATGAACTACAACCAATTCTTTATCATAGGTAGGGTATTTCAATGTTGCCCCCATTTAGTTTTTCACTAAAATACACTAACGGCTTTTCATCTTGAATTAAAACAATACTTATGACCAAACTACATGCATCACATCCAATTTCAAAAGTTTTATAAAAGCTAGGCAAAACAAATAATGATGCATTGCTTAATTTGTTCCTAAGCAAATTGAATGCATTCTCTTGCATTCCTCCCCATTTAAAAACAACATTCTTTTTCACTGAGTCATTCAATAGTTCAGGTATGGTTCTAAAATCATTTATAAATCTCTTATAGAGGTTAGCTAACTCATGAAAACTCCAAACTTTACGTGCACTCTTTGGTGTTGGCAAATCCATAATGAATTTAACTTTGTCTCTATCTAATGCTATTCTACTTTTATCAACTATGAAGCCAATAGAGTGAACTTTTTCCATGCAAAAACTACCCTTATTAAAATTAAATTTCTCTTTTCTATGTGTAATCAAAACTAATTTAACATGCTCTACATGCTCAAGCAAAATCTTCAAATAAATTATAATATCATCAATATAAACAACATGTTTTCTCATATATTTTCTCAAAACATTATATATTAAGCGCATAGGTGTACTAGGAGCATTAGTTAACCTAAAAGGCATACCAAGCCATTCATACAATCCAAACTTAATATTGAAAGTTGTTTTCCATTCATCTCCTACATGCATTCTAATTTGATGATATCAAAATTTCAAAATAATCTTTATAAATAGTCAGGGATCATGCAATAAATCAAGCATATCGTCTAGCCTAGGAATAGGATGTCGATACTTTACCGTGATTTTGTTGATGACTCTATTATCCATGCATATGCGCCAAGTTTCATCTTTCTTTGGCACCAATAAGTCTCATATAGAACATGGACTCAAACTTTCTGGTACATAGCCCTTCTCCATGAGATCCTCCACTTGCCTTTGAATTTCTTTTGTCTCGGTTGGATTGACTCGATAAGCTGGCTTATAAGGAATGACCGTCCTTGGAATGAAGTATATTTTATGTTCAGTACCTCTAATGGGAGGTATTTCTTTATCTTGAAACATGTCTTCAAATTCGTGTAAAAGAGATTGAAAAACACTAGGCAAAGCCAAGTTGTTATAGTTAGAGACCAAAAATCCTCCATTGTACATAAGTACAAAGATCGATTTTTGTGAAAACCTTCTCACCTCTCCAACTGTAGCCAAATAACTATCTCTCTTCCTTTTTTCTTCAATTTCATCTCTTTTTTCATTCTTCTTTTTTCTCTTTGAGTTTTCTCTATTTTTTCACTCAACTCTTGTTTTTCTTTTAACTCTTTTTCCTCAAACTCTTTCTTTCTTTCCTCCAACTTTAATTGATCAGCAAATACATTTGCAGAACTCAAAGGTACAAGTGGTTTTTCTACCATCTTTTACAAAAGAATACCTATTCAAATAGCCATCATACATAACCCTCCTGTCAAATTGCCATGGTCGGCCAAGCAATATATCTCCAGCTTGCATTGGAAATACATCACAAAGAACTTCATCTTTATATTTTTCCAAAGTAAAAGATATTAAAGTTTGGGAAACTACCTTCATTGTTCCACTATCATTGACCAATTGGAGCTTGTAAGGTTTAGGATGATCTTGGGTTGGGATTTGTAACCTTTTGATCAACATGGAACTTACAACATTGGTGCAACTTCCACTATCAATGACAAGACTACAAGCAGTTCCCTTGACGAAACACTGCGTGTTGAACAGGTTGTCTCTTTGATCATCAACATCATTCTCCGTAAATTGAGTTTTAACAAGTCTTCTTGTTATAAGTACCAAATGAAATCCATCTTCCAGTTCCTCCTCATTCTTCTGGACTTCATCAACTAGATCATTGATCTCCCCTCCATTTTCCTCGTCTTGGTTCATGATTGTACAAACAGTAGTGAAATATATTTAGGACCTCAGACACTCAACTCACTGATTTTACACTCAGGGACACTCGTGTTTGTATACACAAAGGTAGGCTGTTTGGGAAAGTGACTCGTGTTTATTTATTTTATTTCGGGTCTTTTGTTGTGTCGTTTTAAAGATGTTTTCAAAACACGTAAGTCCATAGCTGTGTTTTAAGTTAAAGGTTATGTTTTATGGAATTTAAATGAAGTCTTCCGCATTCAATGTTTATGGTACGTATACACTAGCGACCTTAAATTAAGTAGAAAATTTTGGGTCGTTACAAAATCACTCTCACTTTATAATGTCGTTTACTGTTGAGACTAATTTTCTTTTCATTCGATGACCTAGGTAACTTGATTTTAATCCTGAGCTAACCACGAACTTCTGTTTATTCGGAATTATCCTTAGATTTGCATGGGTGAGAGTGGCTCGAGTTCACCAACTCAATAGGCCTCCCATTTCAGGGATAAGACTGAGTGAATGGTTGGGGACGTGGGGGATCAACGGATTCCTGATCAGGACTCGATTGCTCGATAGCCATTTTAGCATGGGAAACGGGAGAGCCACGTCGTAACTGACCATTTAGCTGGATGGGATAGCGCTGCCGTGACAGTTCTAGTTTTAACGGGTGGCGACATAAGGGGCTCCCAGAGTCTGCCCACCAGATAAGGACAGTGGCCCAGCGGTGTGCGAACTAGCTGGTGAGCCCATACTCGCACATATGGGCTGCGTGATATGAACCACGACCAAGGAATTTCCATACCTCAAGGTCTAATTACAAGGATGAGAGCCAAGAAGCTACAACAAACCTTATACAGTTATATTCAAGCTATGGTGAGCTCATCAAAGGAAATTCTAGAAGACGTTGGAGACCTCCCTTATATGTTATGCAAAGTTGAGCTTCAAGACAGAGATGAATTAAATGCACTTTAAGTTGCATTTAATGAACTCCGCTGAATTTATCAAATAGTCCAAGGATGACTAATAAGCACATTTTATTATTTGCATTATTTAATTATAGTTTAACTATTTGTTGTCATATTTAAGCTAGTTTTAAATATAGGAGTTAAGGTTATATGGTAACCACATAGGTTACTATATTCCACCATTAACTAGCCATTTTAATATAGAGGTTATGGGTATTTCTCATTTACTAGCCCATTTAATTTTGGGGTTATGTATCACATAGGTTAAGGCTTGTAAAGGCTATATAAAGCTTTCTTTTCTTTGATTAGACATCAAATTTTGGAATTAAGAATAGAATTTCTATTTTAGCTTTGTTGAGAGCTAAACTTTCTTTGCAAATTCTTGTGTTTAGAACTTGCATGTAGAGTCATTCAAGTGGTATTGATCAAACCTCTTGTGGAGTGATTCGAATCACGAGTTTAGAAACGAGTTTCCTTATCTTATCATTTGGTATCAGAGCTTTAGGCTCAAGATCGGATATATGTTTCATTGCGCTTATCTCTTTTAATTCTCTGATTATTTTTTTTTTCTCAGTTTGTGTAGAATGTTCATATTTATCACAAAAATATATAACAAAAAAAAAAAAAAATACATTTTTTTATGTTCTTTAAAGTGTTAGATCTGGATCTTATCAACACTTTATTCTTCTTTAAGATCTTCTCAATCAATTTTCTTGTTGGTAAATTGATTAGATTTTGCCAATAAGAAAAAAAAAAACCATTGAAAGAAAGAAAGCATATTGATGTTAAATGTCTTTCTTTTTTCCTCTTGATTATTATATGTAACTCTCATATGTTACTACGTCTAAATTAGTCCTTAATCATTTTCTTTCTTTAATTCGTTTCTTTGTCGTTATTCGGATTGCTCCTTCAATACCCTTGTTTATGATTTGAGTGTGCTGTCTATTCACTTTGAATTGCACTTAGCTCTATAACATAGCTTGTCTCACATCCCAATTTGTTTTTTTTGGAGTGTGATTTGTGTGTGCTCAATTGTGAGGGTGAGTTTGTAAGGGAGTGGCACATTGATTCGAGTGTTGAGTGCTAAACACGAGTGAACTACATTTTACGAGTGAATACACGTGAGGGAGCGCTTGTGAGGTCCTTTTTTTTTCTTTTATCTTTCTTTTGTAGCATGAAAAATCCAGACGACAATACTAACATTACTGATGCACGATTGAGAGAAGCACAACAACAAACCATGGAAAGACTAATTCGAGGAATAGAAGAGTTGACTGATCGAATAGGAAGATTGGAGATTCAAAATCAAGCACGACAGAGGATTCCACAACCTACGCCCTCAACCGATACATATGAGGGCGACAATTCTGATCACCACAAGGATAATCCACATGCGGTTGGTCATGGCTTGATGCGAGGGAAAGACCATGGAAGAAGGTATCATAATTTACAACAACGAGTTCCTTATGATGATAGAATTGATCGTAACGTGGGGAGCATCAAATTAAAATTTCTCAAGTTTTATGGCAAAATCGATCCAGAGAAGTACCTTCAATGGGAGAAAACGGTGGAGTCGGTGTTCAACTGTCATAATTTTAGTGATAAAAAGAAGGTACTGTTATGCATTGCTCAATTCAAACAATATGCTCAAATTTGGTGGGATAAATTGATGTCAAGTAGGAGAAGAAACCTTGAAGCACCAATTGATTCATGGTACGAGTTCAAAGAGTCCATGAGGAAGCATTTTGTTCCACAATATTTTCAACAGGACATGGCGCAAAAGCTTCAAGCATTGAAACAAGAACGCAAGTCTGTGGAAGATTATTACAAGGAGATGGATACATTGATGGATCAACTTGATCTCGATGAGGACATGGAGGCTCTCATGGCGCGGTTTCTTAATGGGTTAAACACAGAGATTGCAGACAAGACTGATTTACAGCCTTATTCTAATATTGAGGAGTTGTTGCACATTGCAATTAAGATCGAGAGGCAAATCCAAAGAAGGTCTCAACGGTATTCTTCTAAAACTTTTCCCAATTCTACTTCTACATGGAAAAAGGATAGTAAGAACATTGATTATAAGCATAGAAATCCAGAGATTAATGAGAAGCCTCAAGCTAAATTTGAGAAAGGGGAGAGTTCTAGAATAGGGAAGGAAAAAGTAGAAAAGTCTAATGTTCGAAATAGGGATTTAAAGTGTTGGAGATGTCAAGGGGTAGGACACTGTAGTAGAGATTGCCCAAATGCAAGAATTATGACCATCAAGGAGGGAGACATTGTTACGGATGACGAGGCACATGACGACATAAATGAGGAAACTGATGAGAGTGAGGAGTTTAGCGAAGAGGACCCTACACATATATCTTTGGTTACTCGACGAGCTCTAAACACCCACATTAAGGAGGACAGCCTAGACCAAAGAGAGAACTTGTTTCAAACTCGTTGTCTTGTTCAATCTGTACCTTGTAGTGTTGTCATTGATAGCGGTAGTTGCACCAATGTTGTGAGTTCCATTCTGGTCAAAAGACTTAATTTAAAGACACAACCACATCCAAGACCCTACAAGCTTCAATGGTTGATTGATTGTGGGGAAGTACGGGTAACTCAACTAACTCTTGTTTCATTTACTATTGGAAAATATGTTGATGATGTTTTATGTGATGTTGTATCCATGCATGTTGGAGATTTACTACTGGGGAGGCCATGGCAATTTGATCGTCGGGTAATATATGATGGGTATGCGAATTGATACTCTTTTACTCACAACGGTAGAAAAACTACTCTTGTTCCATTGTCTCCAAAAGATGTATTTATTGATCATTGCAAACTTGAAAAGAAAAGGCAAGAGGCTGATGCAAAAGCAGAGATTGAAAAAGAATCAAGTGAAAGAATGAGCTTGAGTGAAAAGCAAGAGAATAACACTCAGCCTAGAGAAAAAAAAGAGAGAAAAGCCAAATCAGTAAGCTTGTATGTTAGATCAAGTGAGGCTAGGAATGTTTTGCTCTCTAACCAGACTATTCTTGTACTTATGTGCAAGGGGTCTTGTTACTTTACTAACATGCTTAACCCTTCTTTGCCTAGTGATTTTGTTGTGCTTTTGCAAGAGTTTAAAGATTTATTTTCTGAGGAGATGCCTAGTAGTTTGCCACCACTTAGAGGGATTGAACACAAGATTGACTTCATTCCTGGCGCGCCCATTCCAAACCGACCAGCATATAGGACTAATCCAAAGGAGGCTGAAGAGATACAAAGGCAAGTAAGTGAACTCCTTGCTAAAGGGTATGTACGTGAAAGTTTGAGTCCTTGTTCTGTTCCAGTTATTCTTGTACCTAAGAAAGATGGTTCTTGGCGTATGCGTGTTGATTGTAGGTGATAAGATAAGGAAATCAACTACAAGGAGAGTAAGATTCGGATTACCTTGTTGATCGAATATCTCAAGCAAGAACATTGTTTGAGATTCGAATCACTCCACAAGCAAGATCGATCATGTCTAGCTTGAATGATTCTTGTTGATCAAATATCTCAAAGGCAAGAACACTTGATTGAGATTCGAATCACTCCACAAGCAAGATTGATCATGTCGAGCTTGAATGATTCTAAATGCAACCTAAACTACATAGAATTGCAAAGAAACTTAGCCATTGGCTAAAGAAAAGCACAAATGCTTCTTTTACTATATTTTCCTAGTCTACCTTACAAATACAACATACATGACTTTATATAGCCTCAAAAATGAAACTACTAAAGGTATTCCAAGAGTTGTAACATTCCTACTTTATGGCCATAATTAGCCATTATGTAAATGTAACCGAAATTAAATAACAAGTCTTAAAATACAATAACTCTAAATTACTCTAAATTGTAACCCACCCAAAATTTACAACAATCAAACTTCATTCTTCTTCAATGTAGCATGAATTGAAACATCTTTTTGATAATTTTGACAACCTTTTCTTCACATCTTCATTGAAGTATATTGTATGATTGATGTCTCTTGGTTCATATCATTCTCCACTTCTTCAAGAGGATTCGTCCTCGAATCTATTTGTGTAACTTTGCTGCAAAAAATAAGTTATGGAAATACGACGGACCTCACAACACTCTTTTACACAAATGAAGCTTTCATTTTAACCTCTCAAATTTTTTAGTAGAGCCCAGATTGGATTTTTTTATTTTGGATCGATTAAAAACTAAAAGGATAAAAAAAAAAAAAAATTGAAAAGAAACGCAAAGGAAACATATATCCGATCTTGAGCCTGCAGCTCTGATACCAAATGATAAGATAAGGAATCAATACAAGGGGAATAAGATTCGGATTACCTTGTTGATCGAATATCTCAAGCAAGAACATTGTTTGAGATTCGAATCACTCCACAAGCAAGATCGATCATGTCTAGCTTGAATGATTCTTGTTGATCAAATATCTCAAAGGCAAGAACACTTGATTGAGATTCGAATCACTCCACAAGCAAGATTGATCATGTCGAGCTTGAATGATTCTACATGCAACCTAAACTACATAAAATTGCAAAGAAACTTAGCCATTGGCTAAAGAAAAGCACAAATGCTTCTTTTACTATATTTTCCTAGTCTACCTTACAAATACAACATACATGGCTTTATATAGCCTCAAAAATGAAACTACTAAAGGTATTCCAAGAGTTGCAACATTCCTACTTTATGGCCATAATTAGCCATTATGTAAATGTAACCGAAATTAAATAACAAGTCTTAAAATACAATAACTCTAAATTACTCTAAATTGTAACCCACCCAAAATTTACAACAATCAAACTTCATTCTTCTTCAATGTTGCATGAATTGAAACATCTTTTTGATAATTTTGACAACCTTTTCTTCACATCTTCATTGAAGTATATTGTATGATTGATGTCTCTTGGTTCATATCAGTAGGGCTATAAACAAGATAACTATAAAGTATAGGCATCCAATTCCTAGATTAGATGATATGCTTGATGAATTGCATGGATGTAGTCTTTTTACTAAGATTGATTTAAAATCGGGTCATCATCAAATTCGCATGCATATTGGGGATGAGTGGAAAACAGCTTTTAAAACCAAGTATGGTCTTTATGAATGGTTGGTTATGCCTTTTGGATTAACTAATGCACCTAGTACATTCATGAGACTAATGAACCATGTCTTACGAGAATACTTAGGTAAGTTTGTGGTTGTTTATTTTGATGACATCCTTGTTTACTCTAAATCTTTAGATGATCATATTACCCATGTACGCAATGTTTTGACTACTTTAAGAAATGAATGTTTGTATGTAAATTTAAAGAAATGTAGCTTTTGCATGGAAAAAGTTAACTTTCTTGGGTTTGTAGTTTCATCTAATGGTGTTGAGGTTGATGAGGAGAAAGTGAAGGCTATAAAAGATTGACCTACACCTAAAAATGTAAGTGAGGTAAGAAGTTTTCATGGTCTTGCAAGTTTCTACCGTAGGTTCATTTATAATTTTATTACAATTGCTTCACCCTTGAATGAACTTGTTAAGAAAAATGTATCCTTTATATGGGAAAAAGATCAAGAATTTGCTTTTAATACTTTGAAAGAAAAATTGAGTTATGCTCCTTTGCTTGCATTACCTAATTTTGAGTCTACTTTTGAAATTGAATGTGATGCTAGTGGAGTAGGGATAGGTGCTGTATTAATGCAAAATCAAAGACCTTTAATGTTCTTTAGTGAGAAGTTGACTGGTGCATCTTTGAGGCATCCAACTTATGACAAAGAACTTTATGCTTTGGTTCGTGCATTGCAAACCTGGCAACATTATCTTTGGCCTAAGGAGTTCATTATTCATACGGATCATGAAAGTTTAAAGCATTTGAGAGTACAAAATAAACTCAACAGACGACATGCTAAGTGGTTAGAATTTATTGAAACATTCCCTTATGTCATAAGATATAAATAAGGTAAGAAGAACATTGTTGCAGATGCTTTATCACGAAGGTATGTCCTCCTCAATACTTCGAATGCTAGGTTGTTGGGTTTTGAACACATAAAGGATTTGTATCAACATGACATGTTCTTTGCTCCTTTTGTTGAATCTTGTGAAAAATGACTCATTGTGGATAATTACTTGTTGTTAGATGGATTTTTGTTCCGAAAAGGCAAACTTTGCATACCATCTTATTCCATACGTGAGCTACTTGTGAGGGAAGCTCATGGAGGTGGTTTAATGGCACACCATGGAGTTTCTAAAACTTATGATATGCTCTCTGAACAATTTTTTTGGCCTAAAATGAGACATGATGTTCATAAAGTTTGTGCTCGTTGCATAGCATGTAAACAAGCTAAGTCTAGGCTTCAACCACATTGTTTATACTCCCCATTACCAGTTCCTAATGGTCCTTGGATTGATATATCAATGGATTTTGTTTTATGTTTACTTAGGACTAGGAAAGGTTATGATAGCATCTTTGTTGTGGTTGATCGATTTAGTAAAATGACTCATTTTATTCCTTGTCACAAAACTGATGATGCAAAACATATTGCAGACCTGTTATTTAGGGAAGTTGTACGATTGCATGGCCTTCCTAAAAGCATCGTTAGTGATCGTGATGTCAAATTTTTAAGCCACTTTTGGCGTGTTTTATGGGGTAAGTTAAGAACTAAGCTCGTATATTCAACTACTTGTCATCCTCAAACGGATGGACAAACTGAAGTTGTTAACAGAATTGATAAGCGCCTACAATGCTGGAATTTGCAAAGCTAGAGGTCCTTCTAGAATCCTTGCAAAACGTTCACAAAGAAA
This sequence comes from Cucurbita pepo subsp. pepo, assembly GCF_057944985.1. NCBI lineage: Eukaryota > Viridiplantae > Streptophyta > Magnoliopsida > Cucurbitales > Cucurbitaceae > Cucurbita > Cucurbita pepo. The sequence continues at coordinate 5,138,223 of NC_141812.1, forward strand.
GCTAACTTAACGGATTGATTCCAACCAAGAGCTGGTTAGAAGATGAATGACTCTTAGATCGAACTTGGAATCTATGATGGTCACTCTTAGATACCAAGACAATTCACTCCAGAATTAGCTTGATCAAAACTAATTCAATGAATCGGTTTTAACATCAAAACCTAAAGCATGATTTGAAAAAGAATAACATCAAAAGGGTATCAAGAAAACACAAAGGTTTTTTTTCTGTATTCAACAAAATCATCCAAACATGAATATTACATGCCTTTATAAATTGGCCTAAAAGGTAACCCTAACATAATAAGGTTCAGCCACCAACTACAAATCACTAATAAATGCTATTAAATACAAATTGAAGAAAATAAGGCATTCATACAAACTATTAATAAATGCTATTAAATATAAATTGAAGCAAATAAGGCATTAATAAATTTTCTTAATTGGTAATTCAGGCAAGTCTTCTAATTACTTTCCATAATTTTCTTTAATTGGTAATTCAACTACCAAAGACAGTCTTCTAATTACTCTCCAATATCAGCCACTCCATTATTTTCTTGATTTGATTCTTGAATCTTCTTTGTATTACTTCTTGTAATTGCTCGTTCGGGTACATGGAAGTGATCAGTTGTTGGATTCATATCATCCCCCTTTCTTTAAAAGGATTTGTCCTCAAATCAAATTCTTCGTTCTTTCCAGACAAGAATTGAATATTGGTTTTTTTTCTCACTTTTTTTTCTCACCTTTACCTTAGTTTCTTCTCTCCAGTGTTGTTCTTCATATTCTTTTCTTTTCTTCTCCAATTTCAATTGGTCGCAATGTACTTCATATGGAGACAACGGAAGTAAAGTAAATTTCTTCCCACACAAAGTAAAAGTATACTTGTTCGTCAAACCATCAAATGTTACCTTTCTATCATATTGCCAAGGTCGGCCGAATAAGATGTCCCCCGCATGCATTGGTACGACATCACAAAGGACTTCATCTTTATATCTTCCAAGAGTAAAAGAAATAAGAGCTTGGGAGTTCACCTTAATTTCTTCTTTGTTTGTTAACCAATGAAGTTTGTTTGGTTTTGGATGGGGATGGACAGAAAGTTGAAGTCTTTTTACAAGGAAGCTGCTTACCACATTTGTGCAACTTCCACTATCAATCACCAAGCTGCATGGGTTTCCTTTGACCAAACATCTTGTGCGGAACAAGTTTTCCCTTTGATCTTCAAATTTCTCTTCCTTGATTTGAACATTGAGTACCCTTCTTGTGATCAAAGATATGGAATTACCTTCTTCAACATACTCATCATCATATGCTGCGATTTCTTCCACAAGTAGTGAATCATGATCCTCACATTCATCATCTGAATCAAACATACCATTCCTTATCACCATAACTTTTTTATTAACACACTCTTTGCTCATGTGTCCAAACCCTTTGCACTTCCAACATTGAATAGAACTAGACTTCTCCTTTACCGTCTTTGAAGCTTCATTCTTTTTACCAATGGAACTCTCAGCCTCCACTCTTTTAGCAGCCACAAACTTTTCTTTTGGTGACATTGATTCATTTCTATTCACAAAACTATCCTTGTTCCAAGTTTTAGAATTTGAAAAGGTGTTAGTTCGTGATGTGAACCTTTTTTAATGCTCTTTTTCTTCCTTCAATTGGTCTTCAATTTTGAGAGCATAATGATACATGTATTCCAGATATGGTGGTGGATTTCTGTCAACAAGATGAGCAATTTCTCGATTCAAACCTCCAAGGAATCTAGACATGGTATCTTCTTCTTCTTCTCTAACATTTGCTTTTTCCATCTCTTGATAATATTCCGCCACACTTTTTGTTCCTTGCCTCAAACCTTGCAATTTAATTTTCAAATTTCTTTCATAATGTTTTGGAACATACCTTTTTCTCATGGCTTCTTTAAGTTCTTCCCATGTCTCTATTGGATCCTCCTCTTTTCTTCTTCTCTCGGATTTGAGATGTTGGTACCAATCACCAGCATGATTGGTAAATTCGGCAATAGCAAGTCTCATCTTCTTATTTTCACTATAGGTGTTGCAATGAAACACATGCTCTATCTTTCTTTCCCATTGCAAGTATGCCTCAGAATCTTCCATTCCACAAAATGGTGGGATTTTGAGTTTAACTCTCCCATCTCTATCTTCATGTACTCTTTCCATTCTTCTAGGTTGCAGAATAGTTGCATGGTTTTTTTTTCCTCTCCATCTTCCTTCAACTTGCCTTTCTTGTACTACTATACCTTCATCTTCTTGTAATGCTCGTTCTTGTGTTTGTTGTTGCGCCCTTCGTTCTTACCTATCTTCCATCATCATTTCTATCATACCTTGAATTGCTTGAAGAATGGTTGTATTAAAATTTGATACTGGTGGTACTCCTTCTCCATTATGTGACATTTTGTTATCAAGGGGCCTCTCCACACTTCTCACAAAAATTTCACTCAGGGACACCGTGTTTAACACTCAAAGGTGGGCTTTTGGTACTAGGTTAAGAATGTAAAGGCTGGCTTTTTTTTTTTTTCGAGAATCTGAGAGAAAAAAAAATTGATAGAAAAAAAATAACAATAAAGATATTTCACCTATAGAGCGGCCAAAGAACGTCAACCAAATGCTCTGATACCAAATGATAAGCACCTACAATGCTGGAATTGGCAAAGCTAGAGGTCCTTCTAGAATCCTTGCAAAACGTTCACAAAGAAAGCTAACTTAACGGATTGATTCCAACCAAGAGCTGGTTTGAAGATGAATGACTCTTAGATCGAACTTGGAATCTATGATGGTCACTCTTAGATACCAAGACAATTCACTCCAGAATTAGCTTGATCAAAACTAATTCAATGAATCGGTTTTAACATCAAAACCTAAAGCAAGATTTGAAAAAGAATAACAACAAAAGAGTATCAAGAAAACACAAAGATTTTTTTCTGTATTCAACAAAATCATCCAAACATGAATATTACATGCCTTTATAAATAGGCCTAAAAGGTAACCCTAACATAATAAGGTTCAGCCACCAACTACAAATCACTAATAAATGCTATTAAATACAAATTGAAGAAAATAAGGCATTAATAAATTTCCTTAATTGGTAATTCAACTACCAAAGGCAAGTCTGCTAATTACTTTCCAATATCAGCCACTCCATTATTTTCTTGATTTGATTCTTGAATCTTCTTTGTATTACTTCTTGTAATTGCTCGTTCGGGTACATGGAAGTGATCAGTTGTTGGATTCATATCAAGAACCATGACTACTATGTTGAGGGCTATTATTGATAAGAATCTTAAGACTTGGGAGGATTGTTTGCCATTTATAGAATTTGCATATAATAGGGTTGTTCATAGCACTACTAAATGCACACCTTTTGAAATTGTTTATGGCTTTAATCCTTTTACTCCCATTGACTTGTTACGTATACCGTTAAAAGAATTTGTGAATTTTGATGCAAAAGGTTTTTATTCATTTATTTCTTTATTTAATTTTTGTGAATTGTGATGGGTCAGGATGGGTTAGTGGAGAGAAGTGGGGAGAGGTTTTTGTTTTTATTTTTTTAATTTTTTTAATTAATTAATTTTTTTTAATTATTATTTTAACTATTTTTATAATTATTTTTATTCGTTTTTATTTATTTTTGAGCTATTACACTCACGATGGTTAAGAAGGTGCTAGTCACAAGGATAGAGCGAATTGTACCTATTGGGCTCGGGGTGTTACACCTTCATATTTTTCAGAACACAACATACGACTTCCATAGTTTCTTCGATCTAAACTTTTTTTTTAAAAGCCTCCATTGTTGCTCTCTTGAAAGCTTTTAATTTTATTTCTTGTTTATCTTATTCTTGAGAGAGATGTTTATTGTATTGTGAAAAAATAGTTGTGAGGGGAGTGATCAAATTGTAAATGAACTCTTTCATAGAGTTGTGGTGTGTTTCAGAATTGTTTTCACAGACCATGCTCTATCACTCCACTCCATTACTATTTCTTCTCACACCATATATTAAACGTCGGGCAAATTCTCCTCACACCATATATTAAACTCCTTGATGCTCACATCTGTAATCATTGATAGTACCCCTTTTGATATGGAAATCAACCCAAGGGAAAGTATGAAACGGATTACCTTGATGATCAAGATCAAGAGTAAAGTAAACTCATTTCTAAACTCGTGATTCGAATCACTCCCCAAGAGATTTTGATATGAACCAAAAGACATCTATCATACAAATATACTTCAATGAAGATGTGAAGAAAAGGTTGTCAAAATTATCAAAAGATGTTTCAATTCATGCCACATTGAAGAAGAATGAAGTGTTTGATTGTTATAAATTTTGGGTGGGCTACAATTTAGAGTAATTTAGAGTTATTGTATTTTAAGACTTTTTATTTAATTTCGGTTACATTTACATAATGGCTAATTATGGCCATAATAGTTTCATTTTTGAGGCTATATAAAGCCTTGTATGTTGTATTTGTAAGCAGACTTGGAAAATATTATTAAAGAAGCATTTGTCCTGTTCTTTAGCCAATGGCTAAGTTTCTTTGCAATTCTATGTAGTTTAGGTTGCATGTAGAATCATTCAAGCTTGGCATGATCAATCTTGCTTTTGGAGTGATTCGAATCTCAAACAAGTGTTCTTGCATTGAGATATTTGATCAACAAAAATCATTCAAGCTAGACATGATCGATCTTGCTTGTGGAGTGATTCGAATCTCAAACAAGTGTTCTTTCCTTGAGATATTCGATCAACAAGGTAATCCGAATCTTATTCCCCTTGTATTGATTCCTTATCATATCAGATTTGAACAATACCACTTGAATGACTATACATGCAAGTTCTAAACACAAGAATTTGCAAAGAAAGTTAAGCTCTCAACAAAGCTAAATAGAAATTCTATTCTTAATTCCAAAATCTGATGTCTAATCAAAGAAAAGAAGGCTTTATATAGCCTTTACAACCTTAACCTATATGATACATAACTCCCAAATTAAATGAGCTAGTAAATGAGAAATACCCATAACCTCCATATTAAAATGGCTAGTTATTGGTGGAATATAGTAACCTATGTGAGTTACAATATAACCTTAACTCCTATATTTAAAACTAGCTTAAATATGACAAACAAATAAATAGTTCAACTATAATTAAATAATGCAATTAATAAAATGGCTTATTAGTTATCATTGAACTAGTTTCATAAATTCAGCGGAGTTCATTAAATGCAACTTAAAGTGCATTTAATTCATCTCTTTCTTGAAGCTCAACTTTGCATAACATATAAGGGAGGTCTCCAACGTCTTCTAGAATTCCTTTGATGAGCTCACCATAGCTTGAATATAACTGTATAAGGTTTGTTGTAGGTTCTTGGCTCTCGTCCTTGTAATTGGACCTTTAGGTATGGAAATTCCTTGGTCGTGGTTCATATCATTCTCCCCCTCTTGAGAAGGATTCGTCCTCGAATCTAAGCCATCACCTACATCAAAAGGACTCAAATCAACAACATTAAAAGTTGCACTAACACCGTACTTATGTGGTAAATCAATTTTATAGGCATTGCCGTTGATGCGCTCAAGAACTTGAAAAGGTCCATTTCCTCGTGGTAAAAGCTTAGATTTTCTTTGAGTAGGAAATCTTTCTTTTCGAAAATGCACCCAAACCCAATCTCCTGGCTTGAATATGACAATCTTACGTCCTTTATTAATTCGGGTGGCAACCTTGGAATTTTGTTTCTCAATTTGTTCTTTTACTTGCTTGTGTAGTTTATGAACAAACTCAACCTTGGCATTTGCATCAAAATTCACAAACTCTTTTGACGGTATATGTAACAAGTCAATGGGGTTAAAGGATTAAAGCCATAAACAATTTCAAAATGTGTGCATTTAGTAGTGCCATGAACAACCCTATTATATGCAAATTCTATAAATGGCAAACAATCCTCCCAAGTGTTAAGATTCTTATCAATAATAGCCCTAAGCATAGCAGTCATGGTTCTGTTAACAACTTCAGTTTGTCCATCCGTTTGAGGATGACAAGTAGTTGAATATACTAGCTTAGTTCCTAACTTACACCATAAAACACGCCAAAAGTGGCTTAAAAATTTAACATCACGATCACTAACGATGCTTTTAGGAATACCATGCAATCGTACAACTTCTCTAAAGAACAAGTCAGCAGTATGTTTTGCATCATCAGTTTTGTGACAAGGAATAAAATGAGCCATTTGACTAAATCGATCAACCACAACAAAGATGCTATCATAACCTTTCCTAGTCCTAGGTCAACCTAAAACAAAATCCATTGATATATCAATCCAAGGACCATTAGGAACCGGTAATGGGGAGTATAAACCATGTGGTTGAAGCCTAGACATCATGTCTCATTTTAGGCCAAAAAAAATGTTCAGAGAGCATATCATAAGTTTTAGAAACTCCTTGGTGTGCCATTAAACCACCTCCATGAGCTTCCCTCACAAGTAGCTCACGGATGGAACAAGATGGTATGCAAAGTTTGCCTTTTCGGAACAAAAATCCATCTAACAACAAGTAATTATCCACAATGAGTCCGTTTTCACAAGATTCAACAAAAGGAGCAAAGAACATGTCATGTTGATACAAATCCTTTATGCGTTCAAAACCCAACAACCTAGCATTCAAAGTATTGAGGAGGACATACCTTCGTGATAAAGCATCTGCAACAATGTTCACCTTACCTTGTTTATATTTTATGACATAAGGGAATGTTTCAATAAATTCTAACCACTTAGCATGTCGGCTGTTGAGTTTATTTTGTACTCTCAAATGCTTTAAACTTTCATGATCGGTATGAATAATGAATTCCTTAGGCCAAAGATAATGTTGCCAGGTTTGCAATGCACGAACCAAAGCATAAAGCTCCTTGTCATAAGTTGGATACTTCATAGATGCACCAGTCAACTTCTCACTAAAGAACATTAAAGGTCTTTGATTTTGCATTAATACAGCACATATCCCTACTCCACTAGCATCACATTCAATTACAAAAGTAGACTCAAAATTAGGTAATGCAAGCAAGGGAGCAGAACTCAATTTTTCTTTCAAAGTATTAAAAGTAAGTTCTTGATATTTTTCCCATATAAAGGATACATTTTTCTTAACAAGTTCATTCAAGGGTGAAGCAATTGTAATAAAATTATAAATGAACCTACGGTAGAAACTTGCAAGACCATGAAAACTTCTTACTCACTTACATTTTTAGGTGTAGGTCAATCTTTTATAGCCTTCACTTTCTCCTCATCAACCTCAACACCATTAGATGAAACTACAAACCCAAGAAAGTTTACTTTTTCCATGCAAAAGCTACATTTCTTTAAATTTACATACAAACATTCATTTCTTAAAGTAGTCAAAACATTGCGTACATGGGTAATATGATCATCTAAAGATTTAGATTAAACAAGGATGTCATCAAAATAAACAACCACAAACTTACCTAAGTATTCTCGTAAGACATGGTTCATTAGTCTCATGAATGTACTAGGTGCATTAGTTAATCCAAAAGGCATAACAAAACCATTCATAAAGACCATACTTGGTTTTAAAAGCTGTTTTCCACTCATCCTCAGTATGCATGCGAATTTGATGATAACCTGATTTTAAATCAATCTTAGTAAAAAGACTACATCCATGCAATTCATCAAGCATATAATCTAATCTGGGAATTGGATGCCTATACTTTATAGTTATTTTTTTTATAGCCCTACAATCAACACACATACGCCAAGAACCATCTTTCTTAGGAACAAGAATAACTGGAACAGAACAAGGAATCAAACTTTCACGTACATACCCTTTAGCAAGGAGTTCACATACTTGCCTTTGTATCTCTTCAGCCTCCTTTGGATTAGTCCTATATGCTGGCCGGTTTGGAATGGGCGCGCCAAGAATGAAGTCAATCTTGTGTTCAATCCCTCTAAGTGGTGGCAAACTACTAGGCATCTCCTCGGAAAATAAATCTTCAAACTCTTGCAAAAGCACAACAAAATCACTAGGCAAAGAAGGGTTAAGCATGTTAGTAAAGTAACAAGACCCCTTGCACATAAGTACAATAATAGTCTGGTTAGAGAGCAAAACATTCCTAGCCTCACTTGATCTAACCTAAAAGCTTACTGATTTGGCTTTTCTCTCTTTTTTTTTCTCTAGGCTGAGTGTTACTCTCTTGCTTTTCACTCAAGCTCTTTTTTTCACTTGATTCTTTTTCAATCTCTGCTTTTGCATCAGCCTCTTGCCTTTTCTTTTCAAGTTTGCAATGATCAATAAATACATCTTTTGGAGACAATGTAATAAGAGTAGTTTTTCTACCGTTGTGAGTAAAAGAGTATAGATTTGCATACCCATCATACATTACTCGACGATCAAATTGCCAAGGCCTCCCCAGTAGTAAATCTCCAACATGCATGGATACAACATCACATAAAACATCATCAACATATTTTTCATTAGTAAAAGAAACAAGAGCTTGATGAGTTACCCGTACTTCCCATGATCATTCAACAATTGAAGCTTGTAGGGTCGTGGATGTAGTTGTGTCTTTAAATTAAGTCTTTTGACCAGAATGGAACTCACAACATTGGTGCAACTACCGCTATCAATAACAACACTACAAGGTACAGATTGAACAAGACACCGAGTTTGAAATAAGTTTTCCCATTGGTCTAGGCCGTCCTCCTTAATGTGGGTGTTTAGAGCTCGTCGAGTAACCAAAGATATATGTGTAGGGTCCTCTTCACTAAACTCCTCACTCTCATCAGTTTCCTCATTTATGTCGTCATGTGCCTTGTCATCCGTAACAATTTCTCCCTCCTTGATGGTCATAATTCTTGCATTTGGGCAATCTCTACTATAGTGTCCTACCCCTTGACATCTCCAACACTTTAAATCTCTATTTCGAACATTAGACTTTTCTACTTTTTCTTTCCCTGTTCTAGAACTCTCCCCTTTCTCAAATTTAGCTTGAGACTTCTCATTAATCTCTTGATTTCTATGCTTATAATTAATGTTCTTACTATCCTTTTTCCATGTAGAAGTAGAATTGGGAAAAGTTTTAGAAGAATACCGTTTTGACCTTCGTTGGATTTGCCTCTCGATCTTAATTGCAATGTGCAACAACTCCTCAATATTAGAATAAGGCTGTAAATCAGTCTTGTCTGCAATCTCTGATATGAACCAAGAGACATCAATCATACAATATACTTCAATCAAGATGTGAAGAAAAGGTTGTCAAAATTATCAAAAGATGTTTCAATTCATGCTACATTGAAGAAGAATAAAGTTTGATTGTTGTAAATTTTGGGTGGGTTAAAATTTAGAGTAATTTAGAGTTACTGTAGTTTAAGGCATTTTATTTACTTTAGGTTACTTTTACATAATGGCTAATTATGGTCATTAAGTATGAATGTTACGCAATGCCTTTAATAGTTTCATTTTGAGGCTATATAAAGCCATGTATGTTGTATTGGTAAGAAGACTTGGAAAATATAGAAAGAAGCATTTGTGCTTTTCTTTAGCCAATGGCTAAGTTTCTTTGCAATTCTATGTAGTTTAGGTTGCATGTAGAATCATTCAAGCTCGACATGATCATTCTTGCTTGTGGAGTGATTCGAATCTCAAACAAGTGTTCTTGCGTTGAGATATTTGATCAACAAGAATCATTCAGGCTAGACATGATCGATCTTGCTTGTGGAGTGATTCGAATCTCAAACAATGTTCTTGCCTTGAGATATTCGATCAACAAGGTAATCCGAATCTTATTCCCCTTGTATTGATTCCTTGTCATATCAATCTCTGTGTTTAACCCATTAAGAAACCGCGCCATGAGAGCCTCCATGTCCTCATCGAGATCAAGTCAATCCATCAATGAATCCATCTCCTTGTAATAATCTTCCACAGACTTGCGTCCTTGTTTCAGTGCTTGAAGCTTTTGCGCCATGTCCCGTTGAAAATATTGTGGAACAAAACGCTTCCTCATGGACTCTTTGAACTCGTACCATGAATCAATTGGTGCTTCAAGGTTTCTTCTCCTACTTGACATCAATTTATCCCACCAAATTTGAGCATATTGTGTGAATTGAGCAATGCATAACAGTACCTTCTTTTCATCACTAAAATTATGACAGTTGAACATCGACTCCACCGTTTTCTCCCATTTAAGGTACTCCTCTGGATCGGTTTTGCCATAAAACTTGGGAAGTTTTAATTTGATGCTCTCCACGTTACGATCAATTCTATCATCATAAGGAACTCGTTGTTGTAAATTATGATACCTTCTTCCATGGTCTCTCCCTCGCATCAAGCCATGATGATAAGCGCCTACAATGCTAGAATTTGCAAAGCTAGAGGTCCTTCTAAAATCCTTGCAAAACGCTCACAGAGAAAGCTAACTTAACGGATTGATTCCAACCAAGAGCTGGTTAGAAGATGAATGACTCTTAGATCGAACTTGGAATCTATGATGGTCACTCTTAGATACCAAGACAATTCACTCCATAATTAGCTTGATCAAAACTAATTCAATGAATCGGTTTAAACATCAAACCTAAAGCAAGGTTTGAAAAAGAATAACACCAAAAGGTTATCAAGAAAACACAAAGGTTTTTTTTCTATTTAACAAAATCCCCCAAACATGAGTATTACATGCCTTTAAATAGGTCTAAAAGGTAACCCTACTAACATAATAAAGTTCAGCCACCAACCACAAATTACTAATAAATGCTATTAAATACAAATTGAAGCAAATAAGGCATTAATAAATTTCCTTAATTGGTAATTCAACTACCAAAGGCAAGTCTTCTAATTACTTTCCATAAATTTCCTTAATTGGTAATTCAACTACCCAAGGCAAGTCTTCTAATTACTTTTCAATATCAGCCACTCCATTATCTTCTTGATTTGATATGCTTAATGCTATAAAGATTTTTGGGCTCAAAAGTCTTTGTTTCAACCAATACACTAGCTAGCTTTTGAAGATGCAATGTATAGGCCTCTTGAATCTTCTTAACCTTGCTTCTTGTAATCGGTCCTTCGGGTACATGCAAAGGGTCAACAGTTGAATTCATATCATCCTCCCTTTCTTTAAAAGGATTTGTCCTCAAATCAATTCGTTCTTTCCGGACAAGAACTGAATATTGTTTTTTTTTCTCACCTTTACCTTAGTTTCTTCTCTCCACTGTTGTTCTTCATATTCTTTTCTTTTCTTCTCTAATTTCAATTGATCACAATGTACTTCATATGGAGACAACAGAAGTAAAGTAAATTTCTTCCCACACAAAGTAAAAGTATACTTGTTCATCAAACCATCAAATGTTACCTTTCTATCATATTGCCAAGGTCGGCTGATCAAGATGTCCCCCACATGCATTGGTACGACATCACAAAGAACTTCATCTTTATATCTTCCAAGAGTAAAAGAAATAAGAGCTTGGGAGTTCACCTTAATTTCTTCTTTGTTTGTTAACCAATGAAGTTTGTATGGTTTTGGATGGGGATGGACAAAAAGTTGAAGTCTTTTTACAAGGAAGTTGCTTACCACATTTGTGCAACTTCCACTATCAATCACCAAGCTGCATGGGTTTCCTTTGATCAAACATCTTGTGTGGAACAAGTTTTCCCTTTGATCTTCAAATTTCTCTTCCTTGATTTGAAAATTGAGTACCCTTCTTGTGATCAAAGATATGGAATTACCTTCTTCAACATACCCATCATCATATGCTGCGATTTCTTCAACAAAGACAAGTCTTCTAATTACTTTCCATAAATTTCCTTAATTGGTAATTCAACTACCAAAGGCAAGTCTTCTAATTACTTTCCAATATCAGCCACTCCATTATCTTCTTGATTTGATATGCTAATGCTATAAAGATTTTTGGGCTCAAAAGTCTTTGTTTCAACCTGTACACTAGCTAGCTTTTGAAGATGCAATGTATAGGCTTCTTGAATCTTCTTAACCTTGCTTCTTGTAATCGGTCCTTCGGGTACATGCAAAGGGTCAGCAGTTGAATTCATATCACATGACCAACCACATATGGATTATCCTCATGGTGATCAGAATTGTCGCCCTCATATGTATCGGTTGAGGGCGTAGGTAGTGGAATCCTCTGTCGAGCTTGATTTTGAATCTCCATTCTTCCTATTCGATCAGTCAACTCTTGTATTCCTCGAATTAGTCTTTCCATGGTTCGTTGTTGTGCTTCTCTCAATCGTGCATCAGTGATGTCAGTATTTTCGTCTGGATTTTCCATGCTACAAAAGAAAGGTAAAAGAAAAAAAAAGGACCTCACAAGCTCTCCCTCACGTGTATTCACTCTTAAATGTAGTTCACTCGTGTTTAGCACTCAACACTCGAATCAATGTGTCACTCCCTTACAAACTCACCTTCACAATTGAGCACACACAAATCACACTCCAAAAACAAATTGAGATGTGAGACAAGCTATGTTATAGAGCTAAGTGCAATTCAAAGTGAATAGACAGCACACTCAACACATAAACAAGAGTATTAAAGGAGCAATCTGAATAACGACAAAGAAACGAATTAAAGAAAGAAAATGATTAAGGACTAATTTAGACATAGTAACATATGAGAGTTACATATAATAATCAAGAGGATAAAAGAAAGACATTTAACATCAATAAGCTTTCTTTCTTTCAATGGTTTTTTTTTTTTTTCTTCCTTTGGATTGGTAAAATCTAATCAATTTACCAACAAGAAAATTGATTTAGTCTTAAAGAAGAATAAAGTGTTCTAACACTTTAAAGAACATAAGAAATGTTTTTTTTTTTTTGTTATATATTTTTGTGATAGAATATGAACATTCTACACAAACTGAGAAAAAAAAATTATAAGAGAATTAAAAGAGATAAGCACAATGAAACATATATCCGATCTTGAGCCTGAAGCTCTGATACCAAATGATATGGAAATCAACCCAAGGGAAAGTATGCAACGGATTACCTTGATGATCAAGATCAAGAGTAAAGAAAACTCGTTTCTAAACTCATGATTCGAATCACTCCACAAGAGGTTTGGTCAATACCACTTGAATGACTCTACATGCAAGTTTTAAACACAAGAATTTGCAAAGAAAGTTTAGCTCTCAACAAAGCTAAAATAGAAATTCTATTCTTAATTCCAAAATCTGATGTCCAATCAAAGAAAAGAAGGCTTTATATAGCCTTTACAACCTTAACCTATGTGATACATAACTCCCAAATTAAATGGGCTAGTAAATGAGAAATACCCATAGCCTCCATATTAAAATGGCTAGTTATTGGTGGAATATAGTAACCTATGTGAGTTACAATATAATCTTAACTCCTATATTTAAAACTAGCTTAAATATGAGAAACAAATAGTTAAACTATAATTAAATAATGCAATTAATAAAATGTGCTTATTAGTTATCCTTGGACTAGTTTCATAAATTCAGCGGAGTTCAACTTAAAGTGCATTTAATTCATCTCTTTCTTGAACCTCAACTTTGCACAACATATAAGGAAGGTCTCCAACGTCTTCTAAAATTTCCTTTGATGAGCTCATCATAGCTTGAATATAACTGTATAAGGTTTGTTGTAGCTTCTTGGCTCTCGTCCTTGTAATTGGACCTTGAGGTATAGAAATTCCTTGGTCGTGGTTCATATCACCTTTAGTACTAATATTAGATAAGAAACTGCTCATATACATCACCTCTTTCAAGCATTGCACAAGAATTTTCTACCCTCGTGTAACCCTCTAAGGTACTACTCGAGGTTCATCATGACTCCAAGTCTTCAATGTGTTTTTTTAACCTAGTACTAGTGCTTCCTCATTGTCAGAATCAGCAGGCGACAAGCCATATGCCTATCTCTAAACACCTCTTATGGTATATTGTATGACTCCAAAATAAGGTTAAAATACTCGTGTAAGTTAATATGTCAAATATGGTTTAAAAGATCCAAGGAAAGGACTAAGATGGCAAACCAAAATACCCATAAACTTTGAATTAATTACTAAAATGTCATTGGTGAGAAAATCTACCCAAATTTTACTTCAAAATCGATAGGCTACATAACGTCCAACGAATCTCCATCTCAAAATTTATTTGTTGGATCTTTCCGACATTTGGATATGATCTAGCAGACTCACAACTCATCACATCCATAAAGAATAGATTAGCTATGTTCGTAGCATCATCTCTTTTGTTACATGGAATGAAATGTGCCATCTTATAAACCTATCAACTACCTCAAAAATGCTATCATGGTGTCTTCTAGTCATTGGTAATCCTAGAACAAAATTCATGCTAATGTCAATCCATGATTCACTAGGAACATCTAAAGTTTTATAAAAACCATGTGGTTGTGTCTTAGACTTAGCCTCCTTACATTTAAAACATTACTTATCTTTGTTCATAGCTTTCCTCATTTTCAACCAATAAAAATGTTCACACAACATGCTATATGTTTTAAATTCTCCAAAATGTCCCATAAATCCTCCCCATGAGCCTCCTTCACAAGTAGCTTTCGAATAGAACACTTAGGGATACAAAGTTTATCCTTCCTAAAAAGCATATCATCGAACACAATATGATCTTACACATGTTTCTCTTCTAAACATTGCATATACACATATAAGGGATCGAACACAATATGATCTTGCACATGATCTTGCAAAGTTTAGCCTCCTTCAAATGATAAGCGCCTACAATGGTGGAATTTGCAAAGCTAGAGGTCCTTCTAAAATCCTTGCAAAACGCTCACAGAGAAAGCTAACTTAACGGATTGATTCCAACCAAGAGCTGGTTAGAAGATGAATGACTCTTAGATCGAACTTGGAATCTATGATGGTCACTCTTAGATACCAAGACAATTCACTCCATAATTAGCTTGATCAAAACTAATTCAATGAATCGGTTTAAACATCAAACCTAAAGCAAGGTTTGAAAAAGAATAACACCAAAAGGTTATCAAGAAAACACAAAGGTTTTTTCTGTATTCAACAAAATCCCCCAAACATGAATATTACATGCCTTTAAATAGGCCCAGAAGATAACCCTAACAAAATAAAGTTCAGCCACCAACCACTAATAAATGCTAATAAATGCTATTAAATACAAATTGAAGAATATAAGGCAATTCATACAAACTATTAATAAATGCTATTAAATATAAAATGAATCAAATAAGGCATTAATAATTTCCTTAATTGGTAATTCAACTACCAAAGGCAAGTCTTCTAATTACTTTCCAATATCAGCCACTCCATTATCTTCTTGATTTGATATGCTAATGCTATAAAGATTTTTGGGCTCAAAAGTCTTTGTTTCAACCGGTATACTAGCTAGCTTTTGAAGATGCAATGTATAAGCCTCTTGAATCTTCTTAACCTTGCTTCTTGTAATCGGTCCTTCGGGTACATGCACGTGATCAGTTGTTGGATTCATATCACTCCTTCACAAGTAGCTTTCGAATAGAACACTTAGGGATACAAAGTTTACCCTTCCTAAAAAGCATATCATCGAACACAATATGATCTTGCACATGTTTCTCTTCTAAACATTGCATATACACATCATAAAATTCAGATTTTTCAACTTTGTACAATTGAATCATTTGTTTAAAACCAAGAATTTTTGCATCAAGGTAAGAAAATAAAGCATACCTTCTTGATAATGCATCTGCGACCACATTATCCTTCCCCTTTTTGTAATGGATTACCTAAGAAATGTCTCAATGAATTCCACCCATTTAGCATGTTTCCTATTTAGCTTTGTTTGGCTTTTGAGGTGCTTCAAACTTTCATGATCCGTATGAATAACACACTCTTTTGACCACAAATAATGTTGCCAAACTTGTAAAGCCCTCACAAGTGCATATAACTCTTTGTCATAAGTCGGATAGTTGAATTGTGCTCCATTAAGTTTTTCACTAAAAAACATGATTGGCCTTTTTTTTTTCTGCATTAAAACAACTCTTATGTCTATCCCACTTGCACCCGATTCAATTTCAAAAGATTTATCAAAGTTAGGTAAAGCAAGACAAGGTGCATTAGTTAATTTTTCTTTTCATTCATTGAATGCCTTCTCTTGTTTTTCCTTCCATTCAAACTAGCCAAACCATGAAAAGATCTTACCTTGGTTGCATTTGTGGGTGATGTGAACCAAGAGACATCAATGATACAATATGCTTCAATGAAGATGTGAAGAAAATATTGTTGAAATTATCAAAAGATATTTCAATTCATGCCACATTGAAGAAGAATAAAGTTTCATGTGATAATTTTTTGGTGGATTACAATCTGGAGTTATTGTATTTCATTAATGTATTTTAAGAGTTTTTATTTACTTTAGGTTACAATTACATAATGCTTAATTATGGCTATTAAGTATGAATGTTACAACTCTTGGAATGCCTTTAATAGTTTCATTTTGAGGCTATATAAAACCATGTATGTTGTATTTGTAAGAAGACTTGGAAAATATATTAAAAGAAACATTTGTGCTTTTCTTTAGCCAATGGCTAAGTTTCTTTGCAATTCTATGTAGTTTAGGTTGCATGTAGAATCATTCAAGCTCGACATGATCAATCTTGCTTGTGGAGTGATTCGAATCTCAATCAAGTGTTCTTGTCTTGAGATATTTGATCAACAAGAATTATTCAAGTTAGACATGATCAATCTTGCTTGTGGAGTGATTCGAATTTCAAACAATGTTCTTGTCTTGAGATATTCGATCAACAAGGTAATCCAAATCTTACTCCCCTTGTAGTGATTCCTTATCACATCAGTGGGTGTTGGCCATTCTCTAATAGCCATTACCTTTTCTTCATCAACTTGTACCCCATTCTTTCCAACTAAGAACCCTTGGAAGTTGACTTGGTCTAGACAAAAACTGCACTTTTTGAAGTTGGCATAAAGCTTCTCGTCTCTAAGTTTAAACAAAATTTTCTTAATGTCACACAAATAATGAGAGGCAAAATTGTATAAGATAGTATTGAGAAAACTCTATCATATATTTTTTATAGTCTTTTTTATTTGTTGTTTAGTATGTAATAGAAAGTCGGTGACATTTTATTTGCAAAGATGTCGAACAAATAATGGGACAAAATTCTTTGTCATGTAACTAGAGAATGTGTAAGTGTTTTTCTTCGTTCTGTACATAAAGTTGTGCATAGCTCTAGAGTCGACCATTATGCTCTTGGCCAATCTATGGTTAACCTAGTCCTCAATGTACATAAGACCTCGTTCTGTTGACTCTTTTGTCTCTCCCACTCTTTTTTGGAAAGAAAATAAGTACTTTAAGGCCCCTACTGCAGGGTTTTCGATGCTTTGCCTTGGAAGGCATGAAGATTCATCATTTATAGGTATTCAGATTCTCGACAGACCACCTTGTATATGAAGTAGGATGAGGACCATTGACTGTAGTTGTTCTGGCTGTGAAGTCCTTGTCATGGATTTTTACCTCTCTGTTGGAAGGATTCATAGTCCCCTCATACTCGTCCAAGTCTCCCATTGTTAGAATTTATGCTCTAAAGTCTTATAATTAATTATATAATAATTCTTTTATTCATAATTTTATATTATCCCTTATATGGAAAATCCAAGGTATCACGACATGAATTTAGAGACTTCGAAACTCAGATCAAAAGTAAAAAGATGAAATCGAAAACAAATAAAAATATAAGTAAAATAAAATAAAATAAGAAAATGCAGTAAAATTAAAATGAAATTAAGTTAAACAATACCACGTTAAAATACAATTACAAGAAGATTTATTACAAAGGGAAAATGGATTTGAATACAACTAAAAAATGAAATACAGAAGATTGAAAAATAGAGATTGAAATTTCACAACGACCCCCTCTCTGACTGCATAGCTCTCGAGCGCTCCTCCACCTTGACTGGAAACATACGAACACCTGAAAAAGAAAGGAAAATGAGGTGAATTTATAAATATACCTAGTAAGTATCCTGCTTCTAGGAACAACTTAGGCAGAGTAACTAATCTTGAATCTCTACCAATTGGGTAATAGCCCAAAAAAATAAATAAATAAAATCATAAATAAACAAATAAAAAAATTATAAAAAAAAAATAGTTAAATAACAATAATAATAATAAATAAATAAACAAAAATAAAACAACTTTTTCCCACTTCTCTCCACTAACCTCTCATTCCTCCCCATAATTATCTCTCCTCAACCCATCCTTATCACAGAGCAACAGTTACTCCAAGAAGAAACAGAAAAACAACAATGGTCAGATTTGAGAAGTAAAATGGCTTTCAACATAGGCAGATTGCAGATTTAGAGATTTTGGTCGGTTATTACGGTAAAATTCTAAAATTCTATCTTAGATTTCCTATTCTTTATAGTTATGGTTATAAGAAATTAATTTAGGATCAAATCTTCATATATTTTACTGTAATGATCAGATCCCATATCCAATTGATTAGATTTTTTGTTAGCATTTAAATTATAGAAAATAAGGTTAGATTCAATAAAATTTTAGTAGGCAGATCTATAAACAGGAAGATAATAGCCAAACAATCAACTTAAAATTGGTTAATAATATCTGTTTACACAAAATCTATTTACAGAATGAAAATAATTACAGAGGGAGAGGGGGGGAGATTGTGGAAAGATTTGTTGAACAGAAGTTAATAATAAAACAAGAAATATCAGAGGGCAAAGAACTCCATTAAATTTTGTCTAACGGGAAATATCACAATTTTACGATGGCCAATGTAAATTAGAGAAATAATTTGATAGAGTTCAAACTTGAAACTGATGTCATGGGCTTAGGTTGGATTTCAAAGGACGGAATCAAACTTTCATTAAGAATATATTTGTGACAACGACTTAAGCTAACCAGGTAATTGACTTTACTATCGGCATGGTTATATTTGATGTTGACACGTGTCCTATGGTTCTGCACATGTCATATATATTGATATGTGTGAATTTTCTGTGGATCGATATGCTTCCTATATGTTATGTATATGTTATAATATGTGAATTGTATGATAATAATTACGATACAATGTGTTCAAGAATATGTTTGAGATAGGATACAAGAAAGATGCACAAAACGAAATGTAACGATAGGAGTAAAATACGTTCATGAAACATTAAGGTTAGGTTACATACTGGAGTGATATGGATAAGAGAGATTGATGAAAGAATACGGTTAGGTTACGGGTAGAAAGGGATAGGTTTGTGATAGATTGAGAGAACCATAGCATTAGGATTGATAGAACGATAGCGTTAGGTTAAGTTCTTGTGATGATATGACTAAAGTACGTTCAATTAATGATATGTCTGTGATAGGTATAAGAACGTTAAGGCTATGATAAGTTAGAGAGTCATATGACTACGAAGTGTTTACGTTATGACTTGTTTATGATATGATACATTGTGATGCAATATGTCATGGTATGATGTGTATGTGATGAAATCTTATGTTAAAAGCATGGAACGTTATGTTAGGTCTCTTAAATTGTGTGTATACAGCATGATATGAATGACATGAAATATAACCCCGTTTGAATTATGTATGATTTGAGAACTGAATAATGAGAAACGATATGAAAAATGATATGATATGTACAAAATGTTAGCGGGGTTGTATTAAAGGATAATGAAAATGGAAAAGTTTTGGGACCTCATGCATTATGTGTACTCATGCATTTGGGGGATACCCCTATCCCATCACGAGGGTACGGACGTGTACATCCAATGGCAGGACAACTATCGTTATGTTTTGCATAGCGCTGCCATGACGGTTATTAGTTCTAGCGGGTGTCCGGTCTAAGGGGCTCCCAGAGTATGCCCACCGGATAAGGAAAGTGGCCCAGCGGTGTGCGAACTAGCTGGTGAGTCCATACTCGCACGTATGGGCTCTGTGTAGAGTATATGGTACACGTCCAAAATTACCCGTTAGGACAGCACCGTAGGGAAAACGGAATGAAAGATAGGTCCCATCATCTTATTGCATGTGATTGTTGCATTTAACCCCAATAGTGAGGTCACTTACTGAGTTTTTCTTTAAATACTCAAGCCATGTGCTACTACATTTTTCAGGTTAAGGTAAGGCATTCCTGTACGGCTGACGACGGCATCGCAACTCGAGACCATGACACATGCATAGGATAGTGGTATTTATTTTCCTAGACTTAGGCTAGAATATGATGTTTTTAAACTTAAACACTTATTTATTTTATTTTGGGTCTTTTGTTGTGCCGTTTTAAAGATGTTTTCGAAATACGTAAGTCCATCGCTGTGTTTTAAGATAAAGTATATGTTTTATGGAATTTAATGAAGTCTTCCGCGTCTAATGTTTAGGATATATAAATAGTAACAACCTTAAATTAAGTAGAAAATTTTGGGTCGTTACAAATTGATTAGCCCGGGACTTGCCCAATTGTTTTGCAGCAGACATGTTTATGTACTATGATTCAAGGAGTCAACTTGGCTCTAATACCACTTATCACAATCAGACTCTTGTGGAGCGGGATAGAGATTTTGCGACACTTATTCTAACCCGATGAACAAGTCAGCAATATGAAAATCGTAAGTCGTAGACAATTTGAACGTTTGATCGAGCCTTGGTCATGTTTGAAAGACAGTAAGAAAATGTAAGCGAGGAAATGCATTGATTTTTTTTTTTTTTTTTTTTTTAAGAAAGCGCTAAAAGAAAATAAGCAACAACAACAACTTTGATAGCATATAACCTAGTAGGAAGAATTGACGACCAGTTTCATCACCCTATAGTTTATTTTGGAGAATTTTAGCCCTAGTAGGTGTAAACATGATTTTATTGACAGGTCATGCCCACGTACTAACACAACAAGAATAGTGAATGCCTATCTAACATGAAAGCAAGTAAAGGGATTTGGAACGGACTTGCAATCGTGGACAATAAGTTTTGGACGAGCATCACTGGGACATATGACACGCGACCGTAAGCAACACGCCTTGGGTAAGCATGACCGTGACACCTTGCAACTTGACTTAAGCTCACCTCGCCTTGACAAGGTGTGTAAGTTGTAAGGTTAATAGGCATGATCTCACTCCTTATGTGAATTATATGCATATGTTAAATACGTCTTATGATCTAATTAGGTTACAATTGGTTACAATACCTAATAACTTAGATTCTATTCCATGATGATAGATTATGTACCTTAAAGCCTGCAGTGGTACTTGACGAGGTGGCAGAGAAGGTAGAGTCTTGACTGAGACCGACCCTGCCCAAATTCCTTATAAGGAAAGGCACGCTAAGATAAAGTTTGATCCCTTATTCTGATAACATTATTGATACTACGTATTTTGTAATTGTTACAAATGATTATATCCAAATCATTTATGTTTTGATGTGACTCAATGTATTCTATACAACAAAGAGTTTGTATAAGACTAGACCACAAAAATATTTTTATCTCTGTATAAATTCATTAATCGAGAATATTAAGATTTTAGAGGATGATCATATGCGACTCGATCTTATTCCTAAGTGTGCTATGAACTCCTCTCTGTGAGGGTTTTGCTTTGCATGGGTGAGAATGACATTTATAGCAAATTTAATATATCTACTATTTTGGGGACTTGACCAAATAGAGAGCTGGAAACATAATTTCACGAGATGAAATTCACTCCTTCCCATGTAGAATAAGTAGATGAGTAGTTCCCTTAAGTGTTGATTTCAGGACTTGAACAATGGAGCCACACTCTCTCACCGACTCTAAAGGAACTTTGTTTATGGTTGGATCATAAATAAATTGTTCATGAGAGACTTAGTGGCACTTTAAGCATAAGAAATTACGAACAACTAGTGAAGGATGAACTTGCTTGTAATGATAATATAAATGGTCTAAACTTCTTCTACACTACATAAGAGTGCAACTCTAGGTCTATAACTCTAGGTCTATAATGGTGTAACGACCCTAAATTTCTACATACTCAGAGTCATTACTAACGTCTCATGTTCATCATCTATGCGGAAATATACCTCTTAAAAGCAAACCTCATCTCTAGTATAAATGTCCAAAACATTTAAAACATTTTCTATCTTTGGAAAATACAGTCATGGTCTTACGTGAAATTAAAAACAAATACGAATTAAACAAAAAGAGAGAATTTGAGAGATTTAAATATTTTAATTATGAATAGGGATTTATAATCCATAGGTGCCTATTGAGACTGATATTTGATTTAATATTAAATATTAATGAAATTGTTTAATTTAATTAATAATTTAATATTATTTTAATTGAAATTTAATTATTTAAATTAATTTAATTTTTGAATTAAAAATACATGATTTTACTTAATGGAAAAATCCATGTTTGAGTGAGTGTAATATATGGTTTAACCAAACTTGCATGTGTGTCACATAATCCCACACATTAGAGTGGAATTTCGAGTGTCAAAATTTGGTAATCTCACATTTGCATAAACATGCAAATATGACTATAAATGGAGTAATCGAGGTACACGGAAATACTCTTGGAAAAACTTTTAGAAAATCTCTCAACAACTCTCTCTTCCCATGTACTAAATTCCTTCCAAGTTTAGTCACTCACTGATAAGGCAACTCTAATCCTCAGCCCAACGATCCAAGCTTTTGTTGAAGCAAGAACCCTTGAATCAAAGTAATTAACACCTCCTTGTACGAAATTTGGATCAACCAAGAGATAAGGCAAGAATTAGATTACCTCTTACGATCGAAGATCTAGAAGCAAGATTTGGAACCTTGTTCTAAATTGAGTCACTCCACAATCTAACTTGATCAAGGCTTGATTGAATGGCTCGGGTGCAATTCTACCACAAGAATTGCTTGAAACTTAGAAATAACAAATATGATGCTCGAATTTCTAAGGGAAACGTCTCAATTTGAGATCTAAATTACATTCATCCACGAATTTGATTTTTACATAACATATTGTGGGTATTTATAGTCTCCCGACAAAAGACGTTTGTGGACGGGATTTATTCCTGATTCCCTTTAATCTCCACACAGAATAAGTCAAATTGACCATTTGACTTTTACATAATTTATCAAATTAAACATAGTTTTTTCTAACAAATGTTGATGTGCTTGACTGGCTAATGCGGCAGACTTGTAATCAATTGAGCTCTCTGTGCGCAGATTCAAATTATGTCAACAATTCTGTTGTTGACATAGTTTTAATCATCACATTCGAAATGTTTTGATCAAATCTCCATGCTTCACTCAATATTAGAAGGAAATTAGTAGGAATAGGAAGCAAATAAAGTGTATTAAATCCATAAACTACTTTCTTAAAGAATAAGTCAACAGCATGTTTTGCATCATCAATAAATCTATCCACCATATGCTTCTCTCAAAAACAAGTCTTTTATAGAGCATTTAGGAATACAAAGTGATATGAACCAAGAGACATCAATCATACAATATACTTCAATGAAGATGTGAAGAAAAGGTTGTCAAAATTATCAAAAGATGTTTCAATTCATGCTACATTGAAGAAGAATGAAGTTTGATTGTTGTAAATTTTGGGTGGGTTATAATTTGGAGTAATTTAGAGTTATTGTATTTTAAGACTTTTTATTTCATTTCGGTTACATTTACATAATGGCTAATTATGGCCATAAAGTGTGAATGTTACAACTTTTGGAATGCCTTTAATAGTTTCATTTTGAGGCTATATAAAGCCATGTATGTTGTATTTGTAAGGTAGACTTGAAAAATATTATTAAAGAAGCATTTGTGCTCTTTTTTAGCCAATGGCTAAGTTTCTTTGCAATTCTATGTAGTTTAGATTGCATGTAGAATCATTCAAGCTCGACATGATCAATCTTGCTTGTGGAGTGATTCGAATCTCAAACAAGTGTTTGAGATATTTGATCAACAAGAGTCATTCAAGCTAGACATGATCGATCTTGCTTGTGGAGTGATTCGAATCTCAATCAAGTGTTCTTGCCTTGAGATATTCGATCAACAAGGTAATCCGAATCTTACCCCCCTTGTAGTTGATTCCTTATCTTATCATTTGGTATCAGAGCTTCAGGCTCAAGATCGGATATATGTTTCCTTTGCGTTTCTTCTCAATTTGATTTTTATTTATTTTCATCTTTTTAGTTTTTAATCGACCCAGAGTTCAAAATTCAGTTTTTGCTCTATTTAAAATTTTGAGAGGTGAGAATGAGAGCTTCATTTGTGTAACTGAGTGTAAAAAGAGTGTCCTAAAATTTCCTTGAGTGTATACTCGTGAGGAGAGTGTTGTGAGGTCCTTCGTATTTCCATAACTTATTTTTTGCAGCAAAGTTTCACAAATAGATTCGAGGACGAATCCTCTTGAAGAAGTGGAGAATGATATGAACCAAGAGACATCAATCATACAATATACTTCAATGAAGATGTGAAGAAAAGGTTGTCAAAATTATCAAAAGATGTTTCAATTCATGCTACATTGAAGAAGAATGAAGTTTGATTGTTGTAAATTTTGGGTGGGTTATAATTTGGAGTAATTTAGAGTTATTGTATTTTAAGACTTTTTATTTCATTTCGGTTACATTTACATAATGGCTAATTATGGCCATAAAGTGTGAATGTTACAACTTTTGGAATGCCTTTAATAGTTTCATTTTGAGGCTATATAAAGCCATGTATGTTGTATTTGTAAGGTAGACTTGGAAAATATAGTAAAGAAGCATTTGTGCTTTTCTTTAGCCGATGGCTAAGTTTCTTTGCAATTCTATGTAGTTTAGGTTGCATGTAGAATCATTCAAGCTCGACATGATCAATCTTGCTTGTGGAGTGATTCGAATCTCAAGCAAGTGTTCTTGCCTTGAGATATCTGATCAACGAGAATCATTCAAGCTAGACATGATCGATCTTGCTTGTGGAGTGATTCGAATCTCAAACAATGTTCTTGCCTTGAGATATTCGATCAACAAGGTAATCCGAATCTTATTCCCCTTGTATTGATTCCTTATCTCATCACAAAGCATACTCTTAGTAATTAAAAATTTATGAAACACATAATAATCATCCACCATTTTTTTTTGCAAAACAAGATGCATAAATAGTTCTAAAGTCTTGGTCATCTCTATATAATTCAATAATATGCTCAACTCCAAGAATTTTTGCAGTAAGAGAAGTAAAAAGATCATACCTTTTAGATAACACATGAGCTACTGTATTATCCTTACCTTGCTTATACTTGATGACATACGAAAATGTTTCAATAAATTTCACCCACTTTGCATGTCTACGGTTCAATTTGCTTTGACCCTTCACATACTTCAAGTTTTCATGATCAAAGTGGATCACAAATTCTCTAGGCCATAAGTAATGTTGCGGCACATGCAATATATGAACTACAAACAATTCTTTATCATAGGTAGGGTATTTCAATGTTGCCCCATTTAGTTTTTCACTAAAATATACTAACGGCTTTTCATCTTGAATTAAAACAACACTTATGACCAAACCACATGCATCACATCCAATTTCAAAAGTTTTATAAAAGCTAGGCAAAACAAATAATGATGCATTGTTTAATTTGTTCCTAAGCAAATTGAATGCATTCTCTTGCATTCCTCCCCATTTAAAAACAACATTCTTTTTCACCAAAGTCATTCAATAGTTCAGTTATAGTTCTAAAATCATTTATAAATCTATTATAGAGATTAGCTAACTCATGAAAATTCCAAACTATACGTGCACTCTGTGGTGTTGGCAAATCCATAATGAATTTAACTTTGTCTCTATCTAATGCTATTCTACTTTTATCAACTATGAAGCAAATAAAGTGAACTTTTTCCATACAAGAACTACCCTTATTAAAATTAAATTTCTCTTTTCTATGTGTAATCAAAACTAATTTAATATGCTCCACATGCTCAAGCAAATTCTTCAAATAAATTATAATATCATCAATATAAACAACATGTTTTCTCATATATTTTTTCAAAACATTATATATTAAGCGCATAGGTGTACTAGAAGCATTAGTTAACCTAAAAGGCATAACAAGCCATTCATACCATCCAAACTTAATACTGAAAGTTGTTTTTCATTCATCTCCTACGTGCATTCTAATTTGATGATATTCAGATTTTAAAATAATTTTTATAAATAGACACGAATCATGCAATAAATCAAGCATATCGTCTAACCTAGGAATAGGATGTCGACACTTTACCGTGATTTTGTTGATGACTCTATTATCCATGCATATGCGCCAAGTTTCATCTTTCTTTGGCATCAATAAGTCTCGTATAGAATATGGACTCAAACTTTCTTGTACATAGCCCTTCTCCATGAGCTCCTCCACTTGCCTTTGAATTTCTTTTGTCTCGGTTGGATTGACTCGATAAGTTGGCTTATAAGGAATGACAGTCCTTGGAATGAAGTTTATTTTATGTTCAGTACCTCTAATGGGAGGTATTTCTTTATCTTGAAACATGTCTTCAATTTCCTGTAAAAGAGATTGAAAAACACTAGGCAAAGCCAAGTTGTTATAGTTAGAGACCAAATATCCTCCATTGTATATAAGTACAAAGATCGATTTTTGTGAAAGCCTTCTCACCTCTCCAACTGTAGCCAAATAACTCTCTCTCTTCCGTTTTTCTTCAATTTCATCTCTTTTTTCATTCTTCTTTTTTTCTCTTTGATTTTTCTCTATTTTTCCACGCAACTCTTGTTTTTCTTTTTACTCTCTTTCCTCAAACTCTTTCTTTCTTTCCTCCAACTTTAATCGATACATTTGCAGAACTAAAAGGTACAAGAGTGGTTTTTCTACCATCTTTTACAAAAGAATACCTATTCAAATAGCCATCTCTACAATCTTTTGAACATGCTAGCTAATTTACTATAATTTAGGCGCGTGTCATTGTGGGGAGGAGGAGCATGTCTGGTGGCGTTCCGGGTCGAGGCGCGGACTTCCGTCTTGGAATATCACAACAAAATCACATCATATTCTAATAAATACATGGATATCACATCATTTCAATAATATTAAGAAACTAGTCCATCCTCTTGGCCAACAACGCTACAACACCATTTTGGAGGTAATTGATCGTTTGCATCAAGGTTTTCCATGGCTCGTTATTCCTTTCTTCCATGGCATTGCACTATGATAAGCGCCTACAATGCTGGAATTTGCAAAGCTAGAGGTCCTTCTAGAATCCTTGCAAAACGTTCATAGAGAAAGCTAACTTAACGGATTGATTCCAACCAAGAGCTGGTTAGAAGATGAATGACTCTTAGATCGAACTTGGAATCTTTGATGGTCACTCTTAGATACCAAGACAATTCACTCCAGAATTAGCTTGATCAAAACTAATTCAATGAATCGGTTTAAACATCAAACCTAAAGCAAGGTTTGAAAAAGAATAACACCAAAAGGGTATCAAGAAAACACAAAGGTTTTTTCTGTATTCAACCAATTCATGCAAACATGAATATTACATGCCTTTAAATAGGCCCAAAAGATTACCCTAACATAATAAGGTTCAGCCACCAACTACAAATCACTAATAAATGCTATTAAATACAAATTGAAGAAAATAAGGTATTCATAAATTGTCTTAATTGGTAGTTCAACTACCAAAGGCAAGTCTTCTAATCACTTTCCAATGTCAGCCACTCCATTATTTTCTTGATTTGATACTTAAATCATCTTTGTACTGCTTCTTGTAATTACTCGTTCGGGTACATGGAAGTGATCAGTTGTTGGATTCATATCACACTACCTTTATACACCTCAAGGAAGGGAGTTTTCGTCTCACCGATGTTTATGCTGACGGGGTAAACCGTTCATATTTCGTTGTTTCCTTTCCATATGTCACCATTCTTTTTCTTACAGGTGAGCTGATGACGAGTAGTCGTGCGTGGGAAACGTTTGAAAATTATTCGTGGTTCATTAGGTGTCATGAAAAGAGAGGTAGGGTTCGATTTATTTTCGCCGGTTTTCGTTCGTGGGAACGGCACACCCTTGGCGTTAGTTTTCTTCCCCGTCCATTTATGTTCTGTGATATGAACCAAGAGACATCCATCATATAATATACTTCAATGAAGATGTGAATAAAATATTGTTGAAATTATCAAAAGATATTTCAATTCATGTCACATTGAAGAAAAATGAAGTTTCATGTTATAAATTTTGGGTAGATTACAATTTAGAGTAATTTAGAGTTATTGTATTTCATTAATATATTTTAAGACTTTTTATTTACTTTAGGTTACAATTACATAATGGTTAATTATGGTCATTAAGTAGGAATGTTACAACTCTGAGAATGTCTTTAATAGTTTCATTTTGAGACTATATAAAGTCATGTATGTTATATTTGTAAGTAGATTTGGAAAATATAGTAAAAGAAGCATTTGTGCTCTACTTTAGTCAATGGTTAAGTTTCTTTGCAATTCTATGTAGTTTAGGTTGCAGGTAGAATCATTCAAGCTTGACATGATCAATCTTGTTTGTGGAGTGATACGAATCTCAATCAAGTATTCTTGCCTTGAGATATTTGATCAACAAGAATCATTCAAGCTAGACATGATCGATCTTGCTTGTGGAGTGATTCGAATCTCAAACAATGTTCTTGCCTTGAGATATTCGATCAATAAGGTAATCCGAATCTTACTCCCCTTGTAGCATTTCACATATCATTTTGTTTCTCCAAAATGACGGAAGATTTTGGGGTGTTTTCGAGTATTGAGGGGGCGTGGTATCGTGGGTCAGTTGGAGACGCAAACTTCCTGGCGTCTCCCCGGAAATCTCACGTTTTCTGGCGACCATGATTTTTTGTTTCAAAATCGTTACAAGTGGAGTGACCTATAGTTAATGAACAAAGTTAATTAATTAATTTTATATCATTACAACTTATAATCAATTGGTTCATAAAGTTCCCTCGCTATCTCATGGTAACACTAAAACAATAAATTTAGTTGAAGGAAAATTTCAAAGGAGAAAAATATTTAATTTGAAGTGTTCACATTGATATTTAACGTATTTGATGGAAATACAAAAAATATATTTAGTTTGAAGGTTCAAAATTAGTATTTAATATATCAGATATAATAAATATAAAGTCAGAAAAATACATCTAATGTAAAGTATTTAAATAAGAAAAAAATATATTTATTATTTTTGATATATTAAATAGTAAGATAATCCAGGTATATGAGATAATTGAATGAAATTATATATTTGGAATTTAGATGAGATTTAAATTAGTTAAATATATATTTTGATATGTTATTACATTTAAATATGATTGAGAGAAATATTATATCATAATATATTAGATATTCAGATCTATTATTTGGTAAATATTTTCAAATGGCTATAGAGGAGACGTTTGGGTTGAGCTAAAAATTATCTCACACTTTCTAGTTTCTCTAAAAATCTCATTTTTTTAGTCCTTTCAAATTTTCTTTCAAGAATTTCCCACAATGATATGGGGAAATCACTACAAAGGGAGTAAGATTCGGATTACCTTGTTGGTCGAATATCTCAAGACAAGAACATTGTTTGAGATTCAAATCGCTTCACAAGCAAGATCGATCATGTCTAGCTTGAATGATTCTTGTTGATCAAATATCTCAAGGCAAGAACACTTGATTGAGATTCGAATCATTCCACAAGCAAGATTGATCATGTCGAGCTTGAATCATTCTACATGCAACCTCAACTACATAGAATTGCAAAGAAACTTAGTCATTGGTTAAAGAAGAGCACAAATGCTCTTTTACTCTATTTTCCAAGTCTGCTTACAAATACAACATACAAGGCTTTATATAGCCTAAAAAATGAAACTATTAAAGACATTCCAAGAGTTGTAACAATCATACTTTATGGCCATAATTAGTCATTATGTAAGTGTAACCTAAAGTAAATAAAAAGTCTTAAAATACAATAATTCTAAATTACTCTAAATTGTAACCCACCCAAAATTTATAACAATCAAACTTCATTCTTCTTCAATGTGGCATGAATTGAAACATCTTCTGATAATTTTGACAACCATTTCTTCACATCTTCATTGAAGTATATTGTATGGTTGATGTCTTTTAGTTCATATCACACAAGCCTTGACCTTTTGTTAGATTCATAACGAGAATAATTTATAGAGGAAATTCGATTATTGGAGAAGCTGGAGCAAGATTAAAGATATGTCAGAACTTTCTCCATATTTCTTCAATGTAGTTTGTTTAACATTTAGTTTTGTTTAATTCAAAGTAAGATCAAAGTCGATTCTAATACTTTCGCTGCGCTAGTTACACATTCATTTTCAACAGAAAAGTCAGCAGGACTCTTAGAAGATTGACCCACTGGCATTTAAAGGAAAGATTATAACCCCAACTCGTCGAATAAGAGAAAGATCTAAACACAACAAGCTTGTTATGCTGCAGTTTGAGGCCGGTGAAAATGAGACAAAAATTAGGGCAGAGAATTAATTATGCCAAAGGAGAACCTTGAGATTAGGATTGCCTTGAGAAAGGGTTTGAAGGCGAAGAGTCTTAGATTACTAAAGAGTAGCTACAAGGATATCACAAAGGCTTTATGGAAGCTAATCTTGAATGTTTGTTGGGAACAATGTAAGCTACACATTTAGAGTGGAATGATGCCTCATAACTAGGTTGAGTAGTGTTGATAAATATGAAAAGTCTTTGAAAAAATTTCAAATGTAGATCCACTATAAAATCATGTGACTTGAATTTTGATTTCTCAAGACTACAATAGGTATAGATGTTAGTACTACCTTGATCGATTCGAAGAGAAAAATTACAATTGCGAGTATATATTATGATTTAATTTTCACACGATGCAACTTATTAAAAACTTGAAAATGTAGATAAATTTTTTTGCATTTAAAACAAAACTTAAATACATTTTATTTACAAATTCAAAATCTGGTTTGAATACATTAGACCAACAAAAATAATAACTTAAAACATTAAGCAGTTGAAAACATGGGGTGGCCTATGGCACTCTGTTGGTTATATGTCCTAAAACTCATAGTTTGTATATAAAAACATATTCTATTTTTAATAAAGTTATTATTGATGTTTATTCAGTAAAGATTGTTATTGAATAAAGTGAATTTTACAATTATTAATCTTAATCCAATAAACTAAGAACATTCTAACTCTAGTATGATTATTTGAACTATATGTAGAGACATAAGAGTGTTTCAAGTTCAAGTATATAATCAAAATGATCTATAGTACAGGGATAAGGCTAAGTACCTTATCCTCGGAACACTATGGATGCGACCCACTTTTGTATTTGATATAAACAATGTGATCACTAAATTGTAAAGACATGTGAGTGGGGGAGTCCTATGCAATTTGTCTTGCATAAGATTGGACCATGAAGAAAATCACTCTCACTTTATAATGTCGTTTACTGTTGAGACTGATTTTTTTTTCATTTGATGACCTAGGTAATTTGATCTTAATCCTGAGCTAACCATAACTCCGGTTTATTCAGAATTATCCTTAGATTTGCATTTATGAGAGTGGCTCGAGTTCGCCGACTCAATAAGCCTCCCATTTCAGGGGTAAGACTGGGTGAATAGCTGGGGGACATAGCCAAGATGGAATTCACTCCTACCCACTTTTAGGGATAGTAGAGAGGTTGTTCCCTTAAGTACTGACAACAGGTCTTGAACAAGGGGCCCCACCCTCTCATTAGTTTGAGAGAGATTCGGTTTACTGGTTGAACCACAAACCAATTGTTCATTAGAGGATCGGTGGAACATAAGGAACAAGAAGTAACTTCAGGGGTAAAACAGTAGATTGACCCAGCTCTAGTAACGAACAACCAGTGCAGGATCGACTTACTAATCATGGTTATATCAAATGGATAGAAATATGTCTATAGTGAGGGGAGTGCAACTACTAAGCTATAATTGAGTGTCCTAGTAGTTAACGAATGTTGGTTAACAAGGTTAATGAGTTTAGCCAGTTAATCTTGAATCGTTGGAGCCCATGATCTATAGGTCCATTAGGTCCCCCTGCTAGCTCATATCGGGCTAAACCATAGAACAATGTGACGAGTAAGTTTGAAGTGTTCAAATTCAAATTAGGGAATATGCGCTAAATATATACTATATATTTAGCCGCATTTTTTTTTGTTATTTACGAATTAAACAAAAAAGAGAAAATCGGAGATATTTAAATAAGATTTAAATATTTTAATCAATATGTGTCAGAATTGATTGGGATTGGCATTTGAATTAATGTTAAATATTAATTAAATTGTTTAGTTAATCATTTAATATTACTTGAATTAGAAATTAATTATTTAAATTAATGGTTGAATTAAGTCTAAATGTTGCCTCCACTTAATGGAAAAATCCATGTTTGAGTTATTAGAATTTTGAGTGTCAAAATTGGGTAATCTCAAAATTGCATGAACATGCAAATATGACTGTGATCAAGGTACATGAAAAGTCTTCTTGCAAAAACCTTGAGAAAAACCCTCACAAACTCTCTCTTCACATTTAGTCACTCACCGGATTACACAATCCCGTTCTAAGGCCGGAGAATAGTAGAGAAGACACTAGTGGTGGTTCGAAACCGGTTCGTGAGAAAAGCCTAGATTGGCTACTTACCTAATCAGTTTCTTCATTTATGTCGTCATGTGCCTCGTCATCCATAACAATTTCTCCCTCCTTGATGGTCATAATTCTTGCATTTGGGCAATCTCTACTATAGTGTCCTACCCCTTGACATCTCCAACACTTTAAATCTCTATTTCGAATATTAGACTTTTCTACTTTTTCTTAACCTGTTCTAGAACTCTCCCCTTTCTCAAATTTAGCTTGAGGCTTCTCATTAATATCTTGATTTCTATGCTTATAATCAATGTTCTTACTATCTTTTTTCCATGTAGAAATAGAACTGGGAAAAGTTTTAGAAGAATACCGTTAAGACCTTCGTTGGATTTGCCTCTTGATCTTAATTGCAATGTGCAACAACTCCTCAATATTTGAATAAGGTTGTAAATCAGTCTTGTCTGCAATCTCTGTGTTTAACCCATTAAGAAACCGCGCCATTAGAGCCTCATGTCCTCATCGAGATCAAGTCGATCCATCAATGTATCCATCTCCTTGTAATAATCTTCCACAGATTTGCGTCCTTGTTTCAATGCTTGAAGCTTTTGCGCCATGTCCCGTTGAAAATATTGTGGAACAAAACGCTTCCTCATGGACTCTTTGAACTCGTACCATGAATCAATTGGTGCCTCAAGGTTTCTTCCCTACTTGACATCAATTTATCCCACCAAATTTGAGCATATTGTTTGAATTGAGCAATAACAGTACCTTCTTTTCATCACTAAAATTATGACCGTTGAACACCGACTCCACCGTTTTCTCCCATTCAAGGTACTCCTCTGGATCGGTTTTGCCATAAAACTTGGGAAGTTTTAATTTGATGCTCCCCACGTTACGATCAATTCTATCATCATAAGGAACTCGTTGTTGTAAATTATGATACCTTCTTCCATGGTCTCTCCCTCTCATCAAACCATGACCAACCGCATGTGGATTATCCTCGTGGTGATCAAAATTGTCACCCTCATATGTATCGGTTGAGGGCATAGGTTGTGGAATCCTCTGTTGAGCTTGATTTTGAATCTCCAATCTTCCTATTCGATCAATCAACTCTTCTATTCCTCGAATTAGTCTTTCCATGGTTCGTTGTTGTGCTTCTCTCAATCGTGCATCAGTAATGTTAGTATTGTCGTCTGGATTTTCCATGCTACAAAAGAAAGGTAAAAGAAAAAAAGGACCTCACAAGCGCTCCCTCACGTGTATTCACTCGTAAATATAGTTCACTCGTGTTTAGCACTCAACACTCGAATCAATGTGTCACTCCCTTACAAACTCATCCTCACAATTGAGCACACACAAATCACACTCCAAAAAAACAAATTGGGATGTGAGACAAGCTATGTTATAGAGCTAAATGCAATTCAAAGTGAATAGACAGCACACTCAACACATAAACAAGGGTATTGAAGGAGCAATCTGAATAACAACAAAGAAACGAATTAAAGAAAGAAAATGATTATGGACTAATTTAGACTTAGTAACATATGAGAGTTACATATAATAATCAAGAGAAAAAAAGAAAGACATTTAACATCAATAAGCTTTCTTCCTTTCAATGTTTTTTTTTTTTTTTTCCTTCTGATTGGCAAAATCTAATCAATTTACCAACAAGAAAATTGATTTAGAAGATCTTAAAGAAGAACAAAGTGTTGATAAGATCCAGATCTAACACTTTAAAGAACATAAGAATTTTTTTTTTTTTTTTTGTTATATATTTTTGTGATAGAACGTGAACCTTCTACACAAACTGAGAAAAAAAATTATAAGAGAATTAAAAGAGACAAGCGCAATGAAACATATATCCGATCTTAAGTCTGAAGCTCTGATACCAAATGATACGAAAATCAACCCAAGGGAAAGTATGGAACGGATTACCTTGATGATCAAGATCAAGAGCAAAGAAAACTCGTTTATAAACTCGTGATTCGAATCACTCCACAAGAGGTTTTGATATGAACCAAGAGACATCAATCATATAATATACTTCAATGAAGATGTGAAGAAAATGTTGTCAAAAAGATGTTGCAATTCATGTCACATTGAAGAGGAATGAAGTTTGATTGTTATAAATTTTTGGTGGGTTACAATTTAGAGTTATTGTATTTCATTATTGTATTTTAAGACTTTTAATTTACTTTAGATTACAATTACATAATGGTTAATTATGGCCATTAAGTATGAATGTTGCAACTCTTGGAATGTCTTTAGTAGTTTCATTTTGAGGCTATATAAAGTCATGTATGTTGTATTTGTAGGGAGACTTGAAAAATATTATTAAAGAAGCATTTGTGCTCTTTTTTAGCCAATGGCTAAGTTTCTTTGCAATTCTATGTAGTTTAGGTTGTATGTAGAATCATTCAAGCTCGACATGATCAATCTTGCTTGTGGAGTGATTCGAATGTCAAACAAGTGTTCTTGCGTTGAGATATTTGATCAACAAGAATCATTCAAGCTAGACATGATCGATCTTGCTTGTGGAGTGAACCCACCTAAGTCGAACGAAAAGGAGAAATTATATAAATAACTAGTTAGATTCAGGCTCTTTGGCAAATTCTTTAGATCTGGGTAGAGTCTCGCTCAGTAAAGAGAGTTGTAGATTCGTAAGATCATGAGAAAGTCCCCTCTTACAGGAGAGGAAATTAATGAAATCCATAACTGAACCGAAATCGACTATCCGAGTTTACTGTGAAAGAAAGAAGGGAAAGAGAAGGGAGACGAAAGAAAGCAGAATTAGACTGAACCGGAAGGAAAGAGTAAATGAATTCATTAACAGCTTTGAAAGACGAAACTCAAGAAGAATTGAATGAGACTTTATAGTGAAAGAAAGAAGGGAAAGAGAAGGGAGACTCTGAATGAATGAGAGTGAACTACTTCACCTTCAAGTGTTGAAAGTCAAGCCGCTGAAAGAAAATCTTTTGTATCTAGCATAGGGGTAAAACATTAAAATAGCTTTTTCCCTAATAGCAGCATAGGAAAGAAAAGAAATTCTATCCAACATAGGGGTAAAATATTAAAAGACCTTTTTCCCTAATAGCGGGAGCTTCAATAAATTCTTTTCTATCCCATATGACTGTAAAAGTTCGTAAGACCTTTTTCCCTAATAGCTGGAGCTGAAAGAAAAGATTTTGTATCCACCATAGGGGTAAAACATTAAAAGAGGTTTTTCCCTAAGGAAAGCAGCTTCAAGCTAAATTATTCTATCCCCATATAACTGTCAAAATTCGTAAGAGGTTTTTCCCTCGGTAAAGCTGATAAGGCAACCCTAATCCTCAGCCCAACGATCCAAGCTTATGTTGAAGCAAGAACCCTTGAATCAAAGTAATTAACTCCTCCTTATACGAAATTTGGATCAACCAAGAGATAAGGCTAGAATTAGATTACCTCTTACGATCGAAGATCTAAAAGCAAGATTTGGAAACCTTGTTCTAAATTGAGTCACTCCACAATCTAACTTGATCAAGGCTTGATTGAATGGCTCGGGTGCAATTCTACTACAAGAATTGCTTGAAACTTAGAAATGACAAATATGATGCTCGGATTTCTAAGGGAAACGTCTCAATTTGAGATCTGAATTACATTCATCCACGAATCTGTTTTTTACATAACATATTGTGGGTATTTATAGTCTCCCGACAAAAGACGTTTGTGAACGGGATTTATTCGAGATGTTTGTGGACGGGATTTATTCCCGATCCCCTTTAATCTTCACAAAGAATAAGTCAAATTGACCATTTGGCTTTTACATAATTGATCAAATTAAACATAGTTGTTTTTAACAAACGTTGATGTGCTTGAGTGGCTAATGCAGCAGACTTGTAATCAATTGAGCTCTCTGGGCACAGGTTTGAGTTCTGTTGTTGACATAATTTTTTGAATCTTTTGGAACACCGTGATTCTTATCATCTTCCCCCTCTTCAGAAGGATTCGTCCTCGAATCAGAAAAAATCATCCCCTCTTTTGAAATGTTTTGATCAAATCTGCACGCTTTGCATCATCCATAAATCTATCTGCCACATGCTTCATCTTTGGCCAACAAAAGTGTTTATACCATCTTCTAGTTGCTCCTCATTCTTCTGGACTTCTTCAACTAGATCATTGATCTCCCCTCCATTTTTCTCGTCTTGATTCTTCTGGACTTCTTCAACAGTAGTTTTATATGCTTAGAACCTCACACAAAGGTAGGCTATTTGGGAAAGTGACTAATTTCTGATCAAGGTAGGTAATATGGATAAAGCAATTCAGATAGTAGCGAGCTATTCAAGACAATCAAGACAAGTAATTACGTAGTAACAACAAAATAAAACAAGAAATGAACAAATAAATAAGGGACAAAGATATTTTTGGATATAATTGCACACTGAAAAAAAATGAATTCCAAAGAGAATGGTCGTGAAGATCGAACACAACAATTATAGATTTATATGCTTTAGGGAAAAATGAGAATTGAAATTTATTTGATCTTCAAATAAACGTGCAAATGATCTAATGTTAAGGATTTATTAAGAACAATATGATACGGATTTTTTTTTTCTTTCAAGATCTAAATATGATCTTTAACAGGACACTAAGAACAAAGTAGAAAGATAATGAAGAACGTTGGAAATGACAGTAAGAAAATAAATGACTGATTTAAAGAGACGATAAACAATAGCGGAAATTAAAGATAAAATCAATTCTAGAGTCGGCCACAAAGATGTAAGCCTAGGCTCTGATACCAAACTGATAAGGCAACCCTAATCCTCAGCCCAACGATCCAAGCTTATGTTGAAGCAAGAACCCTTGAATCAAAGTAATTAACAACTCCTTATACGAAATTTGGATCAACCAAGAGATAAGGCTAGAATTAGATTACCTCTTACGATCGAAGATCTAGAAGCAAGATTTGGAAACCTTGTTCTAAATTGAGTCACTCCACAATCTAACTTGATCAAGGCTTGATTGAATGGCTCGGGTGCAATTCTACTACAAGAATTGCTTGAAACTTAGAAATGGCAAATATGATGCTCGGATTTCTAAGGGAAACGTCTCAATTTGAGATCTGAATTACATTCATCCACGAATCTGTTTTTTACATAACATATTGTGGGTATTTATAGTCTTCCGACAAAAGACGTTTGTGGACGGGATTTATTCGAGATGTTTGTGGACGGGATTTATTCCCGATCCCCTTTAATCTCCACAAAGAATAAGTCAAATTGACCATTTGGCTTTTACATAATTGATCAAATTAAACATAGTTTTTTTTAACAAACGTTGATGTGCTTGAGTGGCTAATGCGGCAGACTTGTAATCAATTGAGTTCTTTGTGCGCAGGTAGATTCATTCTTCATCTCCCTATTTTGAGGGATAAAAGTGTATCTTTACCCTATTTCAACAGTAAAGACTATTTATGACTGAGAGTTCACTGTCAGTAAATCCGAAAGAGAAAACCTGAACCTTTATTCCCTTCCCTTATTTCTGGAGGTAAACTCGGCGAGCAGCTTCGCACCTTTTCGATTCATTCTCCTGTAAAGACCAACAAGAAATTCATTCTATCTCTCCCTTATTTTTTGGGATCAAATCTAGTAAAGGTAATTCATTAATTATTAAGTCAAGACTATCGAAGAATCAATTCGACTTAACTGTAAGTAAATCCGAAAGATTTCTTCTTTCTCTTTCTCTGATCCCCCATATTTTTGGGGTAAAAGAGTTCCAAATCGGCTAAATGGGACTGATTTCACCCTTTTTCGTGTTAGGACCATTAATGTATTTTGTCTATCCCCTGTCTATTTTTTGGGATCAAATCTAGTAAAGGTAATTAATTATTAAGTCAATCCTATCGAAGAATCAATTCGACTTAACTGTGAGTAAATCCGAAAGATTCCTTCTTTCTCTTTCTCTTCTCCTTCACAGTCAGTCTCGACTCCTTATTCATTCAATCCTGAACTTTAGGGGAGAGTAAGTAAATCAAAGATAATTGATTGAAGAATCCAATGAAACATGAGTTCTCCTGAACCTAGTTATCACCTCTTAGTTTACCTTACTCTCATCTGATTTAAGGAAGAAAAAAATCTGAGAAAGATAAGTACCTTAAGGCATAGGGCTTTTCAAAACTAGCCAGTTTTCCTAGGTCTAGGGGATGAGGAAGTTAAGAAAGACTTGAATTAGTTCTGGGACGAGTTCCGGCCTTGCCTTAGCGTAAGCCTTATTAGTAGCTTTCATCCTTGCTGCCAGATCAGAAGCAGAAGGGGAAATATGAGACTTTCGTCTTTCAGACTGCATGATTGTTGTATTTCGGGCTTGAAAAGAGCCTTCCTTACCCACCTACCTTATCAGATGAAGTCAGAGCGGACTTATCCTTATAACTTATACTTAGTTAGTGGCATTTCTTTAGTTACCTTCTATCAATTATTCCAGGTCTACAACAAGATCCATTGAAGCAGGGTAAATGGGCTTCTCTTTCTCCGCTCGGTCGTTATCAAAATAGAGATGAATCAAAGGACTCTTCGTTCTTATACTTTCTCCTCAGATTTGATGGCAACAAGAATATCATGCCTTTTTCCCTTAGCTCAGGATGCTTGCAGGTTTGCTCTCTTCTGTATCAGCATGTCTTCTTTTAGAAATAGTGAATACCGATCTTTTTCCTCAAGCCGTCTAACTAGATAATAATAATATATAAGCCTACTATTCTAACTGCCTGACTTGACTTTAAATAAAGAAGCTGAACTACGCGGTCTTTCAAAGACTTAGTTAGAAGATGCTAACTCGGTCTTTCTTTCTTACTTAGTAATG
Source organism: Cucurbita pepo subsp. pepo (assembly GCF_057944985.1). Classification (NCBI taxonomy): domain Eukaryota; kingdom Viridiplantae; phylum Streptophyta; class Magnoliopsida; order Cucurbitales; family Cucurbitaceae; genus Cucurbita; species Cucurbita pepo. The sequence continues at coordinate 5,177,626 of NC_141812.1, forward strand.
CTCTACGCTAGCTCTGACATCCTTCTAGTGCTCTTGTTCTTGTCTCACCCTTATCCACTCTGCTCTGTCCGATATAGTACTATAGTGACTTCTATGGGAAGACAGAAAGAAAGTCAGATAGAATACTCTCTTTTCTTCTGTCTAGAGCTGGTATTGAAATATAGAATGACAGTAATAATGCTCAGCCTGAGACTATTCACTCTCATATATATGATTGAAGAGAGCCATACTAATGATGGGGTCAGAAATTCCTTGCTTTCAATATAACCTATTTTCCCTGTAACTTAATAACCCTAGTCTTCTTACTTTCGAACTTCGGAAGAGCGTATAACTCAATACTAAATAAGAAGCTCCCCCCTTCGTAACTAAATAAGACTTGTTTGTAGCTTTCCCACTAAGATAGGTTGCTTTCTCCTTCTCAATACGGGCCTTCTATGTCGAGACTCTCACTCTTCACTCTACTAAGTATGTTCGTTCCTAGGGTGGGGATAAGACAGGAAGAAAAGAAGGAAAGATTCTGATTTCGTTCTATGTTTGCCCTTTAGAGGTCTTTGTTATGTTTTATGGCCTTATCTTCTCATCATGTAAGATGCAATATGATGCCATCAAAGCAAAGTAGGTATTACACTCAAAGATCTTGCCGAAGCAGGACGGGCAGTTTGACATACTTTCTTTACATCGGTAATCAATTCCGGTATTTCTCATTCACAGGATTACTCACGACTACTGATTAACGCCTGCCTAACCCTTGATATTTCTTTACTCCCCGATCTCTAAAGTAAGGCCTTTGAATACCTATACTACTAGCGTTTCCCTCCAACTTTCACTTTAGCCTAGAATTTATACCGCTTCAAGCTAAGCAGAAAGAAAGATTTCCGCTTTTCGTAACTCGTGCACACTTCGGGGGGAAAGATAACTACACTAATTCAATCTCTTTACATCTCAGTCAATCGAAACTGATAACTAAGTCCTGAAGCAACTAAGACGGAATCTCGGGCTTATCTGAAGAAGACTGGAAAGATCTCACTCTAAACTATGAGAAAGTACGGGGGGAAGTTGGAAATCCTTTATTTATAGGGAAACCTGTAACAACTAATCCTACTATACATACTTGACTAGCTTTAGACTTTAGACTCTTTCTAAGGGCGGGCTTCCTTCCAACTTCTATAGTTGTCTTAATCTCCGCAACATGCGAAAAGGATCCTAATACTTCTAGCCTTCTCTTTCCGTCAGTCTAGTTCAGTGCCAAATGGTTTTGGTGAGGAAGGCAACAATCTGACTTATGGGTGAAGATCAGGGATGCCGGGCTTTCGCCCTCAAATCTCAATCGAAAAGAGAAACGGATATTCTCACTTTACTTGCCGGGATTCTATCAATCAATATTCTCCTTGCTTATCTTTCTATGGACTCTAACTTCCCAATTGCTCCCTTTGAAGACGAAGTTGGACTTTACTATAGGGCGAGCGAAGTGGTAAGACCCGCAATCATCCTCCAAGAATGCTACCTCATCAATAACTCCCACTGGGATAATGGCTTTGGGAAGTGAATATCTATGGCTTCTATGTCTCAATCTCTGGCAGGGAACAAACAATATATATAGGTTGCTTGCTGCTGCTGACTTCGGAATACTATGGTCTCCTAACACTACTCTTGTCGTAATGCTCTAGTTCCTTACTTTAGCTAAGCAGTCAAGACTCAATCTTCATCTATCAGTCCTGAAGCTATCACTCTTCTCTTTCTTATCACTCAGGCTATAATCTTCCTTTCAAACCTAACTAGCTCCTGTGTAAGTCAATCGTAAGTACCTTAAGGCATAATTTCAAAACTAGCCCATTTACTTGGGGCGGTATGGCTTGTAACAAAAGAATCTGACTTATCCCCACCTGCAAGCACATCCTCTGGGAATCAAGTGATATCACTATCATTTCTGTTTCAATCTCGGGTTACGTTTTATACCCCTGAACTTCAAGTAGAGGTCTTAGGGCGCTTTATCAATCTTAGAGCTCTCTATCTATCTTCTTTCGACTGATACAATTCCTTAGCTTATGAGATCCCCGGCTCTTATTGACTGAGAAGTTCACTACTATTTAGAATGACTTATTTCCTGCTCCTCTATATAAGGTCCTTGTGCTTTCCTTTTTTGCAACTTAGGTTCCTCTTAGCTTCCAGACGTGACTACAACTCCTTCTCAACTCTTGAGGAAGAGGATGCTTTCCAGGCTCTCGGGCTTCAGTTCTATGGCTGTTCTTTCCTCAGTAAGTTCCCTTCTGTGGTAACTGACTACTGATCTTGGTGTTGGATGAGATTCTATAGGATAAGGGTTAAGACACTAATTGATGTCTTATTTAAGAGTTCGCTCCATTCATGTTGTATGCATCCCAATAGAATAGGAAGGAGGTATTTTGCAGTTATTCTCTTGGGTATTTGAAGTGATTAGGAGGGAGAAAGGCCAGATCTATCTTTTATTCCCTAACGAAAGAGGAAGCTCAGTCAATGCTTTGCAAGCTCAATCTCTTTAGTAGTGCTCAGCCTAAATTCCAATTCCATAGTCACTGACGGAAGTCATTCACCGGAAACTGTCATTCTTTACTCAGAAGGATCTGATGAGATTCTTTCTTCTTTCCATGCGCCTAGAAGATCTGCTTCAGCCAGGACTTTGAAAAAGCTATAAGACTCATCTGGCCTTCTACCTTTTATTATCAGTCTGAGAATGAGTGGTTTTCTCCGACTTGAGAACTTGCTTTCTACTTCCTTTACTCCTAGATAAGAGACGGGAAGCTCAATAGAAAGATTGATTGATCTTGGAGGCAATAGGCCCTGGGACGACTTTCTTACTGCCTTTCCTAAGTCATAGGATAGAGAAGGGACTAGGAGCAGAGACAGACGGGAAGAGAATCCCTAGCTTGACACTGACTTTCCAACTTCCTTGCTTTAGACTGATAAAGACGGGAATGCAATAGATCGATGATGACTTACTTCCTTTGGTTGAGGAGGAAGCTGGGGGGAATAGCCCAGACCTGAAAGTGGTTGGTGAGTTAGGTTTACTTGGAGCTCCCCTGTAACTCGTTAACCTTACTAGACTAGAATGAACTTCCTAACAACCTAGCCTCAAGTATTATTATTAGAATGAGTTCTTCCGATAATAGAATAGGCTTTCCGAGCAGCCTACTGAGATGTTAGCTTCTAGCTGATCTTCTTCTCTATTCTATAACAGGTTGTGTGTGGTAAATCTGTGCTTTAAGGCCTTTTCTTATCCTCATGTGGCTTCTTCTTCTAGCTCTAATGCCTGAACCAGGAAAGAGAGCAAAATATAGGTATTGATTCGAACTTCCTCCCGTAAAAGACTTCCTTTCCCATTTCTTATTGATTCCAAGTACAGCCTCTACTAACACTAACTAGATCGAGGTTGCGAATGCCATGGTTCTTATTACAGGACGGGACGTGATGAAGTAAAGACCGGAAAAAGCTACATCCTCCGTATGTTACCCAGCTAGATAATAGGGGAAATCCTTTAGCAGATAAGGAGATTTGGCTGGATATAGAAGATCTGGGAAGAAGAAGCTAGATAGGATCCTTAGCCTTTTACTGCTTATCCTTTAGCTGAGAAAGTGGCTTACCTTAGATGGCTTTTCTTTCCCACCGTGGGACTTATAAAGACTAGGTTTTTAACTAATAATCATACTTCCAGCTTGAAACTCTTTCATCAAAGTAAGGGCTTGCTTCACCACCAGGTTTAGTAATGGAATTCCAGGATAAGGGATTTGAAGGGCTTTTGCCTCAGTCTGATTAGTGGCTTTATTCCCGAGTTACCTTCTTGGTATTATGCCTTGCCTACACAGATTCAGCAGGGGCTTTGTATAAGAACACTGAAATACTCACTGAAATGGGAAGTCTGGGCTAACAGAAAGAAAGCTATAGGAATGACTGAAGTCAGGCTCTAACCTTCAGCCTTAAGGCGTCTAAGACAGCTAGCTCGGTCTGTCTTTCTTACTTAGTGATGCTCTTCTATTAGACTTCGTAATGCTTTAGCCTTCTAACACTGCTTGCAACTACCAGATCAGATGAAGTAGGGGGAATAGCCAGGAATAGCCAGGAGGATAAGAGAGGAGATGAGCCGAAAGGAAATTCTAAATAAGAGAATCTAAGGCTTTTGCCCCAACTATTTGATTTGAGAAGTTACGCTTCTTCGATCTTCTCTTTTCTTTGATTTATGAGTCTTTGTTTACAGTTCAAGAATAAATAGGAATCGGAAGAACACGAAGTGAAGGAGAAAGACTACTTACTATTTACCTCGTTCAAGAAGGAAAAGGGGCTTCGCCTTGAGACCCGTAGGGCGAAGAGGCGAAGACGCGAGACAAAGGAGAGGGTCGAAGACATGAAACCGAGAAAAGAAAAGGGAGGAGAGGGTGTCGGTGTCGAGTCGTCTTCTTCTTTAGGCTTTACAGTGAAGGGAAGGAGAGTCAAACGCAAGGAGTATTTCTTTCTTCTCTTTTACAGTTCAAAAATAAATTCAGGTAAAGAAGGATCATATCAAGAATGAATAGTCTTTCCCTCGTTCAAGAGTTTAATGACCCAAAAAATAGGGTAAAGCATCTCTTTCTTTATTTATGGTTTACAGGAGTGTTTGAAGGTTAATCAGTAACAGTCCTGTTCTGTTCTGTCTAATTCTTCTTTAGTTTCTTCTTTCCTTTCGTCTTTTAAAGCAGCTAAGGAGTTCAATCAGTAATAGTCTAGCCAGCCAGGAGTTTACAGTTCAATCCCCGGTCAGGTAATATCTATCTCGGTTCAGGAGCTTGAGCTTCTCTTTCTTCTTCATTTCTTACTGTTCCAGAAGGTGAAGGAATAAGGAGTTTCGGCTTTGTTTACAAGAGAGTGAAAGACTGAAATGAACAAAAAAATAGGGATTTGATCCCAAAAAATAGACAAAAGATAGCTTTTTTTCATTAATGGTCCTAACGTCAGAGTGAAATCTGGTTCGTGAAGTAGCTTAGAGAATAGAGGTTTAGGTGTAGGAGAGAAGCTGGTAGTTTACGAGCGGAATGAATGGGTTGTTGCAACCGCCGTTCGTTCCTCCCCTCAGAGAAGCTCATAGTTTACGAGTTCAATCTGGCTGATTCATCTTTCGTATTGACCAGCTCTTTTCTTACAGCTCCATCAGGGAAAATGGACTAAAATAGCCCGAGACAAAATTCATTAATGGTACTAAAAGGATCATGAATCGGAGAATATCGGTTAAGGTTCAGGTTTAGGATTTCATTAATTTCCTCTCCTGTCAGCTAATTCATCTTTCGTTTCGTCTTTTCTTGATCTTCTCCCTTAAAATACTGTAAACTCAGAGTCTTTCCTTTCTCTTTTTCTTTCATTTTCTTCTTCTTTTCTTACTGTTCAATCTGTCTCATTAATCTTTCTTCCGTCTCATTCATCTCTTTTCTTACAGTTCAATCTGGTTCAGGAGCAAGTTCATTCATCTTTCTTGTCTTGCTTTTGGCTTTCTTTCTTCTTTCACTGTAAAGTTTCATTCTTCTTTCTTCTCCCTTCTTTCATTCTCTATCGGTTCCGGAGCTCAGCAATGAGACGACCATAAAGAATCGATTCATGAGCAGTTATCCATCCATGTAATTGAAGAAGCTGTAGAAGAGCACCACCACGGTTCAGGTCCCGACACATGGGGGATTAATTCAGCAGCAAGGATCGTGAATCAAGGGAAGGGAAGAATGTTACCAGAATTTGGAAGGCACCCACGACCGAGACCTAGATGGCAACCTCACCTAGTACCTCATAATTGAGAAAGGGAACACCCCCCTAGGAAAAAAGCGAAATAAGAAAACACAGGCAGAATGTATTGAGAGACCCACTATTTGCATTCGGCTGAAAATGGTCATAGTCTAGAGTTCTGACTCGGGCTCGGGCTGTTACCATCAGCACCAAAGAAAGAAGCCTTATCCTACAGGGAGACTGCAAAGAGCTCTAGGTGGAAGGGAGTTTTCTTAGCTCCCGATACGCCGACTGCCGAATCCCTAACAGGTGACGATGACCATTTCGGTAGACACGGAAGTCCAGTACAAGATGAATAAGGAATCTTAAGAGCCGAGGGGACATACCTTTCAACCAAATCTAGACATACCTGTATGAGATCGTTAAATAGATCTTCAGGGATAGAGGCCATCCTCTGAACGAGAGAATCGTACCTTTCTTTCTAAGACTAAGAAGAATCCACTTTCTTAACGAAAACAAAGAGAGTGAACCAGTTAATCCTTTCGCCCCTCCTACTTATTTATTAGGATGAAAAGAAGGAATACACCTAGGAATGCCCGAGTGGTTAAGTGAGGCCGGAAAAGGTAAAGGGAGATTCATTGTCCTTTCACTAAGAATACCTCTGAAGGACTACACCGCAAGACTGAATATACAAAGCGGTGTCGAGGTTCAGTCGCACCATCTCTGGTTCTTGGTAATGCCATCTGTCCTTTTGCGCCTCATCCGCCGGCTCCAACAATGTCTTTGATAAAGACTATATACTGGCTGGGGCACGCCTTAAAGTAAAGTGCTCCTCCCCAGGTCCACCGTCATCAACTATCGATGACCTGCCTTCAATGTTCTTACAGCGCTTCATAGTCTTTATATAGTCTTTCTTGTACACCTGTAGAGCTGCTCATCAAAAAAGGTTTCCCAAGTCGTGTTGCAACGACTCCATCTCTCTCTTGTATTGTGTCCTTCATCCTCAGAATCGGTGTCTGATGGTCTGAATCTCCACTGGAATCTGAACTTGGCGTCTTGGCTTCCTCCTTCGATCCGTCTTGCAAGTGCAGGGTAACCCTGTCCCCGAATCTACTTTCTCGACTGTGTGCTTGCCGCCTACCTAATCCTTCCCAACTCTGGCCGCCTGTAGCTAATCTTTTCCGAGTAGCGTCTCGTAAGCATCTTCGTGCTAAGCCGTCAAAGCAAAAAAGTAGATGCTAAACTAAAGGTGCATCATCAATGGATACCTTCTGCGTCAAACACTTCTCCAGCGGCTTTACAGCAGGTCTGCCATTCTCAGTGTCTAAAACTAGAAACATCGGCTTACCAATCGCCTACCATGTCTCCTCTGTTTTTGGATTTCACTTTCCCTTGCTTCGACACCGTGTTTTGGCTTGACTTCTTTAAAAGGAAAAGTTTCTTTTTCAATCTTTTTTGAATCCACCAATTGGACAGATATTGATTTTGATGAAGAGACAGAAGGAGGGGAGGATATATAGATTTGCGTGCAGAAGAACTCTGCCTGAGAAGTTAGCCCGAGAAGCTTGAGCTTGAAAGGGGTATCGTACACATTTTCTATAAATAAGCACTTGGCTACGGGTGGCCATGAGATCGTTCACTCAATCCCGGGGAAGGAACTCCCTGAGCCTTATAGTTGGAAGCTAAACCAAAGCTAAGTAGGCTCGTAGAGAAAGCCATTTTGCAGGTATACCCACGTATCTATGTTCCTGAATAGTAAAGGAGAAGGCCACCAGCACCCGACTTACCAGAATGTCCCGTGGCAGCACCATGAAAGTCTTGGTTCCTCTTGGAAGCACCTGAAGTATTGAATTTTAACCGGAAGTCAATTCCCAAGCAAGAAACTTGCTTACCTTCATACTTGACTTTTTAGCAGAAACAGCAATTTAAACATCGTTAGCAATCCTACGATTAGAATCATGAGGGGGAATAAATAAGTCTCCATCAAAAACAGCTCGACACCTTCACTCTAAACCAAAATCTTCCATGCTATCGCACAGAAGGTCATACGCCACTGGCAATCAAAACCAAACTGCAGATCCTTACAAGAAGCATTGCAACATAACCCATCCGTGAATGCCAAGGAGTAGAAGGTACTTGCAGCTAAGGCCAAAAGCGCACTTTATATATACTAACGCTTTAGAGTGTGATGGGGAAGTAGAGGAAAAACCAACCCTTGCGAGTCTTTAGGTTGCACATCATGCCCAGAATAGAATCCGCTGCTTGAGCGCTGCTGGGTGAATATCCCTTGCTATTGAATCTGCTCCAGTTATCTCATTTATAGAAGGGTATAGAATAGTAGTAGGCTTTTTTTTTTATCTTCCTTTAGCCTTTCTTTTCGTGATAGCTTAAGTTGATTATAGAACGTTAGGAAGCCCTACTGGCACATCTCCAATCTTGCTCTTGGCTGCTCCTTGGCTTTATCACACTCGATAGCGGGGTTACGATCACTTTTAGAACTAGTAAGAAAAATAAACAGAACAGGGGTTTCTTTTCCCATAGGTTTCTATCTATCAATTACGAGGGTAGGTACGTCCAGTCAAGTAATCAAAGACTTGGACAATACCGCATACCAAGACTGAACAACAAACAACTTTCCTTCTGGGGGTCTACCCGTCTCACTTGCTTAGTTGACTAAGGTAAGGTAGCTTAACCTTGAAGAAGGGGCATTTCCCTCTCGTCCTATTGTGGTAAGGTTGTAGTCAAGTCTTGGAAGCAAGCAAGTCTCTTAGTGAGTATGCTAATCTGGTCTGTATAGGCAGTCTGGTTGTCTGATTGAGTAGCCCCGCTGATATGAACCAAGAGACATCAATCATACAATATACTTCAATGAAGATGTGAAGAAAAGATTGTCAAAATTATCAAAAGATGTTGATAAGATAAGGAATCAACTACAAGGAGAATAAGATTCGGATTACCTTGTTGATCGAATATCTTAAGGCAAGAACACTTGATTGAGATTCGAATCACTCCACAAGCAAGATCGATCATGCCTAGCTTGAATGACTCTTGTTGATCAAATATCTCAAACACTTATTTGAGATTCGAATCACTCCACAAGCAAGATTGATCATGTCGAGCTTGAATGATTCTACATGCAATCTAAACTACATAGAATTGCAAAGAAACTTAGCCATTGGCTAAAAAAGAGCACAAATGCTTTTTAATATATATTTTCCAAGTCTTTTTACAAATACAACATACATGGTTTTATATAGTCTCAAAATGAAACTACTAAAGGCATTCCAAGAGTTGTAACATTCATAATTAATGGCCATAATTAACCATATGTAATTTTAACCTAAAGTAAATTAAAAGTCTTAAAATACATTAATGAAATACAATAACTCTAAATTACTCTAAATTGTAATCCACCCAAAATTTAAAACATGAAACTTCATTCTTTTTCAATGTGGCATGAATTGAAATATCTTTTGATAATTTCAACAATATTTTCGTCATATCTTCATTGAAGCATATTGTATGATTGATGTCTCCTTGGTTCATATCAGATGTTTTCAATTCATGCTACATTGAAGAAGAATGAAGTTTGATTGTTGTAAATTTTGGGTGGGTTACAATTTAGAGTAATTTAGAGTTATTGTATTTTAAGACTTTTTATTTAATTTCGGTTACATTTACATAATGGCTAATTATGGCCATAAAGTAGGAATGTTACAACTCTTGGAATACCTTTAGTAGTTTCATTTTTGAGGTTATATAAAGCCTTATATGTTGTATTTGTAAGCAGACTTAGAAAATATATACAAAAGGAGCATTTGTGCTTTCTTTAGCCAATGGCTAAGTTTCTTTTCAATTCTATGTAGTTTAGGTTGCATGTAGAATGATTCAAGCTCGACATGATCAATCTTGCTTGTGGAGTGATTCGAATCTCAAGCAAGTGTTCTTGCGTTGAGATATTTGATCAACAAGAATCATTCAAGCTAGACATGATCGATCTTGCTTGTGGAGTGATTCGAATCTCAAACAATGTTCTTGCCTTGAGATATTCGATCAACAAGGTAATCCGAATCTTATTCCCCTTGTATTGATTCCTTATCTTATCAATTTCCATATCACAGTTGAACACCGACTCCACCGTTGTCTCCCATTGAAGGTACTCCTCTGGATCGGTTTTGCCATAAAACTTGGGAAGTTTTAATTTGATGCTCCCCACGTTACGATCAATTCTATCATCATAAGGAACTCGTTGTTGTAAATTATGATACCTTCTTCCATGGTCTCAACCTCGCATCAAGTCATGACCAACCGCATGTGGATTATCCTCGTGGTGATCAGAATTGTCGCCCTCATATGTATCGGTTGTGGAATCCTCTGTCGTGCTTGATTTTGAATCTCCAATCTTCCTATTCGATCAGTCAACTCTTCTATTCCTCGAATTAGTCTTTCCATGGTTCGTTGTTGTGCTTCTCTCAATCATGCATCAGTAATGTTAGTATTTTCGTCTGGATTTTCCATGCTACAAAAGAAAGGTAAAAGAAAAAAAAAAGGACCTCACAAGCGCTTCCGCACGTGTATTCACTCGTAAATGTAGTTCACTCGTGTTTAGCACTCAACACTCGAATCAATGTGTCACTCCCTTACAAACTCACCCTCACAATTGAGCACACACAAATCACACTCCAAAAAAAAGAAATTGGGATGTGAGACAAGCTATGTTATATAGATAAGTGCAATTCAAAGTGAATAGACAGCACACTCAACACATAAACAAGGGTATTGAAGAAGCAATCCGAATAACGACAAAGAAACGAATTAAAGAAAGAAAATGATTAAGGACTAATTTAGACGTAGTAACATATGAAAGTTACATATAATAATCATGAGGAAAAAAGAAAGACATTTAACATCAATATGCTTTCTTTCTTTCAATGGTTTTTTTTTCCTTCTGATTGGCAAAATCTAATCAATTTACCAACAAGAAAATCGATTTAGAAGATCTTAAAGAAGAATAAAGTGTTGATAAGATCCAGATCTAACCCTTTAAAGAACATAAAAAAATGTATATTTTTTTTTTTGTTATATATTTTTGTGATAGAATATGAACATTCTACAAACTGAGAAAAAAAAAAATAATAAGAGAATTAAAAGAGATAAGTGCAATGAAACATATATCCGATCTTGAGCCTAAAGCTCTGATACCAAAATGATATGGAAATCAACCCAAAGGAAAAGTATGGAACAGATTACCTTAATGATCAAGATCAAGAGTAAAGACAACTCGTTTCTAAACTCGTGATTCGAATCACTCCACAAGAGGTTTGACCAATACCACTTGAATGACTCTACATGCAAGTTCTAAACACAAGAATTTGCAAAGAAAGTTTAGCTCTCAACAAAGTTAAAATAGAAATTCTATTCTTAATTCCAAAATCTGATGTCTAATCAAAGAAAAGAAGGCTTTATATAGCCTTTAAAAACCTTAACCTATGTGATACATAACTCCAAAATTAAATGGGCTAGTAAATGAGAAATACTCATAACCTCCATATTAAAATGGCTAGTTAATGGTGGAATATAGTAATCTATGTGGGTTACAATATAACCTTAACTCCTATATTTAAAACTAGCTTAAATATGAAAACAAATAGTTAAACTATAATTAAAAATACAAATAATAAAATGTGCTTATTAGTCATCCTTGGACTATTTGATAAATTCAAGGGAGTTCATTAAATGCAACTTAAAGTGCATTTAATTCATCTCTGTCTTGAAGCTCAACTTTGCATACATATAAGGGAGGTCTCCAACGTCTTCTAGAATTTCCTTTGATGAGCTCATCATAGCTTGAATATAACTGTATAAGGTTTGTTGTAGCTTCTTGGCTCTCGTCCTTGTAATTGGACCTTGAGGTAGGGAAATTCCTTGGTCGTGGTTCATATCAGTTCCCTTTCGTTAAGTGCATCGAGCCAGGAGTGGACATCATCATCATCTGCAGACAAATCCAGATCCTCTTTCATCATTAGCTTAGCTAAAGTGGAATAAATAGTATGACAGACTTTCCGTCCGGAAAATGAAACGAAACCCGCTTGATCGATATGAAAAAGACGCGCTCAAAAAGACCTCCTACACCCTGAGTTTAGTCAGAATTTGCTCTATCAGTTGCTCCGCTCCGGACTGACTTCCTGGAAAGATAGGATTGGACAATTCCGCCGGTTCTGGAGCTGACCTGATTATTAGAGAAAGGGGAAAGAAAGGGCTTTTTATAGAGGTTGAGTAAGGGGGGCGGAGCTTGAGGCTTCTCAGCCACAGGAACACGAAACGAATCCTACAAAAATGGAATGAGTTCGCAATGACTACCACAATCAGCCCCCTCATCACTAACCGCTATTTTTTCTTGGTGGGAGTGAACAATGATTTTTCTAGCGTTCCTTTCTATTGATGAAGAGGTGACCTTGTGCTCTTCAAGAAATTCAGGTAAAGGCCCCCCCGAGCCCGAGTTTACTGGGGATCTTAGAGGGGCACCCAATCAACGCCGCCACCCTCGCCCTTTAGAGATAGGAGCGAAGCAGCGAGACTGAGTTTACAGTGAAAGAGGATTGAATGAATTTCCTAGGTTCATGAAGGATTTCATATGTGAGTTAAAGAGAGAATGACAAAACACTTTCTCAACCAGAATGCATCAACAAAACAGCCCTTACATATGGATCGTCGTGGCATGAACTTTGTCAAGAAATTACGGGACTTCCTATTGATCTTGATTAGTTCCAGCTTGTTGAGAGTTCTCTTTTCTTTCTAGACCGGACCCTTTTTAGACCGTCTACCGAAACACCTTATCCCGCATGTGCTTTCGGAGCCCCCCACTCATTCAATGACTTGCTTGTGATTGCAGCCATTCCCCGAAAAGGGAGAGAGGAGGGAATCGCCTGCTCCCGTTTATGTGACGAACCGAACAACCTTAGGTCCCGAATTCATTCTCCATTACGTGGTAGATATATCTATCGATCCGAAGAACTGACTTTCAGTTGTACGTCATCTATTCTGCTCCTATCTAAAGTGATGCTAGGTTGCTTCACCTTCACCCTGAACAAACAAAGACAGGTGCAGGTGCGCTTCGCTCGGCCACATGATGAACATGTTTTGAGCTAACTGCATGTCGAGTGGCGGAGCTTGTGGTCACTCCTCGCTTGTTCCAATCCTAGTAAAGAGCCTCAGATCCGATTCTACACAAAATATGATATTCAATTCCGGCCCTTACTAGCTCTTCGCTTTGTTGTACAAAGAGCATGCCCGAGGGGGCTACTACGCTCACCGCGCACTTGCATCACCACCAGAGCTTGGCTACCGCTTCGCCCAGCTCCTACGCCTACCACGAACGTCGAATCATCACGTGGCTGCTAAAGCAAGCTAAGCTTCACACGGCGGACAAAAGACTCACGGCCCAAGGATCCGCAACAGGAGAGCTTTTAGACCCTAAAACGCCCATTCTCAACGAGTTATGAAGTTATACTCATTCTCACCGCTTCTTAAGCCGAAAGAAAGCCGGGCAAGAATCTCGGTAGTACGAAGGGTAAGCAGAATCGTATCTGGCAGTGGTTCTTCGGATCGATCACAGATTCTCGGCCCCGTCGTTTGGCTTCCACTACAGTTGAACTCTCTTGTTCTCCTACCCTTTACACAACCGGGGGGAGGACTCATGTAAACTTCTTCCTCTAGGTCCCCGTTCAGGAAGGCATTTGAAACATCTAATTGGAACAGAGGCCAATCTCGATTCGCTGTAATAGAGAGCAGGAGGCGAACAGACTGAATCTTGGCTACTGGGGTGGGGTAAATAAATAAGGGCTTCCTCGTAATCGAGACCATATGTTTGAGTCAAGCCTTTAGCTACTAGCTGTACCGACCTTTTCCTCCTTTCTCCCATAAAGCTTCCCTGAACCCAGCCAGTCCCATATCCAATTAGTAGCGAGAGAGATGGGGAGACTCAAAAGTCAGACAAATGTGCATTTCCTCTCTGAATCGAGAGGTATCAGATCGAAGTAACATCAGTCATGTATTCTAATTTCAGTGATTTACGGGAGAACAAAGTGGATTGTTGAGCCAATTCTAGCATGAGAGAGACAGGACACTGTTGGATGCATTCCTTCGATAGCAGGGCTTCCCCCCATCTCAATTGATCAGTCTTCGGGCAGTAATCTCGTACTCTCGACCGGCTCGAACCACTACGTTATCCATGTTCTGGTGAAAGAGTGAAAGAAAGGAGAAAGAGAAGTTAAAGAAAGAATAAATAAACAGGGGAAAGAAGGAATCGGAGAATGAATCTTTCCTATTGATCTTTTACAGTGAAGGGGGAGGAAATGAAAGCGAAAACAAGTAGCTCTTTCCTGAACTGAATTACCTGACCGGAACCGAAACCTCTCACCTCGTAAACTCAGTTTCCCAATTACATTGCCTGCCCCTCGTAAACTCGGTAAAGCAATTCCATTTCCTGCCCCTATCCGAGTTTACCAAGAAGGAAATGGAATTGTGAGACCATAAAGAAGAGGTGAAGGGGCGAAGCCGTGAGACCGAGTTGTAGAGGTGAAGGGGAAGAGAAAGAATGAATAAGGAGTGTTTACAGAAGAGGAAAAGAGTGAAATCAGTAATAGTCCGTCCTGTTCAGTCTCTCTTCTCATCGGAATTACCTCTACTCTAAAATGGCCCTAAAAATAGGGTAAAGCATCGATTTGATCCCAAAAAATAGGGAGAGGATAGGATGAATCTTGTTTTTTGAGTCTTTACAGTCGAGTTCCTGAGGGAAATCAGGGAAAATTGACTCTTTTATCCCCAAAAATAGGGTAAAGATAGACTTTTTAATCAAAAAAATAAGGGAGAGATAGAATGAATCTTGAGGATTGACTTTCAGTTCACTCTCATGTTGAGTTTCTTTCGTCTTTCCTTAATAATGAATGAATTACCTTTACTCTCTTTTATCCCAAAAAATAGACAGGGGATAGAATTAGTGCATTAATGGTCCTAACACTCAAAAGGGTGAAATCAATCCCATTTAGCCGATTTGGAACTCTTTAACCCCAAAAATACCGGGAAATCAGGGAAAATGGACTTTTCCCTCAAAATAGGGGGGAGGATAGAATTTCTTTGATTTCAGCGGCAGCTATTAGGGGGGAGGGATAGAACCTCTTTTAATGTTTTACCCCTATGCTGGATACAAAAATCTTTTCTTTCAGCTCCAGCTATTTGGGAAAAAGGTCTTACGAACTTTTACAGTCATATGGGATAGAAAAGAATTTATTGAAGCTCCCGCTATTAGTGAAAAAGCGATTACGAACTTTTACCCCTATATAGGATACAAAATCTTTTCTTTCAGTAGCTTTTGTTAGTTCAAAACCTCTTACAAACTTTTACAGTAGTAAAGCGTCAATTTCTTTCTTTCTTTCTTCTCCCCTTATTCTAGAACAACTGTAACTATTAGTGGGATATGTTGACTCTGATTAACGTGGCATCTCCCTTCTTTCTCTACTCTATCTCCAGGGAAGGTGAAGTAGTTCAGTCTCTTTCCTTTCCCTCCCTTCTTTGTTCCGGTTCTGGTTTTCTTTTCTCTTTCTTCTTCTTTTCTTACTGTGAAATCTGGTTCAGGTTTTCTCTTTTGGATTTACTCAAAGTTCACTCTCATTCATCGATAGTCTTTAATGTTTCAATAAGGGAAGGATACAATTTCTTTATTTCTGGTCTTTACTGTCTCATTCATCTTTCTTCACCCTTCTTTCTTTAACTGTAACCTCGTTCAATCTGGTCAGGTCATAGAGTCGAGTCAAAGGTTCCGTTCGGTTAGGTAATAAATAGTGGAGGTTCTGGTTCCGGAGCTTGACCTTTCATCCAGCTTACCTAGTTCGTTCAGTAGTTCAGTCGAATGAATTGAATATGCTTTACCTAGTTCAATCCGGGAAAATTCACTCTTTGACCTCAAAAATACCCCAAAAAATAGACAGAAGATAGAAAAAAGAAGAAAAAGTCTTTAAAGGCGTTTACTGTTCAAGCAAGCAAGAAAGAGGAGCCCTAGGTTCAGGCGTCAAATGGATCGAAGAGGCCTTGAGCGAAATGCGAACTTGCTTCCGTGATTAGCATGAGATCGTTCATAGGCAGTAGAATCTGACCGCTGCTAGTCCTTGCTTCAATGCAAGATCCAAGGTCGGGTATGAAGCCGCTTTCTTTGGCTCAGTAGGCTTTGACATTCTACTTTTGGAAATATAATAGTGACTTTGGCATGCCGGAAAGGAAGCATTTTGCTGTGGTTCAAGATCCTTAATTGAGTAGATCCAGAAGGGAGGGAGTTGAAGTGATCTGAAGGGAGAGGGAAAAAGCAGTTACGGGGTTTGAAAAGGAAACTGTACCGACAGTGCGAACTCTAAGGTTTGGCTTTTTCTTTTATTTACTTTAGTCAATGTTGCATTTCGAGTGCTTGGTTATATCTCCTAATGTATAACTCTTAATGCCCTAGGATTGGATTCAATAGTAGTCACTAGCTATCAATAAGAATTTTCAGTGTGAATAAGCTAAAGAGGTCCCGAGGACTTGGTAGCTCTATATCATCCGTATCACAAGATGATTCAATTGCTACTTATAAATGAATCTCTGGACAGAAAGTGCCCTATTCCTTTAATTCGTTATCCATACGACGCAAACAACGAACAAATTACCGCTTCATTATATTATGTCTTCCTGTAGCTGCCATTTAAGTGACTTTACTAACCAACCCTCACAACCAACGGCTTCTTTCTTTTTCAGCTCTAGTTCTCACGCATCCTAGCTTAAACTTAAAGATATGACTTTCTCTTTGAGCGCGAAGCGGTTTGCTGAGATCAAATGAGATATCCCAACCTTTGATTGTCCAGCCAGTTCCCATGAACCAATTACTTGACTTTCAACTTGACTTTAAAGGATGCCATCCCGGACTGATAAAGGATCCACTAGGCAGAAAAAGGATTGATTCTTATCCGCAGTAGAATCAAGACATCTATCAAATGATTGATTATTGCCATTTTCTTGACTTTATTACTTTACAGGGCATTGACTGAAACTAGACCAATAAATGATAAGATAAGGAATCAATACAAGGGGAATAAGATTCGGATTACCTTGTTGATCGAATATCTCAAGGCAAGAACACTTGATTGAGATTCGAATCACTCCACAAGCAAGATCGATCATGTCTAGCTTGAATGACTCTTGTTGATCAAATATCTCAAACACTTGTTTGAGATTCGAATCACTCCACAAGCAAGATTGATCATGTCGAGCTTGAATGATTCTACATGCAATCTAAACTACATAGAATTGCAAAGAAACTTAGCCATTGGCTAAAGAAAAGCACAAATGCTTCTTTTAATATATTTTCCAAGTCTACTTACAAATACAACATACATGGCTTTATATAGCCTCAAAATGAAACTACTAAAGACATTCCAAGAGTTGTAACATTCATACTTAATGGCCATAATTAACCATTATGTAATTGTAACCTAAAATAAATTAAAAGTCTTAAAATACAATAATGAAATACAATAACTGATATGAACAACGACCAAGGAATTTCCATACCTCAAGGTCCAATTAAGAGGACGAGAGCCAAGAAGCTACGACAAACCTTATACAGTTATATTCAAGCTATGGTGAGCTCATCAAAGGAAATTCTAGAAGACGTTGGTGACCTCCCTTATATGTTATGCAAAGTTGAGCTTCAAGACAGAGATGAATTAAATGCACTTTAAGTTGCATTTAATGAACTCCGCTTAATATCAAATAGTCCAAGGATGACTAATAAGCACATTTTATTATTTGCATTATTTAATTATAGTTTAACTATTTGTTTTCATATTTAAGCTAGTTTTAAATATAGGAGTTAAGGTTATATTGTAACCCACATAGGTTACTATATTCCACCATTAACTAGGGTATTTCTCATTTACTAGCCCATTTAATTTTGGAGTTATGTATCACATAGGTTAAGGTTTGTAAAGGCTATATAAAGCCTTCTTTTCTTTGATTAGACATCATATTTTGGAATTGAGAATAGAATTTCTATTTTAGCTTTGTTGAGAGCTAAACTTTCTTTGCAAATTCTTGTGTTTAGAACTTGCATGTAGAGTCATTCAAGTGGTATTGATCAAAACTCTTGTGGAGTGATTCGAATCACGAGTTTAGAAACGAGTTTTCTTTACTCTTGATCTTGATCATCAAGGTAATCCGTTCCATACTTTCCCTTGGGTTGATTTCCTTATCATTTGGTATCAGAGCTTTAGTGATAAGCGCCTACAATGCTGGAATTTGCAAAGCTAGAGGTCCTTCTAGAATCCTTGCAAAACGCTCACAGAGAAAGCTAACTTAACGGATTGATTCCAACCAAGAGCTGGTTAGAAGATGAATGACTCTTAGATCGAACTTGGAATCTATGATGGTCACTTTTAGATACCAAGACAATTCACTCCAGAATTAGCTTGATCAAAACTAATTCAATGAATCGATTTAAACATCAAACCTAAAGCAAGGTTTGAAAAAGAATAACACCAAAAGGGTATCAAGAAAATACAAAGGTTTTTTTCTGTATTCAACAAAAATCCCCCAAACATGAGTATTACCTGCCTTTAAATAGGCCCAAAAGATAACCCTAACAAAATAAAGTTTAGCCACCAACCACTAATAAATGCTAATAAATGCTATTAAATACAAATTGAAGAATATAAGGCAATTCATACAAACTTTTAATAAATGCTATTAAATATAAATTGAAGAATATAAGGCAATTCATAAATTGTCTTAATTGGTAATTCAACGACCAAAGGCAAGTCTTCTAATTACTTTCCAATATCAGCCACTCCATTATCTTCTTGATTTGATATGTGAATGCTATAAAGTCTTTATTTCAACCGGTACACTAGCTAGCTTTTGAAGATGCAATGTATAGGCTTCTTGAATCTTCTTAACCTTGCTTCTTGTAATCGGTCCTTCGGGTATGCACGTGAGCAGTTGTTGGATTCATATCATCCCCCCTTTCTTTAAAAGGATTTGTCCTCAAATCAAATTCTTCGTTCTTTCCGGACAAGAACTGAATATTGTTTTTTTTCCCACTTTTTTTTTCTCACCTTTACCTTAGTTTCTTCTCTCCACTGTTGTTCTTCAGACTCTTTTCTTTTCTTCCCTAATTTCAATTGGTCACAATGTACTTCATATGGAGACAATGGGAGTGTAAACTAAATTTCTTCCCACACAAAGTAAAAGTATACTTGTTCATCAAACCATCAAATGTTACCTTTCTATCATATTGCCAAGGTCGGCCGAATAAGATGTCCCCCGCATGCATTGGTACGTTATCACAAAGAACTTCATCTTTATATCTTCCAAGAGTAAAAGAAATAAGAGCTTGGGAATTCACCTTAATTTCTTCTTTGTTTGTTAACCAATGAAGTTTGTATGGTTTTGGATGGGGATGGACAGAAAGTTGAAGTCTTTTTACAAGGAAGCTGCTTACCACATTTGTGCAACTTCCACTATCAATCACCAAGCTGCATGGGTTTCCTTTGACCAAACATCTTGTGTGGAACAAGTTTTCCCTTTGATCTTCAAATTTCTCTTCCTTGATTTGAACATTGAGTACCCTTCTTGTGATCAAAGATATGGAATTACCTTTTTCAACATACTCATCATCATATGCTGCGATTTCTTCCACAAGCTGTGAGTCATGATCCTCACATTCATCATCTGAATCAAGTATACCATTCCTTATCACCATAACTTTTTTATTAACACACTCTTTGCTCATGTGTCCAAACCCTTTGCACTTCCAACATTGAATAGAACTAGACTTCTCCTTTACCGTCTTTGAAGCTTCATTCTTTTTACCAATGGAACTCTCAGCCTCCACTCTTTTAGCAGCCACAAACTTTTCTTTTGGTGACATTGATTCAGTTCTATTCACAAAACTATCCTTGTTCCAAGTTTTAGAATTTGAAAAGGTGTTAGTTCGTGATGTGTACCTTTTTGAATGCTCTTTTTCTTCCTTCAATTGGTCTTCAATTTTGAGAGCATAATGATACATGTCTTCCAGATATGGTGGTGGATTTCTGTCAACAAGATGAGCAATTTCTCGATTCAAACCTCCAAGGAATCTAGACATGGTATCTTCTTCTTCTTCTCTAACATTTGCTCTTTCCATCATAGTTTCCATCTCTTGATAATATTCCGCCACACTTTTTGTTCCTTGCCTCAAACCTTGCAATTTAGTTTTCAAATTTCTTTCACAATGTTTTGGAACATACCTTTTTCTCATGGCTTCTTTAAGTTCTTCCCATGTCTCTATTGGATCCTCCTCTTTTCTTCTTCTCTCGGATTTCAGATGTTGGTACCAATCACCAACATGATTGGTAAATTCGGCAATAGCAAGTCTCATCTTCTTATTTTCACTATAGGTGTTGCAATCAAACACATGCTCTATCTTTCTTTCCCATTGCAAGTATGCCTCAGAATCTGCCGTTCCACAAAATGGTGGGATTTTGAGTTTAACTCCTCCATCTCTATCTTCATGTACTCTTTCCATCCTTCTAGGTTGCATAATAGTTGCATGCTTATTTCTTCCTCTCCATCTTCCTTCAACAACTTGTCTTTCTTGTACTACTATATCTTCATCTTCTTCTAATGTTCGTTCTTGTCTTTGTTGTTGCGCCCTTCTTTCTTGTCTATCTTCCATCATCATTTGCATCATACCTTGAATTGCTTGAAGAATGGTTGTATTAATATCTGGTACTGGTGGTACTCCTCCATTATGTGACATTTTGTTATCAAGGGGCCTCTCCACACTTCTCACAAAAATTTCACTCACGGACACTCGTGTTTAACACTCAAAGGTAGGCTTTTGGTACTAGGTCAAGAATGTAAAGGCTGGCTTTTTTTTTTTTTTTTCGATAATCTGAGAGAGAAAAAATTGATACAAAAAAAAAATAACAATAAAAATATTTCACCTCTAGAGCGGCCAAAGAACGTCGACCAAATGCTCTGATACCAAATGATAAGCGCCTACAATGCTGGAATTTGCAAAGCTAGAGGTCCTTCTAGAATCCTTGCAAAACACTCACAGAGAAAGCTAACTTAACGGATTGATTCCAACCAAGAGCTGGTTAGAAGATGAATGACTCTTAGATCGAACTTGGAATCTATGATGGTCACTCTTAGATACCAAGACAATTCACTCCAGAATTAGCTTGATCAAAACTAATTCAATGAATCGATTTAAACATCAAACCTAAAGCAAGGTTTGAAAAAGAATAACACCAAAAGGGTATCAAGAAAACACAAAGGTTTTTTTCTGTATTCAACAAAAATCCCCCAAACATGAGTATTACATGCCTTTAAATAGGCCCAAAAGATAACCCTAACAAAATAAAGTTCAGCCATCAACCACTAATAAATGCTATTAAATACAAATTGAAGAATATAAGGCAATTCATACAAACTTTTAATAAATGCTATTAAATATAAATTGAAGAATATAAGGCAATTCATAAATTGTCTTAATTGGTAATTCAACGACCAAAGGCAAGTCTTCTAATTACTTTCCAATATCAGCCACTCCATTATCTTCTTGATTTGATATGCGAATGCTATAAAGATTTTTGGGCTCAAAAGTCTTTATTTCAACCGGTACACTAGCTAGCTTTTGAAGATGCAATGTATAGGCCTCTTGAATCTTCTTAACCTTGCTTCTTGTAATCGGTCCTTCGGGTACATGCACGTGATCAGTTGTTGGATTCATATCATTTAGGCTCAAGATCGGATATATGTTTCATTGCGCTTATCTCTTTTAATTCTCTTATTATTTTTTTTTTCTCAGTTTGTGTAGAATGTTCATATTCTATCACAAAAATATATATAAAAAAAAAATACATTTTTTTTTTCTGTTCTTTAAAGTGTTAGATCTGGATCTTTTGAACACTTTATTCTTCTTTAAGATCTTCTAAATCAATTTTCTTGTTGGTAAATTGATTAGATTTTGCCAATAAGAAGAAAAAAAAAACCATTGAAAGAAAGAAAGCATATTGATGTTAAATGTCTTTCTTTTTTCCTCTTGATTATTATATGTAACTCTCATATGTTCCTACGTCTCAATTAGTCCTTAATCATTTTCTTTCTTTAATTCGTTTCTTTGTCGTTATTCGGATTGCTCCTTCAATACCCTTGTTTATGTATTGAGTGTGCTGTCTATTCACATTGAATTGCACTTAGCTCTATAACATAGCTTGTCTCACATCCCAATTTGTTTTTTGGAGTGTGATTTGTGTGTGCTCAATTGTGAGGGTGAGTTTGTACGGGAGTGACACATTGATTCGAGTGTTGAGTGCTAAACACGAGTGAACTACATTTACGAGTGAATACACGTGAGGGAGCGCTTGTGAGGTCCTTTTTTTTCTTTTACCTTTCTTTTGTAGCATGGAAAATCCAAACGACAATACTAACATTACTGATGCACGATTGAGAGAAGCACAACAACGAACCATGGAAAGACTAATTCGAGGAATAGAAGAGTTGACTGATCGAATAGGAAGATTGGAGATTCAAAATCAAGCACGACAGAGGATTCCACAACCTACGCCCTCAACCGATACATATGAGGGCGACAATTCTGATCACCACGAGGATAATCCACATGCGGTTGGTCATGACTTGATGCGAGGGCGAGACCATGGAAGATGGTATCATAATTTACAACAACGAGTTCCTTATGATGATAGAATTGATCGTAACGTGGGGAGCATCAAATTAAAACTTCCCAAGTTTTATGGCAAAACCGATCCAGAGGAGTACCTTCAATGGGAGAAAACGGTGGAGTCGGTGTTCAACTGTCATAATTTTAGTGATAAAAAGAAGGTACTGTTATGCATTGCTCAATTCAAACAATATGATATGAATTCAACTGCTGACCCTTTGCATGTACCCGAAGGACCGATTACAAGAAGCAAGGTTAAGGAGATTCAAGAGGCCTATACATTGCATCTTCAAAAGCTAGCTAGTGTACAGGTTGAAACAAAGACTTTTGAGCCCAAAAATTTTTATAGCATTAGCATATCAAATCAAGAAGATAATGGAGTGGCTGATATTGGAAAGTAATTAGAAGACTTGCCTTTGGTAGTTGAATTACCAATTAAGGATGGAAAGTAATTAGAAGACTTGCCTTTGGTAGTTGAATTACCAATTAAGGAAATTTATTAATGCCTTATTTGCTTCAATTTTTATTTAATAGCACTTGTAGTTGGTGGCTGAACTTTATTATGTTAGGGTTACCTTTTAGACCTATTTAAAGGCATGTAATACTCATGTTTGGGGAATTTTGTTGAATACGGAAAAAAAACCTTTGTGTTTTCTTGATACCCTTTTGGTGTTATTCTTTTTCAAACCTTGCTTTAGGTTTGATGTTTAAACCGATTCATTGAATTAGTTTTGATCAAGCTAATTCTGGAGTGAATTGTCTTGGTATCTAAGAGTGACCATCATAGATTCCAAGTTCGATCTAAGAGTCATTCATCTTCTAACCAGCTCTTGGTTGGAATCAATCCTTTAAGTTAGCTTTCTCTGTGAACGTTTTGCAAGGATTCTAGAAGGACCTCTAGCTTTGCAAATTCCAGCATTGTTGGCGCTTATCATTTGGTATCAGAGCATTTGGTCGACGTTCTTTGGCCGCTCTAGAGGTGAAATATTTTTATTGTTATTTTTTTTTTTGTATCAATTTTTTTTCTCTCTCATATTATCGAAAAAAAAAATCAGTAGAAAAAAAAAATCAGTTCTGAGAAAAAAAATATATATATATTCAGTTCTTATCATTTATTTTCAAGCTCTTGATCCTTGAGATACTAGTCTTAGCTTGTTAGAATTGATCGTTGAATTGGTTATAATCAAGCTTAAAGCAAGATTGCACCAAAAAAAAAAAAAAAAAAAAAAAGCCAGCCTTTACATTCTTGACCTAGTACCAAAAGCCTACCTTTGAGTGTTAAACACGAGTGTCCCGTGAAATTTTTGTGAGAAGTGTGGTGAGGTCCCTTGATAACAAAATGTCACATAATGGAGAAGCAGTACCACCAGTACCAGATCTTAATACAACCATTCTTCAAGCAATTCAAGGTATGATGGAAATGATGATGGAAGATAGACAAGAAAGAAGAGCGCAACAACAAAGACAAGAACGAACATTACAAGGAGATGAAGGTATAGTAGTACAAGAAAGACAAGTTGATGGTAGATGGAGAGGAAGAAATAAGCATGCAACTATTATGCAACCTAGAAGTTTGGAAAGAGTACATGAAGATAGAGATGGAGGAGTTAAACTCAAAATCCCACCATTTTGTGGAACGGCAGATTCTGAGGCATACTTGCAATGGGAAAGAAAGATAGAGCATGTGTTTGATTGCAACACCTATAGTGAAAATAAGAAGATGAGACTTGCTATTGCCGAATTTACCAATCATGCTGGTGATTGGTACCAACATCTCAAATCTGAGAGAAGAAGAAAAGAGGAGGATCCAATAGAGACATGGGAAGAACTTAAAGAAGCCATGAGAAAAAGGTATGTTCCAAAACATTATGAAAGAAATTTGAAAACTAAATTGCAAGGTTTGAGGCAAGGAACAAAAAGTGTGGCGGAATATTATCAAGAGATGGAAACTATGATGGAAAGAGCAAATGTTAGAGAAGAAGAAGAAGATACCATGTCTAGATTCCTTGGAGGTTTGAATCGAGAAATTGCTCATCTTGTTGACAGAAATCCACCACCATATCTGGAAGACATGTATCATTATGCTCTCAAAATTGAAGACCAATTGAAGGAAGAAAAAGAGCATTCAAAAAGGTACACATCACGAACTAACACCTTTTCAAATTCTAAAACTTGGAACAATGATAGTTTTGTGAATAGAAATGAATCAATGTCACCAAAAGAAAAGTTTGTGGCTGCTAAAAGAGTGGAGGCTGAGAGTTCCATTGGTAAAAAGAATGAAGCTTCAAAGACGGTAAAGGAGAAGTCTAGTTCTATTCAATGTTGGAAGTGCAAAGGGTTTGGACACATGAGCAAAGAGTGTGTTAATAAAAAAGTTATGGTGATAAGGAATGGTATACTTGATTCAGATGATGAATGTGAGGATCATGACTCACAGCTTGTGGAAGAAATCGCAGCATATGATGATGAGTATGTTGAAAAAGGTAATTCCATATCTTTGATCACAAGAAGGGTACTCAATGTTCAAATCAAGGAAGAGAAATTTGAAGATCAAAGGGAAAACTTGTTCCACACAAGATGTTTGGTCAAAGGAAACCCATGCAACTTGATGATTGATAGTGGAAGTTGCACAAATGTGGTAAGCAGCTTCCTTGTAAAAAGACTTCAACTTTCTGTCCATCCCCATCCAAAACCATACAAACTTCATTGGTTAACAAACAAAGAAGAAATTAAGGTGAATTCCCAAGCTCTTATTTCTTTTACTCTTGGAAGATATAAAGATGAAGTTCTTTGTGATGTCGTACCAATGCATGCGGGGGACATCTTATTCGGCCGACCTTGGCAATATGATAGAAAGGTAACATTTGATGGTTTGATGAACAAGTATACTTTTACTTTGTGTGGGAAGAAATTTACTTTACTTCCATTGTCTCCATATGAAGTACATTGTGACCAATTGAAATTAGAGAAGAAAAGAAAAGAATATGAAGAACAACAGTGGAGAGAAGAAACTAAGGTAAAAGAGAGAGATAAGAGTGAAAAAAAAGAGAAAAGTGAGGGGCAAAGGATGAGTGAAAACCAAGAGAGAAAAAAAAAATGATTTTGAAGAAAAGAGAGAAAATGTGAGTTTGGTTATAAGAATGGGAAAAATGAGGAATATGTTAGCCCAAGAACCAAAATTTGTACTTATGTGCAAAGGAATGTGTTTAGCAATGGAACCAAAAACTGAAGATGCTTTGCCAAGTGCTTTTAAGTCTCTTTTGCAGGAATTCAATGACATATTTCCACATGAAGATGCATGTACGGGGTTACCCCCTCTAAGAGGGATTGAACACCAAATTGACTTCGTACCTGGGGCAACTCTTCCAAATATGGCTGCCTATAGGACCAATCCCACCGAGACTAAGGAGATTCAGAGACAAGTGGAAGAACTCATGGATAAAGGATATGTTAGAGAAAGCATGAGTCCTTGTTCAGTTCCTGTGATTTTGGTACCCAAGAAAGATGGCACGTGGAGGATATGTGTTGATTGTCGAGCCATCAACAAGATCACGGTAAAGTATCGACACCCTATTCCTAGATTGGATGACATGTTGGATGAATTATATGGTGCTAATCTGTTTTCAAAAATAGATCTTAAAAGTGGTTATCATCAAATTCGAATGAATGTGGGAGATGAGTGGAAAACGGCTTTCAAAACAAAGTTTGGGCTTTATGATTGGCTCTGATATGAACCAAGAGACATCATTCATACAATATACTTCAATGAAGATGTGAAGAAAATGTTGTCAAAATTATCAAAAGAGGTTGCAATTCATGTCACATTGAAGAGGAATGAAGTTTGATGGTTATAAATTTTGGGTGGGTTACAATTTAGAGTAATTTAGAGTTATTGTATTTTAAGACATTTTATTTACTTTAGGTTACATTTACATAATGGCTAATTATGGCCATTAAGTATGAATGTTACAACTTTGGAATGCCTTTAATAGTTTCATTTTGAGGCTATATAAAGCCATGTATGTTGTATTTGTAAGGTAGACTTGGAAAATATAGTAAAGAAGCATTTGTGCTTTTGTTTAGCCGATGGCTAAGTTTCTTTGCAATTCTATGTAGTTTAGATTGCATGTAGAATCATTCAAGCTCGACATGATCAATCTTGCTTGTGGAGTGATTCGAATCTCAAGCAAGTGTTCTTGCCTTGAGATATTTGATCAACAAGAATCATTCAAGCTAGACATGATCGATCTTGCTTGTGGAGTGATTCGAATCTCAAACAATGTTCTTGCCTTGAGATATTCGATCAACAAGGTAATCCGAATCTTATTCCCCTTGTATTGATTCCTTATCTTATCAGGCTCGTTATGCCATTTGGCCTTACAAATGCACCAAGTACTTTTATGAGGCTAATGAATCATGTTTTGAGAGACTATATTGGAAAATTTGTTGTTGTATACTTTGATGATATCCTTGTTTACTCAAAAAGCTTGAATGATCATATTTTGCACGTTAAGAAAATTTTGTTTATACTTAGAGAAGAGAAGCTTTATGCCAACTTCAAAAAGTGCAGTTTTTGTCTAGACCAAGTCAACTTCCTAGGGTTCTTAGTTGGAAAGAAGGGAGTACAAGTTGATGAAGAAAAGGTAAAAGCTATTAGAGAATGGCCAACACCCACAAATGCAACCGAGGTAAGATCTTTTCATGGTTTGGCTAGTTTCTATAGGAGATTCATTAAGGATTTCAGTAGTATAGCATCACCATTGAATGAACTTGTTAAAAAGCATGTGAAATTTGAATGGAAGAAAAAACAAGAGAATGCATTCAATGAACTGAAAGATAAATTAACCAATGCACCTTGTCTTGCTTTACCTAACTTTGATAAATCTTTTGAAATTGAATGTGATGCAAGTGGGATAGGCATAGGGGCTGTTTTAATGCAGGAAAAAAGGCCAATCATGTTCTTTAGTGAAAAGCTTAATGGAGCACAACTCAACTATCCGACTTATGACAAAGAGTTATATGCACTTGTGAGGGCTTTGCAAGTTTGGCAACATTATTTGTGGCCAAAAGAGTTTGTTATTCATACGGACCATGAAAGTTTGAAGCACCTCAAAAGCCAAACAAAGCTAAATAGGAGACATGCTAAATGGGTGGAATTCATTGAGACGTTTCCTTATGTAATCCATTACAAAAAGGGGAAGGATAATGTGGTAGCAGATGCATTATCAAGAAGGTATGCTTTATTTTCTTCCCTTACTGCAAAAATTCTTGGTTTTAAAACATGATTGAATTGTACAAAGTTGAAAAATCTGAATTTTATGATGTGTATATGCAATGTTTAGAAGGGAAACATGTGCAAGATCATATGGTGTTCGATGATATGCTTTTTAGGAAGGGTAAACTTTGTATCCCTAGATGTTCTATTCGATAGTTACTTGTGAAGGAGGCTCATGGGGGAGGACTTATGGGACATTTTGGAAAATTTAAAACATATAGCATGTTGTGTGAACATTTTTGTTGGTTGAAAATGAGGAAAGATGTGAACAAAGTATGCAAGCAATGTTTTAAATGTAAGGAGGCTAAGTCTAAGACACAACCACATGGTCTTTACACACCTTTAGATGTTCCTAGTGAACCATGGGTTGACATTAGCATGGATTTTGTTCTAGGATTACCAAAGACTAGAAGACACCATGATAGCATTTTTGTGGTGGTTGATAGGTTTAGTAAGATGGCACATTTCATTCCATGTAACAAAACAGATGATGCTACCAATATAGCTAATCTATTCTTTAAGGAAGTGGTTAGATTGCATGGTATTCCCAAAACCATTGTTAGTGACAGGGATGTAAAATTTTTAAGCCATTTTTGGAAGGTTTTGTGGGGAAAGTTGGGAACTAAGCTTCTATTTTCTACAACATGTCACCCCCAAACCGATGGACAAACTGAGGTCGTTAATAGAACATTAGGAGCCTTACTTAGGTCACTAATTTCTAAAAATCTTAAGTCTTGGGAAGAGACTCTACCTTTTGTGGAATTTGCATACAATAGAGCATTACATAGTACCACTCAGTGTTCACCGTTTGAGGTTGTGTATGGATTTAATCCTTTAACTCCTCTAGATTTATCACCTTTGCCACCTAATATGTTTGCTAATGATGCAGCTTCTTCAAGAGCCGAATACATAAAAAAAATTCACAAAGACATAAAAGAAAGAATTGAAAACAAAAATCAAAAACTAGTCACGCGCAAGAACCAAGGAAGAAAGAAATTGATTTTTAAACAAGGTGACTGGGTTTGGGTCCATCTACGAAAGGAAAGGTTTCCAAGTCAGAGAAAGTCAAAACTTCAACCAAGAGGAGATGGTCCTTTTCAAGTACTAGAGCGGATCAATGACAATGCATACAAGCTAGATCTCAGAGGTGAGTACAATGTAAGTTCAACTTTTAATGTGGCTGATTTGACTCCATTTGATGTAGGGAATGAAGACCTTGATTTGAGGACAAATCCTTTTAAAGAAAGGGAGGATGATATGAATTCAACTACTGACCCTTTGCATGTACCCGAAGGACCGATTACAAGAAGCAAGGTTAAGAAGATTCAAGAGGCCTATACATTGCATCTTCAAAAGCTAGCTAGTGTACATGTTGAAACAAAGTCTTTTGAGCCCAAAAATCTTTATAGCATTAGCATATCAAATCAAGAAGATAATGGAGTGGCTGATATTGGAAAGTAATTAGAAGACTTGCCTTTGGTAGTTGAATTACCAATTAAGGATGGAAAGTAATTAGAAGACTTGCCTTTGGTAGTTGAATTACCAATTAAGGATGGAAAGTAATTAGAAGACTTGCCTTTGGTAGTTGAATTACCAATTAAGGAAATTTATTAATGCCTTATTTGCTTCAATTTTTATTTAATAGCATTTGTAGTTGGTGGCTGAACTTTATTATGTTAGGGTTACCTTTTAGACCTATTTAAAGGCATGTAATACTCATGTTTGGGGAATTTTGTTGAATACAGAAAAAAAACCTTTGTGTTTTCTTGATACCCTTTTGGTGTTATTCTTTTTCAAACCTTGCTTTAGGTTTGATGTTTAAACCGATTCATTGAATTAGTTTTGATCAAGCTAAACTACTCTTGTTCCATTGTCTCCAAAAGATGTATTTATTGATCATTTCAAACTTGAAAAGAAAAGGCAAGAGGCTGATGCAAAAGCAGAGATTGAAAAAGAATCAAGTGAAAAAATGAGCTTGAGTGAAAAGCAAAAGAGTAACACTCAGTCTAGAGAAAAAAAAGAGAGAAAAGTCAACTCAGTAAGCTTGTATGTTAGATCAAGTGAGGCTAGGAATGTTTTGCTCTCTAACCAGACTATTCTTGTACTTATGTGCAAGGGGTCTTGTTACTTTACTAACATGCTTAACCCTTCTTTGCCTAGTGATTTTGTTGTGCTTTTGCAAGAGTTTGAAGATTTATTTTCTGAGGAGATGTCTAGTAGTTTGCCACCACTTAGAGGGATTGAACACAAGATTGACTTCATTCCTGGCGCGCCCATTCCAAACCGACCAGCATATAGGACTAATCCAAAGGAGGCTGAAGAGATACAAAGGCAAGTAAGTGAACTCCTTGCTAAAGGGTATGTACGTGAAAGTTTGAGTCCTTGTTCTGTTCCAGTTATTCTTGTACCTAAGAAAGATGGTTCTTGGCGTATGTGTGTTGATTGTAGGGTGATATGAATCCAACAACTGATCACGTGCATGTACCCGAACGAGCAATTATAAGAAGCAATACAAAGAAGATTCAAGTATCAAATCAAGAAAATAATGGAGTGGCTGACATTGGAAAGTGATTAGAAGACTTGCCTTTGGTAGTTGAACTACACCAATTAAGACAATTTATGAATTGCCTTATATTATTTAATTTATATTTAATAGCATTTATTAAAAGTTTGTATGAATTGCCTTATATTCTTCAATTTGTATTTAATAGCATTTATTAGCATTTTTTAGTGATGGGTGGCTGTACTTTATTTTGTTAGGGTTATCTTTTGGGCCTATTTAAAGGCATGTAATACTCATGTTTGGGGGATTTTGGTTGAATATAGAAAAAAACCTTTGTATTTTCTTGATACCCTTTTGGTGTTATTCTTTTTCAAACCTTGCTTTAGGTTTGATGTTTAAACCGATTCATTGAATTAGTTTTGATCAAGCTAATTCTGGAGTGAATTGTCTTGGTATCTAAGAGTGACCATCATAGATTCCAAGTTCGATCTAAGAGTCATTCATCTTCTAACCAGCTCTTGGTTGGAATCAATCCGTTAAGTTAGCTTTCTCTGTGAGCGTTTTGCAAGGATTCTAGAAGGACCTCTAGCTTTGCAAATTCCAGCATTGTAGGCGCTTATCATTTGGTATCAGAGCATTTGGTCGACGTTCTTTGGCCGCTCTAGAGGTGAAATATCTTTATTGTTATTTTTTTCTATCAAGTTTTTTTTCTCTCTCAGATTATCGAAAAAAAAAAAAAAAAAGCCAGCATTTACATTCTTGACCTAGTACCAAAAGCCTACCTTTTAGTGTTAAACACGAGTGTCCGATGAGTGAAATTTTTGTGAGAAGTGTGGAGAGGCCCCTTGATAACAAAATGTCACATAATGGAGGAGGAGAACCAGTACTAGATCTTAATACAACCATTCTTCAAGCAATTCAAGGTATGATGGAAATGATGATGGAAGATAGACAAGAAAGAAGAGCGCAACAACAAAGATAAGAACGAACATTACAAGAAGATGAAGGTATAGTAGTACAAGAAAGACAAGTTGATGGTAGATGGAGAGGAAGAAATAACCATGCAACTATTATGCAACCTAGAAGGATGAAAATAGTACATGAAGATAGAGATGGGGGAGTTAAACTCAAAATCCCACCATTTTGTGGAATGGCAGATTCTGAGGCATACTTGCAATGGGAAAGAAAGATAGAGCATGTGTTTGATTGCTACACCTATAGTGAAAATAAGAAGATGAGACTTGCTATTGCCGAATTTACCAATCATGCTGGTGATTGGTACCAACATCTCAAATCTGAGAGAAGAAGAAAAGAGGAGGATCCAATAGAGACATCGGAAGAACTTAAAGAAGCCATGAGAAAAAGGTATGTTCCAAAACATTATGAAAGAAATTTGAAAACTAAATTGCAAGGTTTGAGGCAAGGAACAAAAAGTGTGGCGGAATTTATCAAGAGATGAAAACTATGATGGAAAGAGCAAATGTTAGAGAAGAAGAAGAAGATACCATGTCTAGATTCCTTGGAGATTTGAATCGAGAAATTGCTCATCTTGTTGACAGAAATCCACCACCATATCTGGAAGACATGTATCATTATGCTCTCAAAATTGAAGACCAATTGAAGGAAGAAAAAGAGCATTCAAAAAGGTACACATCACGAACTAACACCTTTTCAAATTCTAAAACTTGGAACAAGGATAGTTTTGTGAATAGAAATGAATCAATGTCACCAAAAGAAAAGTTTGTGGCTGCTAAAAGAGCGGAGGCTGAGAGTTCCATTGGTAAAAAGAATGAAGCTTCAAAGACGGTAAAGGAGAAGTCTAGTTCTATTCAATGTTGGAAGTGCAAAGGGTTTGGACACATGAGCAAAGAGTGTGTTAATAAAAAAGTTATGGTGATAAGGAATGGTATACTTGATTCAGATGATGAATGTGAGGATCATGACTCACAGCTTGTGGAAGAAATCGCAGCATATGATGATGAGTATGCTGAAAAAGGTAATTCCATATCTTTGATCACAAGAAGGGTACTCAATGTTCAAATCAAGGAAGAGAAATTTGAAGATCAAATGGAAAACTTGTTCCACACAAGATGTTTGGTCAAAGGAAACCCATGCAGCTTGGTGATTGATAGTGGAAGTTGCACAAATGTGGTAAGCAGCTTCCTTGTAAAAAGACTTCAACTTTCTGTCCATCCCCTTCCAAAACCATACAAACTTCATTGGTTAACAAACAAAGAAGAAATTAAGGTGAATTCCCAAGCTCTTATTTTTTTTACTCTTGGAAGATATAAAGATGAAGTTCTTTGTGATGTCGTACCAATGCATGCGGGGGACATCTTATTCGGCCGACCTTGGCAATATGATAGAAAGGTAACATTTGATGGTTTGATGAACAAGTATACTTTTACTTTGTGTGGGAAGAAATTTACTTTACTTCCATTGTCTCCATATGAAGTACATTGTGACCAATTGAAATTAGAGAAGAAAAGAAAAGAATCTGAAGAACAACAGTGGAGAGAAGAAACTAAGGTAAAGGTGAGAAAAATAAAAGTGGAAAAAAAAAAACAATATTCAGCTCTTGTCCGGAAAGAACGAAGAATTTGATTTGAGGACAAATCCTTTTAAAGAAAGGGGGGATGATATGAATCCAACAACTGATCACGTGCATGTACCCGAACGAGCAATTATAAGAAGCAATACAAAGAAGATTCAAGTATCAAATCTAAGAAAATAATGGAGTGGCTGACATTGGAAAGTGATTAGAAGACTTGCCTTTGGTAGTTGAACTACCAATTAAGACAATTTATGAATTGCCTTATATTATTTAATTTATATTTAATAGCATTTATTAAAAGTTTGTATGAATTGCCTTATATTCTTCAATTTGTATTTAATAGCATTTATTAGCATTTATTAGTGGTGGGTGGCTGAACTTTATTTTGTTAGGGTTATCTTTTGGGCCTATTTAAAGGCATGTAATACTCATGTTTGGGGGATTTTGGTTGAATACAGAAAAAAACCTTTGTGTTTTCTTGATACCCTTTTGGTGTTATTCTTTTTCAAACCTTGCTTTAGGTTTGATGTTTAAACCGATTCATTGAATTAGTTTTGATCAAGCTAATTCTGGAGTGAATTGTCTTGGTATCTAAGAGTGACCATCATAGATTCCAAGTTCGATCTAAGAGTCATTCATCTTCTAACCAGCTCTTGGTTGGAATCAATCCGTTAAGTTAGCTTTCTCTGTGAGCGTTTTGCAAGGATTCTAGAAGGACCTCTAGCTTTGCAAATTTCAGCATTGTAGGCGCTTATCATAGGGCTATAAACAAGATAACTATAAAGT
Organism: Cucurbita pepo subsp. pepo; assembly: GCF_057944985.1. NCBI lineage: Eukaryota > Viridiplantae > Streptophyta > Magnoliopsida > Cucurbitales > Cucurbitaceae > Cucurbita > Cucurbita pepo. Next base: position 5,211,209 of record NC_141812.1, read on the forward strand.
ATAGGCATCCAATTCTTAGATTAGATGATATGCTTGATGAATTGCATGGATGTAGTCTTTTTACTAAGATTGATTTAAAACTTATGATATGTTGTCTGAACATTTTTTTTGGCCTAAAATGAGACATGATGTTCATAAAGTTTGTGCTCGTTGCATAGCATGTAAACAAGCTAAGTCTAGGCTTCAACCACATGGTTTATACTCCCCATTACCAGTTCCTAATGGTCCTTGGATTGAGATATCAATGGATTTTGTTTTAGGTTTACCTAGGACTAGGAAAGGTTATGATAGCATCTTTGTTGTGGTTGATCGATTTAGTAAAATGACTCATTTTATTCCTTGTCACAAAACTGATGATACAAAACATATTGCAGACCTGTTCTTTAGGGAAGTTGTACGATTGCATGGCATTCCTAAAAGCATCGTTAGTGATCGTGATGTCAAATTTTTAAGCCACTTTTGGCGTGTTTTATGGGGTAAGTTAGGAACTAAGCTCGTATATTCAACTACTTGTCATCCTCAAACGGATGGACAAACTGAAGTTGTTAACAGAACCATGACTACTATGCTTAGGGCTATTATTGATAAGAATCTTAAGACTTGGGAGGATTGTTTGTCATTTATAGAATTTGCATATAATAGGGTTGTTCATAGCACTACTAAATGCACACCTTTTGAAATTGTTTATGGCTTTAACCCTTTAACCCCCATTGACTTGTTACCTATACCGTCAAAAGAATTTGTGAATTTTGATGCAAATGCCAAGGTTGAGTTTGTTCATAAATTGCACAAGCAAGTAAAAGAACAAATTGAGAAACAAAATTCCAAGGTTGCCACCCGAATTAATAAAGGACGTAAGATTGTCATCTTCAAGCCAGGAGATTGGGTTTGGGTGCATTTTCGAAAAGAAAGATTTCCTACTCAAAGAAAATCTAAGCTTTTACCATGAGGAGATGGATCTTTTCAAGTTCTTGAGCGCATCAATGACAATGCTTATAAAATTGATTTACCAGGTAAGTACGGTGTTAGTGCAACTTTTAATGTTGCTAATTTGAGTCCTTTTGATATAGGTGATGGCTTGGATTCGAGGACGAATCCTTCTCAAGAGGGGGAGAATGATATGAACAACGACCAAGGAATTTCCATACCTCAAGGTCCAATTACAAGGACGAGAGCCAAGAAGCTACAACAAACCTTATACAATTATATTCAAGCTATGGTGAGCTCATCAAAGGAAATTCTAGAAGACGTTGGTGACCTCCCTTATATGTTATGCAAAATTGAGCTTCAAGACAGAGATGAATTAAATGCACTTTAAGTTGCATTTAATGAACTCCGCTGAATATCAAATAGTCCAAGGATGACTAATAAGCACATTTTATTATTTGCATTATTTAATTATAGTTTAACTATTTGTTTTCATATTTAAGCTAGTTTTAAATATAGGAGTTAAGGTTATATTGTAACCCACATAGGTTACTATATTCCACCATTAACTAGGGTATTTCTCATTTACTAGCCCATTTAATTTTGGAGTTATGTATCACATAGGTTAAGGTTTGTAAAGGCTATATAAAGCCTTCTTTTTTTTTATTAGACATCAGATTTTGGAATTGAGAATAGAATTTCTATTTTAGCTTTGTTGAGAGCTAAACTTTCTTTGCAAATTCTTGTGTTTAGAACTTGCATGTAGAGTCATTCAAGTGGTATTGATCAAACCTCTTGTGGAGTGATTCGAATCACGAGTTTAGAAACGAGTTTTCTTTACTCTTGATCTTGATCATCAAGGTAATCCGTTCCATACTTTCCCTTGGGTTGATTTCCTTATCAATAACTCTAAATTGTAACCCACCCAAGATTTATAACAATCAAACTTCATTCCTCTTCAATGTGGCATGAATTGCTTGATAATTTTGACAACATTTTCTTCACATCTTCATTGAAGCATATTGTATGATTGATATCTCTTGGTTCATACGAATAAAGCTCGAAAAGGATTGAATGGAAAAGAAACCCAAACGAAAGCGCGCGAATATATAAGTTCTATATAGAGAGCTTACCAGACGAAACCAGGCCTTTCTGACTTTCTTCTTTATTTAGGCTGGAGTAGAAGGGATAGTAGACCCGAGAGCTACTAGTATTAGAGCACACCAACCCTCATCGAGACAAGAGACCATACATTAACTATGGCAAGAACATTCAATGGTCTGCCTCATCAAAGAAGCTATCGACCACTGTCTTCTAGAAAGAGTATAAATAACATAGCCAAAAAAAGTCAATCAACGAGAGTAAGAAACAGAATTGACAAAATTAACCAGTGAAAAAGGCAATGGAATTGTTTGTGTTCTTGGGAATATAAAGGAGAAAGAGCAATTCATCCCTTTGCTTTATATATTTCTTGAGTTAGCGCTAGGATTGCGTAGCGAAATGTAGTCGAAATACAGCATTGGACAGAAATCATGAGGCAATGACATGATCGATGAAATCAAGGAGTTTCCCGGTAGGTTTTTATCCCTCAACTGAAATGCGCCTTACCAGACATATAAAATGGGGAAGCATGTCTTTTAATCGAAAAGTTTACCGAGTCAAAATGGGTAAAGGAAAGGCATTGGTTCGCTGTTGGACATAAGACTCCAATTCATTCTTTCATCTTTTCTATGATTTCTTACTGATCATGTAAACAGAGACCATTCTAAAGTTCCAACTCTGTTATCCCACCAAGGTGTTCAGATCCATGTCATCTTACCTGGAGCCGATCGGTTGGTCTTATAGACACGAGACTGAGAGTGACTTTCCTCCCCTCGTGCTCTTTTCTGATTCTGATCAGGGACAGATTCCACCTTCCCGTCCAGATCTAGATGAGCCTGTAAGTTAACTTCCTTCTTTCCATAGAGCGAGAGAATGGATTGATTGGTATACGATCTTTCCCAGAGTGGGCGGTATCCCTAGCAGTAAGGTTTCAGGTTTGGCTATTTTTGCTTTTGAGAAATTGTATTGTGGGGGTAGGATTTGTAAGTATAAGTACTAGCCTCTTTTCCAGTAAGTTGTGTTACATCCCTTTGAATTCCTGCTATTCGCAGAAGAGTGGATATTGAGACTCTATAAAGGAGATGATATGAACCAAGAGACATCATTCATACAATATACTTCAATGAAGATGTGAAGAAAATGTTGTCAAAATTATCAAAAGAGGTTGCAATTCATGTCACATTGAAGAGGAATGAAGTTTGATGGTTATAAATTTTGGGTGGGTTACAATTTAGAGTAATTTAGAGTTATTGCATTTTAAGACATTTTATTTACTTTAGGTTACATTTACATAATGGCTAATTATGGTCATTAAGTATGAACGTTACAACTTTTGGAATGCCTTTAATAGTTTCATTTTGAGGCTATAAAGCCATGTATGTTGTATTTGTAAGGAGACTTGGAAAATATATTAAAAGAAGCATTTGTGCTTTCTTTAGCCGATGGCTAAGTTTCTTTGCAATTCTATGTAGTTTAGGTTGCATGTAGAATCATTCAAGCTCGACATGATCAATCTTGCTTGTGGAGTGATTTGAATCTCAAGCAAGTGTTCTTGCCTTGAGATATTTGATCAACAAGAATCATTCAAGCTAGACATGATCGATCTTGCTTATGGAGTGATTCGAATCTCAAACAATGTTCTTGTCTTGAGATATTCGATCAACAAGGTAATCCGAATCTTATTCCCCTTGTATTGATTCCTTATCTTATCATTTGGTATCAGAGCTTCAGGCTCAAGATCGGATATATGTTTCCTTTGCATTTTTTTTTTCAATTTGATTTTTATTTACTTTCATGTTTTTAGATTTTAATCGACCTAGAAGAGTTCAAAATTCAATCTTTGCTCTATTCAAAATTTTGAGAGGTGAGATTGAGAGCTTCATTTGTGTAAATGAGTGCAAATAGAGTGGCCTAAAAAAAATCCTTGAGTGTATACACATGAGAGATTGTTGTGAGGGCCTTTGTATTTTCATATCTTATGTTTTGCAGCAAAGTTCCACAAATAGATTCGAGGACGAATCCTCTTGAAGAAGTGGAGAATGATATGAACCAAGAGACATCATTCATACAATATACTTCAATGAAGATGTGAAGAAAATGTTGTCAAAATTATCAAAAGTGGAGAATGATATGAACCAAGAGGCATTTCCTTTTAGTTAGTCCGTCTAACTTCTTCTAACCCCAAAATGCATTCTTTATCAATCAAGTCCCATTCAAATCTTTGAGTGCATTGCCTGTGAAGAAGAGAAGGGCTTTGTATAGACACCCTTGAACCATGTTCGTCGCCCTAGGCTCACCATTATTTCATTTCATTCTATTTATGGGTTCGAGCTCCAAAGAACATATACATGGTCGGCTTACGTACGTCTCGTTGACCAAACGATAAGGTATACCCCGCTCCCTCCCCTCTTTCTATAGAGGAGAGATAAAGAAAAAAGAAAAGAGATATAGTGATCGTGCCGTAAGACCTTGTTCGTTTCTACTTGAGGTTCGTGATTTTCCTCGATTTTTTTGACATTACATAAGGTAGCTTGCTTACTTAGCGCTTGCGCGTCGGATCTAATCAGAGTCAACCTTGGATTAGAAAAACCCCTTTCCCTTATTATCCGGAGTACACTTGTACTCCTTGATCTTTAGTGCGGATTAAGCCCAACAGATTTCTTTTCTCAAAGTCTCAACGTCTTTGTTGAGAGTCGCTCTACGAGACGTCCAATAGTCTTTTTGTCTTCGAATCGTCAGTTTCAGCCCTAGCTTGCCTCGCTCCCAGGTTGGCCCTTCTACTTGACTAAGTAGTATTCTACTCGTGTAGTGGGTGTATGGTCCCGTCCCGCCCATGGTGGGGTCAGCTATGATATAGTAAACTGATTCTTGGGGAAGTTCATCTACAAGATCTGGCGGCTCGTGGGCCCGTTCCTCTCAGGGTCGGTCTGGTCTAATCGAAGTCAACTGACTCACATAGAATACGGGGTGAGTTTTCACCGAGCTGATCGCTTGAGTCTATAGGCTACCTCTCCTATCCGCTTCTCTACAAGGTCGACTTTCTTCTTCCTTCATACCGGGCCAAGCCTTTATGATATGGAAATCAACCCAAGGGAAAGTATGGAACGGATTACCTTGATGATCAAGATCAAGAGTAAAGAAAACTCGTTTCTAAACTCTTGATTCGAATCACTCCACAAAAGGTGTGATCAATACCACTTGAATGACTCTACATGCAAGTTCTAAACACAAGAATTTGCAAAGAAAGTTTAGCTCTCAACAAAGCTAAAATAGAAATTCTATTCTTAATTCCCAAAATCTAATGTCTAATCAAAGAAAAGAAGGCTTTATATAGCCTTTACAAACCTTAACCTATGTGATACATAACTCCAAAATTAAATGGGCTAGTAAATGAGAAATACCCATAACCTCCCTATTAAAATGGCTAGTTAATGGTGGAATATAGTAACCTATGTGGGTTACAATATAACCTTAACTCCTATATTTAAAACTAGCTTAAATATGACAACAAATAGTTAAACTATAATTAAATAATGCAAATAATAAAATGTGCTTATTAGTCATCCTTGGACTATTTGATAAATTCAGCGGAGTTCATTAAATGCAACTTAAAGTGCATTTAATTCATCTCTGTCTTGAAGCTCAACTTTGCATAACATATAAGGGAGGTCTCCAACGTCTTCTAGAATTTCCTTTGATGAGCTCATCATAGCTTGAATATAACTGTATAAGATTTGTTGTAGCTTCTTGGCTCTCGTCCTTGTAATTGGACCTTGAGGTATGGAAATTCCTTGGTCGTGGTTCATATCACTTTAGGTTGTTTAAGTAGGTTGGGCTAGGTTAGGTTTCTCTCTCTTTTGGAGTGATCCTCAATCAGGGTCCTCGCTCCCTTCATACGCCTTGCAGCTTCATCTAAGTGGGTTTGGGCTAGGTCGTTGCCCTCCTGCCCCACCTCTTGGCACACTAAGATCTCTTTTTCCTATCAATTAGACATTTGCTTTTTTTCTCTTTGGCGACGAAGTCCTAAGGCAAGTAGAGCTATTTAGCTACTTTATCAATTTCTAAATCCATATAGGATACTGACTCATTCGTAATTAATACTTGGAATCAATCCTGACTGAAAGAAAGAAATCCTCGTTCCCAGGTAATAAATAGTCAGAGAAGAAATTGGTATAGGAAGAGCTGACCTCCTTATGGTCTGCCCGTCAGCCGACTTCTTGTGGATCACTCCCTCCCCTTCTTTCTAGTAGTCATTTATTTTGAGACGAGATATAGAACCTATCACATAATCTACCATTGAGGTGAGCTTTCTCGTAACCGCAATTTTGTAAGACATCGACCTATTTTAACTATTAAAATTGATCGTGCTCGGTTCTCAACCCTAAGTGAGCATGCACTTATCTTTATTATAGATTTTTAACGTCTATCTAGTTTTATGACGTTGAAAATAACCTATAACAGCCATCTAACATGCTTTATATAACAATTATATAATCATCCATTCCATGCAATAATATAACAATTTATATCTTTCACTCATGGAACCCTAAACATGCATACTATACATTATAACACTTATAACATACTTGGAATGCATGAAACATGCTTAGCCTATGGTGGGATTTTAAATCTATATGACATACTTTATGCATATACATTTTCTATTTAATTAAAACATACATTCATAATGCATAATTAATTAAACACACTAAAGTGGGTTGGTTTTGGCATTTTAAAGCAAGCAATTAACTAAATTATTACACTAATAATTAAAAATAACTTGAGCCGTTCCCGAGGATCACAAACTGGGCAAACCAACCCTTAAAACGTTGAATCGGACCCCAACGGCAGAAAAAAAACTCGAACCGCCTCTTCCATCTTCTTCGGTTCAGCTTGCTATCTCTTCCATTTTCGATCAATTACAACCTAAAATGAACTCTAATGACTCCATAAAATTACAGACCTTTCTTCATTCATTAAAGCCCATACACATTAGGCTTATTACAATAATTGTATCAAATGGAAGCATAAAAAAAATGCCAAAACCATCCACTTTAGCAACCACAAATTTCATTCATGAAATGGTACCCACCATGATCAAATTAATGTAAATAAAGTGCCTAAAACTTGCTCTGATACCAATTGATGGTGTTAATATAACACATGCGGAAGCAATTTGGATCTTAGGCACTTTAAGAACATTAATTATAGTATATAACTAGCATGTTCATAACTTAATTAGTTTAGATACTAAACTTTTGTAGTTCAAACTCCTTTTTCCTCATGAACCGGTTTCGAACCACCACTAGTGTCTTCTCCACTATCCTCCGGCCTTAGAACGGGATTGTGGAATCCGGTGAGTGACTAAACTTGGAAGGGATTTTGTATGTGTGAAGAGATGTTTGTGAGAGGTTTTTCTCAGGTTTTCCACCAAGAAGAAGACCTTCCATGTACAATGATCACTCTATTTAAAGAGTGATGTTTGCATGTTCATGCAAATTTGAGATCACCAAATTTTGACACTTAAAATTCCACTCAAATGTTTGGGATTATGTGGCAAGCATGCATGTTTGAGTTAACCAAATTTTGACACTCAAAATTCCACTCAAACTTGTGGGGTTTATTTGGCAAACATGCAAGTTTGGTTAAACCAAATTTTGACACCTCAAAATTCCACTAACATGGATTTTTCCATTAAATGAAGTCAACATTTTGACTTTCTTCATTCTAATTCAACAATTAATTTGAATAATGAATTTCAAATTAAAGTAACATTGAATGATTAATTAAACTATTTAATTAATATTTAATATTAATTCAAATGTCAATCCCAATCAATTCCAACACATAATTGATTAAGATATTTAAATAAGATTTAAATATCTCCGATTCTCTCCTTTTGTTTAATTTGTAAATAAAACAAAATTGCGGTTAAATATATCGTATATATGTAGCGCATATTCCCTAATTTGAATTCGAACACTTCAAACTCACTCGTCACACTGTTCTATGGTTTAGTCCGATATGAGCTAGCAGAGGGACCTAATGGACCTATAGATCATGGGCTCCAACGATCCAAGATTAACCGGCTAAACTCATTAATCTTGTTAACCAACATTCGTTAACTACTAGGACACTCCACTATAGCCTAGTAGTTGCACTCCCCTCACTATAGATATATTTCTGTCCATTTGATATAACCATGATTAGTAAGTCGATCCTTCACAGGTTGTTCGTAACTAAAGCTGGGTCAAATTACCGTTTTACCCCTAAAGTTACTTCTTGTTCCTTATGTCTCACTGATCCTCTAATGAACAATTGGTTTGTGGTCCAACTAGTAAACTGAATCCCTCTCAGGCCAATGAGAGGGTGGGGCCCCTTGTTCAAGACCTGGAGTCAGTGCTTAAGGGAACTACCTTTCTTCTATCCCTAAAAGTGGGTAGGAGTGAGTTCCATCTTGCACCCCACGTCCCCAGCCATTCACCCAGTCTTACCCCTGAAATGGGAGGCCTATTGAGTCGGCGAACTAGAGCCACTCTCACCCATACAAATCTAAGGATAATTCCGAATAAACAGGAGTTCATGGTTAGCTCAGGATTAAAATCGAGTTACCTAGGTTATCGAATGAAAAGAAAATCAGTCTCACTAGTAAACGACATTATAAAGTGAGAGTGGTTTTCTTCATGGTCCGATCTTATGCGATACTCATTGCATAGGACGCCCCCACTCACATGTCTCCACATGTACAATTTAGTGATCACATTGTTTATATCATATACAAAAGTGGGCGGCATCCATAGTGTCCCTAGAATAAGGTACTCAGTCTTATCCTTATACTATAGATCATTTTGACTATATACTTGAACTTGATCCACTCTTATGTCTCTACATATAGTTCAAGTAATCATACTATAGCCAGAGTGTTCTTAGTTTATTGGATTCAGATTAATGATCGTAAAGTTCACTTTATTCAATAACAATCTTTACTGAATAAATAACAATAATAACTTTATTGAAAATAGAATATGTTTTTGTTTACAAACTATGAGTTTTAGGACATAAAACCCAACAAACTTCCACTTGGACTAAAACTCTAGTGGAGTTTTATAACGTTGAGTAGAGAGAAATACAATGAACTAGGGCATCATATACTCATGCCTTTTCTCCCACTTGCCCTAGATTACATAACTCATAGTCCTAGACTCACTAGGTGCCCTTCAAACACTTTAGCCGTGAGGGGCTTTGTAAATGGATCAGCAATGTTGTGCTCTGAAGCTATCTGTGTGACGATCACATCTCCTCGTTGCACAATCTCCCTTATGAGATGGTATTTGCGCTCAATATGTTTTCCTCGCTTATGGCTTCTTGGTTCTTTTGAATTTGCAACTGCTCCACTGTTATCACAATAAAGAGTGACGGGAAGATGCATATTTGGAACGACTTCCAAATCAGTTAAGAACTTCCTAAGCCATACAGATTCTTTCGCTGCTTCACAAGCAGCAACATACTCAGCCTCCATTGTGGAATCAGCAATGCAACCTTGCTTTATGCTTCTCCATATTATTGCTCCTTCGTTCAGAGTGAAGACAGATCCTGATGTCGATTTCCTCGAATCTACATCGGTTTGAAAATCTGAGTCAGTGTACCCTGTAAGGATCAGATCCTTAGCTCCGTACACTAGCATATAGTCCCTCATTCTCCTAAGATACTTGAGGATATTCTTAACGGCAGTCCAATGAGCACGTCCTGGATTGGACTGATATCTGCTGACAATTCCCACAGCATAGCATATGTCGGGTCGGGTACATAGCATGGCATACATTAGACTGCCGACTGCTGATGCATAGGGAATGTGTCTCATATCCTCAACTTCTTGAGGTGTCTTAGGACTTTGTTCCTTCGACAAATGAACTTCATGCCTGAAAGGTAATAATCCTTTCTTGGAGTCCTGCATCTTATATCGAATCAACATTTTGTCGATGTACGATGCCTAAGACAATGCTAGTGTTTTGTTCTTGCGATTCCGAACAATTTGGATTCCAAGAAGAAACTGAGCCTCTCCCAAATCTTTCATTTGGAATTGTGTCGCTAGCCAATGCTTAATGTCAGTCAGAAATCCCACATCATTTCCAATGAGTAGGATACCTTTACCTTTTTTACTGACGAAACCGAAAAAGAGCTAGCTACTGAACCTGAAAGTGTTTCAAGGAAAGACTAAAGCAGCAAGAAAGATGAATTCGACTTAACTCCTTATACCTTTTTTACTGTTCAAGAAAGAAAGCAGGGAGAGGAAAGACTCCGGATTCCTTCTCCTTCCCCTTCTTTCAGCTATTTATTCAAGAGGTAAAGTGGCTTCGTTCGCTCCTTATACTCTATTCTCTTATTGTGAGTTATTATAAGGAAAGGAAGTGATTGTGAACAGGAAGTCAAGACAAAGAGAAATGAAAGAAAGATCAGCTCCTGCACCTGAACCTATTCCTTCTTTCCCCCTAGGTCAAGCTATTTGTTGAAGAACCTTTCTTTACAGGAGAGTGAGTAAATTCATAGTGTTTATTAGATCAAACTTCAGAGCTGCGTAACCTTTATCAAAGAGAGAGATGAATGAGACTGAACTACTTCACCAGAAGAAGAAGAGAATGAAAGAATCAGAATAGAATCAGATATTCCTATCTATACAAGAGAGTAAGTAAATTCATTGGCTACTTCCCCTATTTACCTTATTCATTCAATCCTGTAACAGAAAGTGATATGAACCAAGAGACATCATTCATACAATATACTTCAATGAAGATGTGAAGAAAATGTTGTCAAAATTATCAAAAGAGGTTGCAATTCATGTCACATTGAAGAGGAATGAAGTTTGATGGTTATAAATTTTGGGTGGGTTACAATTTAGAGTAATTTAGAGTTATTGTATTTTAAGACTTTTTATTTAATTTCGGTTACATTTACATAATGGCTAATTATGGCCATAAAGTAGGAATGTTACAACTCTTGGAATACCTTTAGTAGTTTCATTTTTGAGGCTATATAAAGCCATGTATGTTGTATTTGTAAGCAGACTTGGAAAATATAGAAAGAAGCATTTGTGCTTTTCTTTAGCCAATGGCTAAGTTTCTTTGCAATTCTATGTAGTTTAGATTATGATATGAATCCAACAACTGATCACGTGCATGTACCCGAAGGACCGATTACAAGAAGCAAGTTAAGAAGATTCAAGAGGCCTATACATTGCATCTTCAAAAGCTAGCTAGTGTACTGGTTGAAACAAAGAATTTTGAGCCCAAAAATCTTTATAGCATTAGCATATCAAATCAAGAAGATAATGGAGTGTCTGATATTGGAAAGTAATTAGAAGACTTGCCTTTGGTAGTTGAATTACCAATTAAGGAAATTATTAATGCCTTATTTTCTTCAATTTATATTTAATAGCATTTATTAAAAGTTTGTATGAATTGCCTTATATTTTTCAATTTGTATTTAATAGCATTTATTAGCATTTATTAGTGGTGGGTGGCTGAATTTTATTATGTTAGGGTTACCTTTTAGACCTATTTAAAGGCATGTAATACTCATGTTTGGGGAATTTTGTTGAATACAGAAAAAAAACCTTTGTGTTTTCTTGATACCCTTTTGGTGTTATTCTTTTTCAAACCTTGCTTTAGGTTTGATGTTTAAACCGATTCATTGAATTAGTTTTGATCAAGCTAATTCTGGAGTGAATTGTCTTGGTATCTAAGAGTGACCATCATAGATTCCAAGTTCGATCTAAGAGTCATTCATCTTCTAACCAGCTCTTGGTTGGAATCAATCCGTTAAGTTAGCTTTCTCTGTGAACGTTTTGCAAGGATTCTAGAAGGACCTCTAGCTTTGCAAATTCCAGCATTGTTGGCGCTTATCAGATTACATGTAGAATCATTCAAGCTCGACATGATCAATCTTGCTTGTGGAGTGATTCGAATCTCAAACAAGTGTTTGAGATATTTGATCAACAAGAGTCATTCAAGCTAGACATGATCGATCTTGCTTGTGGAGTGATTCGAATCTCAATCAAGTGTTCTTGCCTTGAGATATTCGATCAACAAGGTAATCTGAATCTTATTCCCCTTGTAGTTGATTCCTTATCTTATCATAAAGCAAGATAAGCAAGATGAATTACAGGAAGGAAAGAAAGAGAAGCAAGCTCAATCACCGAAACCGATAGAGAAAGAGAATGAAAGAAAGATCAGCGACTTCCCCTTTTCTTGATGATAGTCCCTTCAGCGGCACAAAGAAAAAAAGGAGAGAGTGAGATAAAGAGAATGAGAGTAACCCTGCATTGTACTTCTTGAACTAGGCTGAACTCCGATCCTCTTCGAGGGGAGCAATTCCATTTCCTTCACCGAGAGCTACTTCACCGTACCCTACTATTCTTTCAATTCATGAAATCCTACACCTATTCTTTCAATTCGTGAAATCCTTCACCGGACCTTTACTTTACAGTCTTTGAATAAATGAAGGGACAGGAAATACTCTACTGCTACTGATTGAACAGTAAACTCCTTAGCTGCTTTGAAAGACTCAACCAACTATCAGGGAGACAAGAGAAATTCTCCTTTTTCAATCTGGAACAGGACAGGAGAGCTACTTATACTCTATTTCTTCCCTGACCTTGCCTTTCTAGCCCTGAGCAACTTCTGGCCCCGCCCGATATGACCGGAAGGAGGTAAAGTGGCTTCCATTGCCTTATTTCAGGAGTTAGCTGCTTGACAGAAGAGCGACTTACCCTACTCCGGAACAGGCACAAAGAAAGAAGGAATAAGACTTAGACAAGATTCATTCCCCGGGGAACCGATATTCCCGATTTTTGAGGTCATTTAACTCTTTTACATAGGCTGGATGAAAAGAATCAGGTAAAGCTATTTTACGGTCTCTGATCTTTCCTCTCCCCATGTTATTCACTATAACCTCGGGAAAGCATATGAAATGAATTGACTCTCTCTCCCTGCTGATTGAACAGTAAGAAAAGAAGCAAGCTCATGAACCTGAACCTTCTTGCTTTCACTCCGGCTCCAGAACTAAATCACTTGTCCCTGAACTCGGGTGGTTGAACTGTAAAAGAGAAATACTCAAGCTAGATGAATGATTACAGTTCGAGAATCAATGAAAGGATGTTCGCTTCGCTCCTTAGCTGCTTTGAAAGACAAGATGAAAGAGTCATTTGAGTTCACTCCTACACCTTTTCCTATCCGTTACGGTCTCTTTTCTTTCCCTTCCCTTATTGAACAAGGTAAATAGAATGAATAGGTCTTTCTTTGGTTCTTGATCCGATTCCTCGGCTTCTCTCTGAAACAGGGCATATGGCCGGTCTCTTTGCTTTTCTTTCCCGAACTGTAAACAAGGGTTGAACTACTTCCCCTTCACCTGTCGATTTAACAATTCCATTGCCTGAACCTGAAAAGACTGTAAACGAATCAAAGCTTCACACAATTCCATTCCCTGAGCTCTGGAATCGATATGCCCGCCGCCCTGAGCTCAATCAAATCACCTTTACAGAAACAGAATCAATGAATTAGCTGCTGGGGAGTAAATCAAAGATAAGAGATAGAAAGAAGGGAGTCAAGACAAAGACTCTTTCTGAATTAGACTGATCCTACTGATTGAACTAGGCTGAACTCCGGCTCCGGAGCCTTTACAACTATTGATCGAGCGGCTGAGCTCCGTAACCTATTTATTCCAGAACAGTAAACACTCAATCAACTCCTTATGAATTAGCCTAGCCGCTTTACTGTCGAGCTACTTACTCCTACACCTTTGACTCTACACCTGATGATTGAGAGTTGTTCACCGGAAGGAAAGAAGAAAGCAAGAGAAACCCTCTCCTCCCTTTTCTTTTCTCGTCTCGCGCTGAGACCTCTCACCTCGTAAACTCGTTTCATGTCTGAGACTCTTTCCCGATCTTCTTCTTTACAGTCTCGTCGAGCTACTTCCCCTGAACCAGAACCAGAACCTTATACAGTATTACCGGAAGGAGGTAAAGCAATTCCATTGATGATCCTTTATTATAGTCTCACAATTCCATTTCCTTCCCCGAGAGCTATTGACTGAACCGGACCCTATTCAAAAAATGAATTCAATCCTGAACTGTAACCCCTTTACATTGAATAAATTCAGGGACAGGAAAGACTCAACATTAGCTGCTTTACAGTCGAGCTTCGGAACAGGAATGAAATCCGAAAGAGAAAACCCTCCCCGGAGCGAAAGAAAGAGAAGCGAATGAATGAACCCTCCCCGGAACACCTACCTATTTCTTCTTTCTCCGGATCCTATCCCTTACAGTTCAATCCGGAACAGGAAGTCAGTCAAGCCGAAAGCAAGAAACTTGAACCGATCCTCTCCTTTACAGTCTTCTGCCGCTTCGCGCCTCCTCTCATCTTGCAATTCCATTTCCTTTGCATTCCCTTCCCTTCCGGAACAGTAAACGAAGAGAAGAAAGAGCTGCGAATGAACAATTCGCTTCGCTCCTTATACTCTATATATGTTGCCCTGAGCTACTTCCTTCACTCCTACACCTGTTCCTTCACTGTAAACTAAGCATATGAAATGAATGGACTCTGCCTTCACCTTTAATGAGACTGAACAGGAAGGCAAGACTCAACAAGAATGATCCTTGCACTCCGGAACAGGAACAAAGAAAGAAGGGAGACAAGACAAAGACTCCTGATCCTCCTTCTCCTACTGATGGAACTCCAGAACCGATATGATATGCCCTTCGCGACTGAACCTGACGAGTTTTAGAATCAATTAATTAGCTTAGCAGCTTTACGGGGGAGTCAAATCAAAGAAAAGAGATGAATGAGACCCGAAACCCTTTCCCTTCACTTTCCAGTCAAGTAAAGAAAAGAAGAATCAACCGAAATCAACCCTTTTCCTTACAGTTCTTGAATCAAAGGAAAGAAAGCAGCTTAGAGTTAGAGTTTACCTTTCTCAAAGAAAAAAAGGAAGGAATCTTCTCTGGAACCTATTTCCCTTATGAATGACGGAAGGAAAGAAGAAGGTCAAGCTCAATCACTATGTCCCCGGCTCCTTCACCTATCGGTTTCATTGCTTCGCTCCTTCACTCTGGAACCTATGGATTCTGGCACAGTAAAGTCCTGGACTATTACTTCTTGAACAAGGTAAACAGGAGGATGATTCTTGAACTCAGGTTGAACTAGGTAAGCTGGATGAGAAGATGGACTCTCCCTATTTATATATGAAGGAGGTAAATAGGTTCATTCATCTTCCGTCCTGTCCTGTCCTTTACTTAACTTTCAGTCTGTTCTCTTTTCTCGAACTCGGGAAAGAAAGCCGAAACTCAAGATTCTTTCTACTTCTTGAACAAGGTAAAGCAGCTGGATGAGAACCTTCTTGACCAGCTCTTTCTCCGATTCCTTCTTTCACATCACAGTAAACTCGGGAAAGCATATTCAATTCATTGACTGACCCCCCATTCACTATACT
This sequence comes from Cucurbita pepo subsp. pepo, assembly GCF_057944985.1. Lineage (NCBI taxonomy): Eukaryota > Viridiplantae > Streptophyta > Magnoliopsida > Cucurbitales > Cucurbitaceae > Cucurbita > Cucurbita pepo. Next base: position 5,226,719 of record NC_141812.1, read on the forward strand.
AATGAATTTACTCATTCTCCCTGAATTGTAAAAGATCAATACTCAAGAGGAATTAGACTGATGGAACTCTAAAGCAATTATATTATGATCCGGAACAGGAAGTCAAGCCGAAAGCAATCGACACCCTTTTCCTTCTTTCACTCACGAGGTAAACTCTGATTCCTTCTTAACTGCTCCTACACCTATCCAACTCATTGCTTCGCTCCGTAACCTGTCCCACTCGGTAAAGCTGCTTCGCTCAATCACTGAACCTTTACAGGAGAGAGAATCAACCTCAACCCTCTCCTCCCTTTTCTTTTCTCGTCGAGCGTCTTCGACCCAAAGACTATCCTTTATTTACAGTTCAATCCGGAATAGGACAGGAGAGCTACTTACTCCTATGCATTCACCTTTTCCGATAGTCCCCGTAAGAAAGATGAATGAGAGTTCAGACTCAACCTCCTTCTCCTACTGATTTCACTCATGAGACTTATTGTTCCGTTATTCATGAACTGTAAACACTCAATCAACTCCTTATGACTGAGAGTGAACCTACTGATTGAACTACTGAACCTTTACAGTCGAGTAAATTCATTAATTAGCTATTTCACCCTGCCCCAATATGACTGGAAGCGGAACTACTGAATGAAACCCTTCTCGGAACCTGAACCTATCCCTTATGGTACGGTCTCTTCTCTGTTCTTTTACTGTAAACTCATTAACCTCTTCCTATTTATTCCTTCAAAGACAAGGTCAAAGAAAATGAAAGGATGTTCGCTTCGCTCCCTCTGGAGCCTTTGACTCGATTCCCTTCCCTTATTTATTGAGGTAAACAGGAGGATGATTCTTTTCACTCTTTTACGAGGTAAATGGAATAGGTGTTTGTCGGTCTCTTCTCTTTGCTTGAACTGTAAACTCATTAACCTCTCCCTACTTATGAACCTTTACCTTTGACTGTCCCTATCGGTCGAGCTACTTACTTACTCCGGAACAGGAGAGGAAAGACTCAACATTAGCTGCTTTACTGTCGAGCTACTTATATGAGATTCCCTTACCTGTAAACACTCAACTCAAGCAAGAATTCGACAGAACTACTGAACCCTCACCTGTCGGTTTCACCCATTGCCTGCCCTTGTCGGTAAAGCTGCCCCCTTCTCCTCTCCACTCGGTCTCGTGGCTTCGTCTCTACTGATCCTATTTCTTTCACTCTTTTTCCTTTACAGTCGGTAAAGCATATTCAGGGAGGATGATTCTTTCACTATTCGAGAACGAGGTAAACTCATGAACTACTGAACTTGTCCCTATTTCTTCTTGATCCGGAACCTTTATCAAAGCATATGAAATTCATGATCCTGAACTCCGGGGAACCTATCCTAATAGCCTTTACAGTTCAAGAAAGAAAGAAGGGAGAGGAAAGCCGAAAGATTCATTCGACTGAACTACTGAACCTCTCCAACAAGAAGGAAGGGTTGAACTACTCGAGAACGAGGTAACCTGATTGAACCTATTGATGAATGAGAGAGAGTTAACTGTCAGACTCAACTCCTGAACCTCTATTACATTACCTTTCTTCTTACTTCATAGGGTTAAAAGGTCTCTTTTCTTTCTAATCCTTTGTAGTCGAGTCAATGAAATCCTCTCCTTCACCTGAACGGTCTCACAGCTATTTTCCTCTCTTACAGTCTCACTGCTTCGCCCCTATGTAATTAAGTCATTGTAATGCCAAACTGATTAGTTAAGAGAATCCATCCCTTGGAGTCAGGCTTTAGCCTCTGCCTCTATTTTCTCCTGACTACGCCGCTTATTGATAAAGGGGTTAAAGAAAGAAAGGTCTACCGTGGACACCTACTTCTTTATCATGCTAAACAATGACACCCGCTGAGTCTCTAATGCAGCTACCTCCGGCACTTGCAAGTTGAGTTTTCGCGGGAAAGGGAAAATATGGACCTTTTTATGCACATCCCTTTAGTAGTTCCCTACAAACCCCTAGTCTTCTGCCTACCCTTGCCTCCGGTGGTCTTTTCAGCATCAAAAAGAGTACTGAATCAAAGCCCCCACACACACACTACCCATTTCTCTCTCATCTTACTACGCAGCTGTTTGAGATATAAAAACGGATCCCTACGCCCATCTTCCAAAGCCGAGGCATAGATACAAGACAAGCAGATCTTCGGTAGCAAGGAAAGCGCATACACCCTTGCCAAGCTAGAAATTCCCCCCAAGCCATAAAACCAGTAAAAGAGTCTGAGGAAAGAAAGGGGGGTGGTATATAGATAAGTTGAGTTGAGTGAGCTCCTTTTATCTAGCTCTACCACATGAATAAGCAGATTTAGGAATAGAAACCGTATAGAGGCGGATTTCCTTAGAAAAGTAGAGTGGAAAGAAAAGAGAAGAGAATGAGGTTAATGAGGTAAAGAAGAATCAACCAAACAAAACCAGAACAGGAAGTCAATCCGAAAGCAAGACAAGAAAGAAAGAGTTTACAGAAAGAGAATGAAAGAAGGGAGACTGAAGATTCATTCCATTCTCCTTTACTGTGTTTGCATCAATGAGCTGCTTTGAAAGACTAAACTCCTTATTCATTCATTCGACTCAACAAGATTCATGATCCTTTGACTGATTGAACTCGTAAACTATCTCTCTCCTTCGGCTCTAAACAGCTTGCTTGGTTCTTGATCCTACACCTTTGACTCTATGTTCTTTTTCCTGAACCTCGCTCCTTCCCCTCGGGCTCCTTTTTCTGTATTCTTTCCCTCGGTAAATAGATAGAATAGGTGTTTGTTTGTTTCTTTAAGTCAGGTTTAAGGAAAGATGAATTAGACTGAACTACTGAACCTCTATTCCTGTCAGTTATGGTTCGTTATTCAACCACTCGGTAAGTAAATAGGATAGGCTGGATGAGAAGAAAGAAGAATGAGACAGAACTACTGAACGAACTCGGTAAATAGGCTGGCTGGATGAGAAAGTGTTTCAAGACTCCTTATGAGTTATCCTTCCCCTATCGGTTTCATTGCTTCGCTCCTTCACCTTTCCAGTCGAGTAAATGAATTAAATCCTCTTCTCGTCTCACTGCTTCATAGTGTTTAGAATCAAACTTAATGACTCACTCGAACCTGATTATTCATTCAATCCTGTAAACGAAGAAAATGAAAGAGAAGATGAATTACAAGAAGGGAAAACAAATGAAAGAAAAATTTGCTGCTCATAAACCTTATCCTGAACTCCGTAACCTGACGAGTAGAGAATGAATCAGAATCAGAAGAGAATGCAAGAAGAAGAAACCAAACCCTTATACTCAATTACCTTCCCTTCCTTCCCATGAACGTATCGGTCTCACAATTGCATTGCCTGTCCCTGATTGATTGAACAAGGTAAAGCATATTCAATTCATGATCCTGAATTACTTACTGAAGGAACCTTCTTGAACGAGTTTACAGTGTTTAGAGATAGTGAAACCAGAACCTTCCTTTAGCAATCTCCTGAACCTGAGCCGATATGACCTTATTCATTCAATCCTACGCCTATGGATTCTTCTTCTTTTTCGGAAGTCACGACGAAACCGAAAACCTGAACCTGAACTTGAGAGTAAATTCCTTGCAGCTCATGAACCTATCCTTATACAGTGAAAGAAGGGAAAGTCAAGACGAAACAAGAATGATCCTGACCCCTTATACTCAATTACCTGACCGGAACGGGAACCTATTTACAAAGAAAGAAGGGAGAGGAACGAAGTGGAAGTGCTCGACCGAAAGGGATATTAAATTCATTAGCAGCTTTGAAGGACTCAACCTTAAATTAAACGACTGATTGAACTCGGTAATGTAGAAGTCAGTCAAGACTCTCGATTCCTTCTCCGGAACCAAAGACGCTATTACCTTCACTTTACAGTCTCGTAAATTCATTCAATCAAAACCCTATTTATTTGTGAGTGAAAGAAAAGAGATAGTGAAACCGGAACAGTCAGTCAAGACGAAAGAATAATGATCCCTCACTCCGTAACCTATTTGATTTATTCTTGACCGAGATAAAGCTATGATAATCACCTGAACCTTTACTGTCGAGCTACTTATTAATGAGATTGCACTACTGAACCTACACCTTCTTTTTCTCCTTCGCTTGTCCTTTCTTTCCCAAGGATTTGCTCCGGTAATTTCATGAAAGAAGAAGACAATTCTTTCCCTCTTTCACAAATGCTGGATGATAAGAACCTGCCGCTGAACCGATATGACCTGAACTTCAGTTCTTGTTCATTTACAGTCAGTATTCTTGAACTCGGTAAACTCCTGACTAAACTACTTCCTTTCCGGAACTCTTGAACAAGGGAAATAGGTAAAAGACAAAGAGAAAGGAAAGAAAGATCAGCTCAATCACTACTGAACCTCTCCCTATTAAAGAGGTAGGTCATTTCCCGAGGTAAAGCTATTTGAATTGAAGAACCTGAACCGAAACCTGACGAGAATGAAAGAATCTGAATCAGACACCTGACGAGTATAGAATGAAAGAAGAAGAAGAGGATATTCCTGTCGAGTAAATGAATGAGAAATCCTTTACTGTCGAGCTACTTATATGATATTCCCTGACCTTGCCTACCTTTCTAGCCCTAAGCTACTGAACCGGAAGGGAAGTCAAGACTCAACCTCAAACCCGGACTGACTATTCTTCTTTCACAAGGGAAATAGGTGAAAGCATCTTCTGTCCTGAACCTATTCATTGTCGTCAAGACGAAACGAGGAATTCTCCGATTCCGATATTCCTGTCAGTGATTGTGAACAGGAAGGAAAGATTGACAAGCGACTTCCCCTTATACTTCCCGTCACCTAGCTCCTTCACCTCTACAACTCGGTTTCATGGCTTCGCTCCTCTCCGAGTCTTCGTTGCTTGGCTCCTTGCCTTGACCTCGTAACCTCGGGCTCACAATTCCATTGCCTTTTCCTCGGGCTCCTATTTATTCCTTCAAAGACAAGGTGGTAAAAGAAAATGAATGAAAGGATGTTCGAGCGTCTAAGCTCATTCACCTAACCTATTCTATCTATTGGTCTCATTCCCTTCTTTCATTGTAAACTCGGGAAACCAACCCTCTTCGAGTCTTGTTGCTTCGCTCATTAGCCGGAACTATTCTTGCGCTCTCGTTGCTTCGCTCCTTATACCTATTTACCTTATTCATTAGTATTAGTCATTCAATCCTGAACCGATATGTATTCCCTTTTCCTCTACTTTATTACCGGATGTAAACTCGGGAAAGCATATTCTTTCTCACCCACCTAGCATATTCTTTCTCACCTATTGATTCACCTATTCATTGTCGGAAGGAAAGAGGAAACAAGAAGAAATTCATTAGCTTAGCTGCTTTTCCAGACTCAAGCAAGAAACAAACAAACCTTTTCCTATCCTGACGAGTGAAAGAAAGAGTCAATTCATTAGCTACTGAACCCGGAACCCTTTTTGACGAGAAAGAAGAAGAATCAGATATTCTATTCCTTTACAGGGGAGGAAATGAATAAAAGAAAGATCAGCTCCGGAACTCAATCACTTGTCTGTCCCCGGTTCCTTGTCTCACTGTTGGCTTCTTTCCGATTCCTTCTTAACAGCTTCAGAAGAGTAAGTCAAGACTATCGATGCATTCTCCCTGATTGTCCCTATTGATTCTTGAACGGTAAACAAGGTCGCTTCGCTCCTTTTCCTCTATTCTTGAACAGTAAACAAGGTAACCTTCTTTCACTCCCTCCTATAAGTAAGAAAGACTGATTTTTGCATAAAGTAGGTTCATAGATCAAGAAAGAATGAAGCTACTTACAGGGACGGTTACGCGATACGTCTTTTCATACTGTCCTTTTCTTTAACCCTGCTATCAACCTAGCCATTCTCGCTTGTTGCTTTAAGGGGTCTCCCCACTTTATGTGGGTATATATAGGCTTCGTCAAGCATACCAAGTAGATCGGCAACTACAGGGTTCCCTCGTCCTGTGAGGTAGGAAGGGTTTCGGGATACCTCGAGGCCCTTTTTCGTATATTTCATCATTACCAACCTCCTCTTTCTCGATCGTCAAAAACATATGTTTGATCTCCCTAGTGGTATTGCCTTGTAACTGAACAGCATATACCTTTACTAACTCCACTGCTGCTCCCTCAATGCTATGCGGAGCGGAGGAAGATACTAAGGGCAGAGATTTGAGCTAACAATCAATGGCTTGACTCCTTGCCTTGCTCAATGCTTCTCCATCAACTGCAGCAGGAAGGACAGGAATAGGAGAAGGAAGATGTTTCAACTCATGCTACATTGAAGAAGAATGAAGTTTGATTGTTGTAAATTTTGGGTGGGTTACAATTTAGAGTTATTGTATTTTAAGATTTTTTAGGTTACATTTACATAATGGCTCATTATGGCCATTAAGTATGAATGTTACAACTCTTGGAATGCCTTTAGTAGTTTCATTTTGAGGCTATATAAAGCCACGTATGTTGTATTTGTAAGAAGACTTGGAAAATATAGTAAAAGAAGCATTTGTGCTTTACTTTAGCCAATGGCTAAGTTTCTTTGCAATTCTATGTAGTTTAGATAGCATGTAGAATCATTCAAGCTCGACATGATCAATCTTGCTTGTGGAGTGATTCGAATCTCAAACAAGTGTTCCTGCGTTGAGATATTTGATCAACAAGAATCATTCAAGCTAGACATGATCGATCTTGCTTCTGGAGTGATTCGAATCTCAAACAAAGTGTTCTTGGCTTGAGATATTCGATCAACAAGGTAATCCGAATCTTACTTCCCCTTGTAGTGATTCCTTATCTTATCACCAGCACTGGATTTGCACAAAGAGAAAGACAAGACCGTCTAGCAAAGCCCTTATTGTCCAATCCAAACCTACTACCCTCCTGCCTATTCTGTAACAAGAGCATTCGATGCTTCCTGTACTGCTCGAAGGGTCAGCCCCGGGGCGGAACTCCCCTCACCCTCTACATTTTGCTGAGCTGCATGTGGTGCAGCCAGGTTAGGTAGGGAAGATGATGCCTCATATATCTGGGTTGCCATAATAATTATTAATCCACGACCCACTCCACGAGAACTCACTGGATAGGTCGGATGGTGATGGCAGAGGAAGCCCCGGCCCCGTCCCCACACTCAAGACTAGCGGGAATTGTTGAGTTATGGAGTCTGCTCCCTGTATTTATAGCTTGGTCAATGGCTATATCCGGTAAAGCTATATTTGGTAAAGCCATATATGGTGAAGCTATATCCGGTAAAGCTATATATGGTACATAGCTATATATAGTAGATGGTTAAATCTGGTAAAGTTATATTTAGTAGACTGAACCATATATATATCCCGTCCAGTAAAGCTTTGAAATGTACTTTTCTATTCTCTGTACTCTCTCTTGTTGTACATACCTGAAGTCATCAATACAAAATCCTTTTAGGCAAAGTTCTCCTTGCAACTTTTCTTTATCCCATTCTTTGTGTTCATCTAGATCGAGCGTGTGCGTTGTTGTGCGATCCTAACAACTGGTATCGATCGTAACAACTGGTATCAGAGCAAGGCAAAATTCACCACAATCTGTGAAGATGGAAAGTTCAAAGATTGGAATTGAGAAGTTCGATGGATCCGATTTCAGTTTCTGGAAGATGCAGATTGAAGATTATCTGTACCAGAAAGATCTTCACGAACCTCTGTTGGGGGTGAAGCTGGATACCATGACCACGGAACAGTGGAAGCTCAAGGATCGACAAGCCTTAGGGATGATCCGGTTGACGCTATCTAGAAACGTGGCGTTTAACATCATCAAGGAGAAGACAACGTCAGATCTGATGAAGGCGCTGTCAATCTACAGATGTCTGAAGGTGGACGTGTTGCGGATCATATAAATGAATTCAATATGATCATAAGTCAACTGGGTTCGGTGGAAATTAATTTCGAAGATGAAATTAAAGCGTTGATTTTGATGTCATCCTTACCCGAGTCATGGGATACTGTTGTTGCCGCAATCAGCAGTTCCCGAGGTTCTAATAAATTGAAGTTTGATGAAATTCGAGATGTAGTTCTCAGCGAAAGTATTCGCAAACGAGAAACTGGAGATTCATCAGGCAATGCTCTCAGTGTTGATCGAAGGGGAAGAAGCAAATCAAAGAGCTCAAACAAACATGGGCGTTCAAAATCAAAGGATCGGGGAAAATCCAAACAAACCCAACGTAACGTGTTGGAGCTGTGGGGGAAAAGGACACTTTCGGACAGATTGTACAAAGCTAAAGAAGAAGCAGAATCATAAATCTGAAGATGATGATGATTCTATATACACAACAGAAGATGCTGAGGACGTTTTAATCCTTAGTGTGGATAGCCCAGCTGAATCCTGGATTTTGGATTCAGGTGCATCGTTCCAGTCGTCTCCAAGTAAGGAATTGTTTCGAAATTTCAAATCAGGAAATTTCGGGAAGGTGTATCTTGCCGACAATAAAACCTTGGAGATTGAAGGAAAGGGAGATGTCTCCATACAAACTCCAGCAGGAAATCAATGGACATTACAAGATGTCAAATACATTCCTGGTCTCAAGAAGAACCTGATCTCTATTGGTCAGTTGGATAGCACAGGCTATGCAGCAGAGTTTGGAAAGAGTTCCTGGAAGATTGTGAAGGGCGCCATGGTTGTTGCGCGTGGCACAAAATCCGGAACCTTATACACTACTGCAGAGTGTATAAACATGACTGCTGCTGTTGAGAGTGCTTCCAATTCAAGTCTATGGCACAATAGACTTGGACATATGAGCGTCAAAGGAATGAAGTTGCTGACTGCGAAAGGAGCTTTAGAAGGCTTAAAATCTGTTGATATGGGTCTTTGTGAGAGCTGCGTTATGGGCAAACAGAAACGAGTTAGTTTCACAAAGGCTGCCAGAGAACCGAAGAAAGTGCGGTTGGAAATGGTCCATACAGACGTCTGGGGACCATCTCCAGTTTCATCACTTGGTGGATCAAGGTACTACATCACCTTCATCGATGACTTCAGCAGGAAAGTATGGGTTTACTTTCTGAAACACAAGTCAGATGTGTTTACCACCTTCAAGAAGTGGAAAACTGAAGTTGAAAATCAGACCGGCTTGAAGATCAAATGCCTGAGGTCTAACAATGGAGGAGAGTACAACAAATCAGAGTTTATAACATTTTGTGCAGCTGAGGGAATTAGATTAATAAGAACAATTCCCGGTAAGGCAAGACAAAATGGTATTGCAGAAAGGATGAACAGAACCTTGAATGAGCGAGCAAGAAGCATGAGGATTCATTCTGGATTGCCAAAGACATTCTGGGCTGATGCTGTGAACACAGCAGCATATTTGATTAATAGAGGGCCGTCAGTACCCTTGAAGTTCAAATTGCCCGAAGAAGTATGGACAGGAAAAGAACTCAAGTACTCTCACTTGAGAACCTTTGGCTGTACTGCGTATGTTCATGTTGATCCAGAGAAGAGAGATAAGCTTGATGCTAAGGCTGTGAAATGCTACTTCATAGGCTATGGCTCTGACATGTTCGGGTATAGGTTTTGGGATGAGAAAAATATGAAGATCCTAAGACACTGTGATGTGCTCTTTGATGAAAATGTCATGTACAAGGACAGAGAGAAGATAAACTCTGAGACTACGAAGCAAGTGGGAGTTGAATTTGAGTGGCAAGAAAATTCACACAGTGATGGTACAACAGAAGCTCAAGAAACTCCTGATCCTATTGCTGAAGAACCAGACGTGGCTGGTCCTATTGCTGAAGAACCAGACGTGGAGCAAGTTGCACCTGAGCAGGTGTTGAGAAGATCATCCAGAACTACCAGAGCACCAGACAGATATTCAACCTCATTACACTATCTGTTGCTGACTGACGAAGGAGAACCAGAGTCCTTTGATGAGGCCCTACAAGTGGAAGATTCAACTAAGTGGGAGCAAGCCATGGATGATGAGATGAGCTCACTTGAAAGGAATAATACGTGGGTGCTGACTGAGTTGCCTACAGGAAAGAGAGCTCTGTTGAACAAATGGGTGTTCAAAATCAAGGTTGAACCAGATGGCAGAAGGAGGTTTAAGGCTCGGTTAGTAGTTAAAGGATATTCACAAAGAAAAGGCATTGATTATGCTGAGATCTTTTCTCCAGTTGTGAAATTAACTACTATCCGAATTCTACTGAGTATTGTTGCATCGGAGAATTTGCACCTTGAGCAAATGGATGTAAAAACGGCATTTTTACATGGAGATCTAGATGAGGAGATCTATATGCAACAACCCGAAGGATTTGCAGCTCCAAGCAAGGAGCACATGGTGTGTAAGCTCAATAAGAGCTTGTATGGACTGAAACAAGCACCGAGACAATGGTACAAGAAGTTTGACTCCTTCATGAGCAAGAGTGGTTTCCACAGAAGTGAAAAGGATCAGTGTTGCTACCTCAAGAAATACACTGATTCTTATGTGTTTCTACTCCTGTATGTGGATGATATACTAATTGCTGGATCAAGTATGAGGGAGATAAACCACCTGAAGGCAAGCTTGTCTTCAGTATTTGAGATGAAAGATTTAGGTGCAACGAAGCAGATCCTTGGGATGAGGATTTCTCGAGATAGATCTGCTGGCACATTAAATCTATCCCAAGAGCAGTACATTGAGAAGGTGTTGTCCAAATTCAAGATGAATAACGCTAAACCCAGGACTACCCCCTTGGCAAATCATATTAAATTGTCAAAAGGGCAATCTCCCAAGACAGTTGAGGAACGTGAGCACATGGCATCAGTTCCGTACGCTTCTGCAGTTGGGAGTTTGATGTATGCTATGGTCTGCACTAGACCTGACATAACACATGCAGTGGGAGTTGTTAGCAAGTACATGGCAAATCCAGGGAAGAAACATTGGGAAGCTGTGAAGTGGCTTCTGAGATATCTGAGAGGTACATCAAATACTACACTTTGTTATGGCAATGGCAAAGTAGTTCTGCAAGGTTTTGTGGATGCTGATCTGAGTGGAGATGTAGACTCCAGCAAGAGCACATCTGGGTATATCTACACTATAGATGGAACAGCAGTGAGTTGGATGTCCAAGCTTCAGAAATGCGTTGCTCTTTCATCTACTGAAGCTGAGTACGTGGCCATAGCTGAAGCTGGAAAGGAGATGATATGGTTGACAGACTATCTAGAAGAATTAGGCCGGAAGCAGTGCAAGAAGATCCTTTATACAGATAGTCAGAGTGCCATACAGTGGGTGAAAAACCCAGTCTATCATTCAAGGACAAAACATATTAGAAGACAGTACCATTTCACTCGCAGGTTAGTGGAAGAAGGCGATATGTGTTTGGAGAAGATAGAGGGTGCAAAGAATCCAGTAGACATGTTGACAAAATGTGTTGATGTTGGAAAATTAAAGCTATGCAAAGCCCTAATTGGTATGGTGTAGGATCAGTCTCCAAGTGGGAGAATTGTTGAGTTATGGAGTCTGCTCCCTGTATTTATAGCTTGGTCAATGGCTATATCCGGTAAAGCTATATTTGGTAAAGCCATATATGGTGAAGCTATATCCGGTAAAGCTATATATGGTACATAGCTATATATAGTAGATGGTTAAATCTGGTAAAGCTATATTTAGTAGACTGAACCATATATATATCCCGTCCAGTAAAGCTTTGAAATGTACTTTTCTATTCTCTGTACTCTCTCTTGTTGTACATACCTGAAGTCATCAATACAAAATCCTTTTAGGCAAAGTTCTCCTTGCAACTTTTCTCTATCCCATTCTTTGTGTTCATCTAGATCGAGCGTGTGCGTTGTTGTGCGATCCTAACAACTGGTATCGATCGTAACAGGAATAAGGGGGGGGGGGGGCAAAACCATCATACCTACGAGAGAGAGAATACACCTAGATGCGAATCCAAGAAACGAATAAAGAAATGCTACATCACAAGATATACATCAGAAGTACACGTTGAAGGCCTTACTTCTCTTTCAAATAAAAAGAATAACGACGAAAGAGAAAGATGCAGCTGAGAATAATTATTCCAAACATCATTCTCTTCGGGCGTCTTTGGCCTTGTTACGAAATGGGCGAGGGCTGGTCCTGCCTAAGGTATACATTGGATAGTGGTTTACAGAACTGCCAGATGGATAAAAAGAGAAGATAAAGGATCTGACTGAATCATGGCCACATTAGAAAGCATGTAATGTGGGTTAAGAGGTAGCCAGGCTAGAAGAATAGAAAGAATTTGACCTTTGAAAAACAAACTCCTATAAAGAAAGTAGGAGCTATTGCGGCCCTAGTGAAAGAAGGTGAAGGAGTCAAGTTCGTAAACCGTAAACTCTCATTAATCCTTTGTTTACTATTCGGGAAAGCAAGGGAGAGGTGAAGGAGACTGAAAGAAAGAAACACCTATTTAGAGAGGGAAAGAATAATAGTGAAGGAGACTGAAGAAATAGGTTCAGGAGAATGAATAAGAAGGAAGGAAGGAGGGGGAGTAAAAGAGTGAAAGCAAGAATGAATAGGTGACGGTTTGAGGACTCTTGACTTCCTTTAACATTACCTAAAAAATAGGGATTTGATCCCAAAAAATAGGGTCAAGATAGAATGAATCGATAGCCTTTCCTGACAGTTCACTCTCATTGATTCTTCGATAGTCTTGACTTCCAGTTCACTCTCATTCATCTAAAGGATTGACTTGAGATAGAATGAATTTCTTGTTGGTCGGTCCGTCAGAGTGAAAGAGTGAGAAAGCAAGCAAGAAAGCCAGCAAGCAAGCAAGCCAGTTCCGGAAACTCTCTATAATAAGGATAAGCAGTCTTGACTTCAACATTACCTTTACTAGATTTGATCCCAAAAAATAGGAAGAGTATAGAAAAAAGAAGAAATGGTCTTTACAGTCTCATTCTTCGATAGTCTTGACTTCCTGTTCCGAAGCTTGACCTTCAGATAGTTTACGAGGTTCAGTGGAAGGAGCAAACAGAAGAGACCGAGTGAAAGAAAAGAGCTACTGCACTTTACAGGAGAGGAAAATAGCTTGACCTCGTGTTTGAATAGTGAAACCCGAGTAAGCAAACAAACTGACAGAGCTTGACCTCGTTTAAGAATCATCAATAGGGACAGGTTTCTTCTTCATTACTGTTCAATCTAGGCTCAGGGGAAGACAAAGACTGAGTGAAAGAATTATCCTACAGTTTGTTTACCTCACTCAATAGTAAAGAAGAAATAGGAATAGGTTAATCATAAGTAGTTCTGTTTCATTCAAATCAATAGGTGAATCAGTAAGTAGTTCTGTCTAATGAATAAAGGGAGTATTAATTGATAGGTTACGGCAAGTTCAGGATAGGTTCCGGAGTTCAACCGCTCAACCTATAGGGATAGGAGTGAAACCGCTCGACCAAAGGGAGAGGAGTGAAAGCAGCAAGAAGGTCAGGGTCAGGGCATATCGGTTAAGGTTTTCTCGATAGTCTTGACTGACAGTGAACGATCATTGATTCTTCGAGAGTGTTTACTGTTGAATGAATCTTGAGGAGAAGATCAAGATCAAGAAGGAATCTTGAGTCTTTTCTGACATTTCACTCTCATTTCTTCTTTGATAGTCTTGACTTATGAATTACCTCGGCCCATTTGACCGGGATTTTAATGTTTTACAGTTATATGGAGATAGAATTCCTTTTCTTGAAGCTCCCGCTATTAGTGAAAAACCTCTGACGAACTTTAAAAGTTATGGAGATATAATTTCTTTTCTTTCAGCTGCTTTCCTTAGGGAAAAAGGTCTGACGAACTTTGATAGTTATATGGGGATAGAATTTCTTTTCTTTCAGCAGCTTTCCTTAGGGAAAAAACTATTACGAACTTTGACAGTTATATGGGATAGAATCAATTTGATTGAAGCAGCTTTCCTTAGGGAAAAACCTCTTACGAAACTTGACAGTTATATGGAGCATCAAAAGAATTAATTGAAGCAGCTGCTGTTAGTTCAAAACCTCTTACGAAACTTAACAGTGGTAAAGCATTCACTCTAGAATAAAAGGTCCTTACAGTCGTCTGAATAAGGTAAATAGGTAAAGGAGGATCAGGAGAATGCATCTTTCGTCTTTCCTCTCCTGGCACAGTAGCTCTATTCTTTCAAACACATACAACTCGACCGACGAATTCATCTTTCTTGCTGCTTTAGTCTTTCCTTCCTGTTCACTCTCATTCATAAGGTAAATGGGTTCAGTAGCTAGCTTTCGGTTTCGTCTTTCAAAGCAGCGTCTTCATTCTTTCACTGTTCTGTCTCATTCCTCTTTCGTTTCGTCTTGACTTACTCTTCCTTCTTTCATGAATTTCCTCTCCTGTAAAGTCAGGAAATATTGTAGAGTGTTCCGGTCAGGTCATATCGGTTCAGGAAATGAAATTGCGAAACCGAGTTGTAGAGGTTCAGGAGTGAAACAGCTCGACCGAAAGGGAGAGGAGCGATGCAGCTTTACCTTAAGGGGAGGTTCAGGGGCATCAGCGACCAGAAGGGGTTTGTTTCTTCCATCTGGTGGAGAAGTGTGGCTATTAAGTGGAGAAGTACCTATTAAAAGGGTTGAGAGGGCCAATGGAATGCGTGCGCAATCCTTTCGTTTGAAACAATGCTGGGTTGTTTACGGCGCAAGAACTTAACTTGGTTCAGCTTCAAGGATGGTGCTGTTCAGATACTGAGTGAGTCCTGGTTTCTTATTACTTACCCAATGGAAGCCTCAGCAATATTCTCCACAGAAACTCCAATTCGACGAGAGTCCTGTCATGGAAGCAAAGATTGAATATCGTTTGGGGGGTTGCTTCTGCTCTGACTTATCTGAATGAAGAATGTGAGAGGCAAATCATTCAAAGAAATGTTCAGACTTGCAATATATTGCTTGATGCAGCGTTCAATGCTAAGCTTGGGGATTGGGGTTTGGCAGAAGTTTAGTTACACTGTTCGAATACAAGAGAAGCTACTATACCGGCAGGAAAAATGGGATATCCCGCACCTGAGTATCTTTATTCGGGTATTCCCACTGAGAAGACAGATTGATAAGATAAGGAATCAACTACAAGGGGAATAAGATTCGGATTACCTTGTTGATCGAATATCTCAAGACAAGAACATTGTTTGAGATTCGAATCACTCCACAAGCAAGATCGATCATGTCTAGCTTGAATGATTCTTGTTGATCAAATATCTCAAGACAAGAACACTTGATTGAGATTCGAATCACTCCACAAGCAAGATTGATCATGTCGAGCTTGAATGATTCTACATGCAACCTAAACTACATAGAATTGCAAAGAAACTTAGCCATTGGCTAAAGAAGAGCACAAATGCTTCTTTTACTATATCTTCAAGTCTACCTTACAAATACAACATACATGGCTTTATATAGCCTCAAAATGAAACTATTAAAAACATTCCAAGAGTTGTAACATTCATACTTAATGGTCATAATTAACCATTATGTAATTGTAACCTAAATAAACAAAAAGTCTTAGAATACATTAATGAAATACAATAACTCTAAATTGTAATCCACCCAAAATTTAAAACATGAAACTTCATTCTTTTTCAATGTGGCATGAATTGAAAAATCTTTTGATAATTTCAACAATATTTTCTTCATATGTTCATTGAAGCATATTGTATGATTGATGTCTCTTGGTTCATATCACAGATGTTTACAGCTTTGGTGTGGTAGTGTTAGAGGTGGCAACGGGGAGAAGGCCTCTTGATTATAATGGAATTGTGGTTGTTGACTGGGTCTGGGATCTGTGGAAAAAGGGGAAACTAATTGAGGTGATTCGTGTTGATGGGGCAGTTTGAAGGGGTAGAAATGGAGAGGATGCTGATGATGGGACTTTCTTGTGTGCACCCAGACAAAAAAGGTGTGCGCCGGTGAAGGAAGCTGCAAGGATGATTAGAGATAGAAGCACCACTGTTGCCGGTGAGTAAACAAAGAGTGGGCATTTGACCTCTTTTACCTGTGAATCTGAAGAAATAGTGAATCTCGGTGGAGATCGTCCCAGTCTTGATGATACTGTATATGACCCAACCCAATTTAGCTAAGACTTGCTCAGGAAAGGCCACACACATTAACATTACTTCAAATGGTTTTCAGTACGGGGTCTTTGTTGCAGTTGGTATCAGACATGGTTGAAGCTTGTTAACCAAGACCAGTCTTCCATTTTGGGAATTGACCTTTCAACAAACCTCAACGAAGAAGTTGTGTTTCCTTTAATATAGTTTTTTATAACTATTCCTCTGTAATGCCTGAAAATGAAGAGGAGATTGCTCTTATCAGTCATTCTCATTTTGACCGTTATGCACTTATTTCTGCTTCTTTCTTGTTGTATCATTTTTATACAGTCTCCCTCCTTATTTGATAAGATAAGGAATCAACTACAAGGAGAATAAGATTCGGATTACCTTGTTGATCGAATATCTCAAGGCAAGAACACTTGATTGAGATTCGAATCACTCCACAAGCAAGATCGATCATGTCTAGCTTGAATTATTCTTGTTGATCAAATATCTCAACGCAAGAACACTTGATTGAGATTCGAATCACTCCACAAGCAAGATTGATCATGTCGAGCTTGAATGATTCTACATGCAATCTAAACTACATAGAATTGCAAAGAAACTTAGCCATTGGCTAAAGAAAAGCACCAATGCTTCTTTTAATATATTTTTCAAGTCTTCTTACAAAGACAACATACATGGCTTTATATAGCCTCAAAATGAAACTATTAAAGGCATTCCAAGAGTTGTAATTGTAATCTAAAGTAAATAAAACCTCTTAAAATACATTAATGAAATACAATAACTCTAGATTGTAATCCACCCAAAATTTATGACATGAAACTTCATTCTTCTTCAATGTAGCATGAATTGAAATATCTTTTGATAATTTCAACAATAGTTTCTTCACATCTTCATTGAAGCATATTGTATGATTGATGTCTCTTGGTTCATATCATTATTGTAAGACTTTTTGATTGAATAGTGTGAAACTGTATTAACGCTCACACCCCTACCAGTGCCCAAGCCCTTGCCTTGGGGTGGAGTCGAGCTAGCCCAGATATAGTCTTTTAGTTCCTTTCTGATAAACCAACTTACTACTCATAAGGAAAAAAATCTCGATTTATTTACAGACAGATATTGTGTGTACTGATTGACCAGATGCGACCGATACCTGTTGACAGATGACAGACAGAAGAGCGGGAAGTAGCATATCTTTTCAAGAAAGAAAATGATGTTACTTACTGATATGAACCAAGAATGATATGAACCAAGAGACATCATTCGTACAATATACTTCAATGAAGATGTGAAGAAAATGTTGTCAAAATTATCAAAAGAGGTTGCAATTCATGTCACATTGAAGAGGAATGAAGTTTGATGGTTATAAATTTTGGGTGGGTTACAATTTAGAGTAATTTAGAGTTATTGTATTTTAAGACATTTTATTTACTTTAGGTTACATTTACATAATGGCTAATTATGGCCATTAAGTATGAATGTTACAACTTTTGGAATGCCTTTAATAGTTTCATTTTGAGGCTATATAAAGCTATCACTTACTTACAAGCAAGGTATTCGCCCCCCCTTGAATAAAAGAAGGGAAGCAGTATTGATTTTGTATTGACGGATTGAGGAGTCATTCTTTACCAATTTCCAATACAGTTGATCCTGTCTAATTTGAGCATAAAAAGCGGATCTTTCTTTAGCACTTAGTCATGCATGCTGGCTGACCGAAGCACCTGATCTTCAATCGATTAACCAAGCACGGGAGATATTCGCTAAAAAGATAGATAACCAGGATATTGAAAAAAGAAGGGTCGTAGACAGATGAGCCTTTGCGACCGTTTACAAGAGTGAATACCGAAAGAGACAATTCCAGATGCCCTCAGACAGATGCCACTAAACAAGTAAAGGACAACGGACAGTTTTCGTGTATCTGCGGGAAGACCAACTCTCATTCAAGGAAGCGGACCGTTGACGACAGCAGGCCGGGAAGGACTGAGACTACTAAAAAAGGCGAAACTCACATCTTTTTAGAGGCCGTACTTGACCCATCCTTCCCCTGAAACTCGCAATTTAGCAAAGAAAACCATTTCGTACCTTTTTCTCATGTCGCTACCAGCTACAGATCAGATATGACCAGTTGGTTGAAGAAAGAAGAAAAGAGAAATGAACGATTAAGCGAGACTTTGCCTTATAGACCAATGAAATGGAAGTTTGATTAGACAAAAGTTCTTTGAAGACCTCTTCAGCTTCCCCGCTTATTATTGCTATCACCTCACTTTAGACCTGCTTACTTTTTATGAAGATAAAAAATGAAAGGCTTTACACAAGACCCTTACACAGGCGAGAGAGAGAGCCTTCGCTTACCTGCTTACTTAACCGTGGCCTCCTATCGTATCTATATCCCCTTTCTTTTCTTTCCTTCAGTTACATCAAGTCTCAGTTCTGCTTCCAACTACCGATGGGAGAAGGCTTGGACGTATAGCAAGAAAGAATCAGAGGTATGGCATACGGGATATATGAAATTAAAGGGGCTGGAAACAGAGCTGGAGATGAGCGCTAGCCAATGGTGAATACTGAAGAAAGCACCTTAGCAATTACCAGTAATGCCCCTATCGACCTCAGTCTTGTTTTTTGCTAACTTGAGTAACGAACACTATCTCATTAAAGGCCGAATATCCATATATATCTTTATGGAAGAGAGTCGGCCCACTTTTAGCCAGTGATTATGCCCGTTTTAGCCCTACCGTCCACCCCTATATAATGGAAAGGGGTACTTTTGAGAGCTGATGTGTAACGGATCAAAGCGACCGTTAGTCGGGCTGATCTGTGATTGGTCAAGGCAAGCGAGAGGACACATACCTCCTCCATATTCCTTAAATGGGCAAGACTCGGATACTGCATGCGAGAAGTATAAGAGTTTACTGAACCTTAGATGGAATTGTGAAACCGAAACCGACAGGTGAAGGGGAAGGAGTTTACAGTGAAAGAACAGAGAAGGAGCGAAGCAGTGAGACCGACAGGTGAAGGATTGAATGAATAAGGTAAATAGGTTCTGGTTACGGTGAAGGTGAGGTAGTTATTGATCATTCATCCTTCTTCTTCAATCAATTCATTCTCTGATTCTTCTTCTTCAAGAACTCCTTTTCCTCTCCTCTCCGGTAAAGGATTGAATTCATCTTGTCTTGCTTCAGTCTTTCCTCTCCTGTAAAGGAAGATCTGATTCTTCTTCTTTCACTGTTCAGTCTCATTCATCTTTCATTGTTCAATCACAATCCAATCAGGGAATATCGGAAAAGAAGAATAGAGGTTCAGCAGGAGAAGATCAAGAATAAGTAGTCTTTGTTTACAGGTCAGGTAATATCTGTTCAGGAAAGAGCTACTTTTACCTCCTTCAATCAGGTCAAAGCCTTAAAGTCAAAAGAAGGAATCCGAGAAAACAAGACCCCTACGTCTTTCTTGTAAACTAATTATTCGATCTGTAGATCCCAGCAAGGCTGCCACATCACTAAACCACCCAGGGATGTCTCTTGCAAAGAAGAATTCGTAGAGATATTTCCAGAACCCCAGTCCAGCCTACCCGACTGATATAATCTAGAATCCACTCTCTGCCTTTACTTAACTTAGTAGTAGGCGAATAGTGACTAATAAGATAAGGAAATCAACTACAAGGGGGGTAAGATTCGGATTACCTTGTTGATCGAATATCTCAAGCCAAGAACACTTTGTTTGAGATTCGAATCACTCCAGAAGCAAGATCGATCATGTCTAGTTTCAATGATTCTTGTTGATCAAATAACTCAAGACAAGAACACTTGATTGAGATTCGAATCACTCCACAAGCAAGATTGATCATGTCGAGCTTGAATGATTCTACATGCAACCTAAACTACATAGAGTTGCAAAGAAACTTAGCCATGGCTAAAGAAAAGCACAAATGCTTCTTTTACTATATTTTCCAAGTCCAATTACAAATACAACATACATGGCTTTATATAACCTCAAAATGAAACTATTAAAGGCATTCCAAGAGTTGTAACATTCATACTTAATGGCCATAATTAACCATTATGTAATTGTAACCTAAAGTATAAAAACTCTTAAACTACATTAATGAAATACAATAACTCTAAATTGTAATCCACCCAAAATTTATCACATGAAACTTCATTCTTCTTCAATGTGGCATGAATTGAAATATCTTTTGATAATTTCAACAATATTTTTTTCACAAATTCATTGAAGCATATTGCATGATTGATGTCTCTTGGTTCATATCATTCTCCACTTCTTCAAGAGGATTCGTCCTCGAATCTATTTGTTAAACTTTGCTGCAAAAAAATAAGTTATGGAAATACGAAGGACCTCACAACACTCTCTCACGAGTATACACTCAAGGAATTTTAGGACACTCTTTTACACTCGGTTACACAAATGAAGCTCTCATTCTCACCTCCCAAAATTTTAAATAGAGCAAAGATTGAACTTTGAACTCTAGGTTGATTAAAAACTAAAAAGATGAAAATAAATGAAAATCAAATTGAGAAGAAAAGCAAAGGAAACATATATCCGATCTTGAGCCTGAAGCTCTGATACCAAATGATAAGATAAGGAATCAATACAATGGGAATAAGATTCGGATTACCTTGTTGATCGAATATCTCAAGACAAGAACATTGTTTCAGATTCGAATCACTCCACAAGCAAGATCGATCATGTCAAGCTTGAATGATTCTTGTTGATCAAATATCTCAAGACAAGAACACTTGATTGAGATTCGAATCACTCCATAAGCAAGATCGATCATGTCTAGCTTGAATGACTCTTGTTGATCAAATATCTCAAACACTTGTTTGAGATTCATCTCCACAAGCAAGATTGATCATGTCGAGCTTGAATGATTCTACATGCAATCTAAACTACATAGAATTGCAAAGAAACTTAGTCATTGGCTAAAGAAAAGCACAAATGCTTCTTTTACTCTATTTTCCAAGTCTTCTTACAAATACAACATACATGGCTTTATATAGCCTCAAAATGAAACTACTAAAGACATTCCAAGAGTTGTAACATTCATACTTAATGGCCATAATTAACCATTATGTAATTGTAACCGAAAGTAAATAAAGAGTCTTGAAATACATTAATGAAATACAATAACTCTAAATTACTCTAAATTGTAATCCACCCAAAATTTATAACATGAACCTTCATTCTTCTTCAATGTGGCATGAATTGAAATATCTTTTGATAATTTCAACAATATTTTCTTCACATCTTTATTGAAGCATATTGTATGATTGATGTCTCTTGGTTCATATCATTCTCCACTTCTTCAAGAGGATTCGTCCTCGAATCTATTTGTGAAACTTTGCTGCAAAAAATAAGTTATGGAAATACAAAGGACCTCACAACACTCTCTCACGAGTATATTCTCAAGGAATTTTTAGGCCACTCTGTTTGCACTCATTTACACAAATGAAGCTCTCATTCTCACCTCTCAAAATTTTAAATAGAGCAAAGATTGAATTTTGAACTCTGGGTCGATTAAAAACTAAAAAAGATAAAGATAAATAAAAATCAAATTGAGAAGAAACGCAAAGGAAACATATATCCTGATAAGGCAACCCTAATCCTCAGCCCAACGATCCAAGCTTATGTTGAAGCAAGAACCCTTGAATCAAAGTAATTAACACCTCGTTATACGAAATTTGGATCAACCAAGAGATAAGACTAGAATTAGATTACCTCTTACGATCGAAGATCTAGAAGCAAGATTTGGAAACCTTGTTCTAAATTGAGTCACTCCACAATCTAACTTGATCAAGGCTTGATTGAATGGCTCGGGTGCAATTCTAGTACAAGAATTGCTTGAAACTTAGAAATGGCAAATATGATGCTCGGATTTCTAAGGGAAACGTCTCAATTTGAGATCTGAATTACATTCATCCACGAATCTGTTTTTTACATAACATATTGTGGGTATTTATAGTCTCCCGACAAAAGACGTTTGTGGACGGGATTTATTCGAGATGTTTGTGGACGGGATTGATTCCCGATCCCCTTTAATCTCCACAAAGAATAAGTCAAATTGACCATTTGATTTTTACATAATTGATCAAATTAAACATAGTTTTTTTTAACAAATGTTGATGTGCTTGAGTGGCTAATGCGATAGACTTGGAATCAATTGAGCTCTTTGTGCGCAAGTTCGAGTTCTGTTGTTGACATAGTTTTTTGAATCTTTTGGAACACCGTGATTCTTATCATCTTCCCCCTCTTCAGAAGGAAAGGACTCATGTTGATATATCAGATAGTTTTTCACTTTTAGAAGTGAGAAATAAGTAACATGATAATCTCGTAGGGAAATGTCGGGACATGCAAGTGTTGATTTTGGTTTCAAATCCTGGATATGGGGTGTAACATATAAGTATTATAAGATCATGTGTTCGAGAATTGTAGAGAATCAAATAGTGTATATCAGATCCAGAAGGATTCGTCCTCGAATCAGAAAAAATCCTCACCTTCTTTCCGTCACCTCTTTTGAAATGTTTTGATCAAATCTGCATGCTTCACTCACAAAAATATTAGAAGGAAATTAGTAGGAATAGGAAGCAAATAAAGTGTATTAAATCCATAAACTATGCTTGGGTTTGAGCTCTCTGTGCGCAAATTCGAGTTCTGTTGTTGACATAGTTTTTTGAATCTTTTGAAACACCGTGATTCTTATCATCTTCCCCCTCTTCAGAAGGATTCGTCCTCGAATCAGAAAAAATCATCACCTTCTTTCCGTCACCTCTTTTGAAATGTTTTGATCAAATCTGCATGCTTCACTCACAAAAATATTAGAAGGAAATTAGTAGGAATAGGAAGCAAATAAAGTGTATTAAATCCATAAACTATGCTTTGCATCATCCATAAATCTATATGCCACATGCTTCATCTTCTGCCAACAAAAGTGTTTATACAACATCTTATAAACTTTATTAATCCTAAGATGTCCCATTAAGGCACCAGCATATGCTTCTCTAAAAAACAAGTCTTTTATAGTGCATTTAGGAATACAAAGCATACTCTTAGTAATTAAAAATTTATGAAACACATAATAATCATCCATCACTTTTTTTGCAAGACAAGATGCATAAATAGTTCTAAAGTCTTGGTCATCTCTATATAATTCAATAATATGCTCAACTCCAAGAATTTTTGCAATAAGAGAAGTAAAGAGATCATACCTTTTAGATAACACATGAGCTACTGTATTATCCTTACCTTGCAAACTTGATGACATACGAAAATGTTTCAATAAATTCCACCCACGTTGCATGTCTACGGTTCAGTTTGCTTTGACCCTTCACATACTTCAAGTTTTCATGATCAAAGTGGACCACAAATTCTCTAGGCCATAAGTAGCGTTGCGGCACATGCCATATATGAACTACAACCAATTCTTTATCATAGGTAGGGTATTTCAATGTTGCCCCATTTAGTTTTTCACTAAAATACACTAACGGCTTTTCATCTTGAATTAAAACAACACTGATGACCAAACCACATGCATCACATCCAATTTCAAAAGTTTTTTATATGAATCCAACAACTGATCACGTCCATGTACTCGAACGAGCAATTACAAGAAGTAATACAAAGAAGATTCAAGAATCAAATCAAGAAAATAATGGAGTGGCTGATATTGGAAAGTAATTAGAAGACTGCCTTTGGTAGTTTAATTACCAATTAAGGAAATTTATGGAAAGTAATTAGAAGACTTGCCTTTGGTAGTTGAATTACCAATTAAGGAAATTTATTAATGCATTATTTGCTTCAATTTATATTTAATAGCATTTATTAATAGTTTGTATGAATGCCTTATTTTCTTCAATTTGTATTTAATAGCATTTATTAGTGATCTGTAGTTGGTGGCTGAACCTTATTATGTTAGGATTACCTTTTAGGCCTATTTATAAAGGCATGTAATATTCATGTTTGGGGATTTTGTTGAATACAGAAAAAACCTTTTGTGTTTTCTTGATACCCTTTTGGTGTTATTCTTTTTCAAACCTTGCTTTAGGTTTGATGTTTAAACCGATTCATTGAATTAGTTTTGATCAAGCTAATTCTGGAGTGAATTGTCTTGGTATCTAAGAGTGACCATCATAGATTCCAAGTTCGATCTAAGAGTCATTCATCTTCTAACCAACTCTTGGTTGGAATCAATCTGTTAAGTTAGCTTTCTCTGTGAACGTTTTACAAGGATTCTAGAAGGACCTCTAGCTTTGCAAATTCCAGCATTGTAGACGCTTATCAGTTTTATAAAAGCTAGGCAAAACAAATAATGATGCATTGTTTAATTTGTTCCTAAGCAAATTGAATGCATTCTCTTGCATTCCTCCCCATTTAAAAACAACATTCTTTTTCACTAAGTCATTCAATAGTTCAGTTATGGTTCTAAAATCATTTATAAATCTCTTATAGAGGTTAGCTAACTCATGAAAACTCCGAACTTTACGTGCACTCTTTAGTGTTGGCAAATCCATAATGAATTTAACTTTGTCTCTCTCTAATGCTATTCTACTTTTATCAACTATGAAGCCAATAGAGTGAATTTTTTCCATGCAAAAACTACCCTTATTAAAATTAAAATTTTCTTTTCTATGTGTAATCAAAACTAATTTAACATGCTCCACATGCTCAAGCAAAATCTTCAAATAAATTATAATATCATCAATATAAACAACAACATGTTTGGCATAACAAGCCATTCATACAATCCAAACTTAATACTGAAAGTTGTTTTCCATGCATCTACTACGTGCATTATAATTTGATGAAATCCAGATTTCAAAAATAATTTTTATAAATAGACACGAATCATGCAATAAATCTAGCATATCGTCTAACCTAGGAATAAGATGTCGATACTTTACCGTGATTTTGTTGATGACTCTATTATCCATGCATATGTGCCAAGTTTCATCTTTCTTTGGCATCAATAAGTCTCGTATAGAATATGGACTCAAACTTTCTCGTATATAGCCCTTCTCCATGAGCTCCTCCACTTTCCTTTGAATTTCTTTTGTCCCGGTTGGATTGACCCGATAAGCTGGCTTATAAGGAATGACAGTCCTTGGAATGAAGTCTATTTTATGTTCAGTACCTCTAATGTGAGGTATTTCTTTATCTTGAAACATGTCTTCAAATTCCTGTAAAAGAGATTGAAAAACACTAGGCAAAGCCAAGTTGTTATAGTTAGAGACCAAAAATCCTCCATTGTACATAAGTACAAAGATCGATTTTTGTGAAAACCTTCTCCCCTCTCAAACTGTAGCCAAATAACTCTCTCTTCCTTTTTTCTTCAATTTCATCTCTTTTTTCATTCTTCTTTTTTTCTCTTTGATTTTTCTCAATTTTTTCACGCAACTCTTGTTTTTCTTTTAACTCTCTTTCCTCAAACTCTTTCTTTCTTTCCTCCAACTTTAATTGATCAGCAAATACATTTGCAGAACTCAAAGGTACAAGAGTGGTTTTTCTACCATCTTTTACAAAAGAATACCTATTCAAATAGCCATCATACATAACCCTCCTGTCAAATTGCCATGGTCGGCCAAGCAATATATCTCCAGCTTGCATTGGTAATACATCACAAAGAACTTCATCTTTATATTTTCCTAAAGTAAAAGATATTAAAGCTTGGGAAATTACCTTCATTGTTCCACTATCATTGAGCCATTGGAGCTTGTAAGTTTTAGGATGATCTTGAGTTGGAATTTGCAACCTTTTGATCAACATAGTACTTACTACATTGGTGCAACTTCCACTATCAATGATAAGACTACAAGCAGTCCCCTTGACTAAACACCGCGTGTGAAATAGGTTGTCTCTTTGATCATCAACATCATTCTCTGTAACTTGAGTTTTAAGAAGTCTTCTTGTAATAAGTGCCAAATGAATACCATCTTCTAGTTACTCCTCATTCTTCTGGACTTCTTCAACTAGATCATTGATCTCCCCTCCATTTTCTCGTCTTGGTTCATGATTGTACAAACAGTAGTTTTATATGCTTAGGACCTCACACACTCAACTCACTGATTTTACACTCAGTGATAAGATAAGGAATCAACTAAAAGGGGAATAAGATTCGAATTACCTTGTTGATCGAATATCTCAAGGCAAGAACACTTGATTGAGATTCGAATCACTCCACAAGCAAGATCGATCATGTCTAGCTTGAATGACTCTTGTTGATCAAATATCTCAAACACTTGTTTGAGATTCGAATCACTCCACAAGCAAGATTGATCATGTCGAGCTTGAATGATTCTCCATCTAATCTAAACTACATAGAATTGC
Organism: Cucurbita pepo subsp. pepo; assembly: GCF_057944985.1. Lineage (NCBI taxonomy): Eukaryota > Viridiplantae > Streptophyta > Magnoliopsida > Cucurbitales > Cucurbitaceae > Cucurbita > Cucurbita pepo. The sequence goes on from NC_141812.1 coordinate 5,253,045, forward strand.
AAAGAAACTTAGCCATTGGCTAAAGAAAAGCACAAATGCTTCTTTTAATATATTTTCCAAGTCTGCTTACAAATACAACATACATGGCTTTATATAGCCTCAAAATGAAACTATTAAAAGCATACCAAAAGTTGTAACATTCATACTTAATGACCATAATTAGCCATTATGTAAATGTAACCTAAAGTAAATAAAGTCTTAAAATACAATAACTCTAAATTATTCTAAATTGTAACCCACCCAAAATTTACAACAATCAAACTTCATTCTTCTTCAATGTAGCATGAATTGAAACATCTTTTGATAATTTTGACAACCTTTTCTTCACATCTTCATTGAAGTATATTGTATGATTAATGTCTCTTCGTTCATATCACTCAGGAACACTCGTGTTTAACACACAAAAGTAGGCTATTTGGGAAAGTGACTAATTTCTGATCAAGGTAGGTAATATGGATAAAGCAATTCAGATAGTAGCGAGCTATTCAAGACAATCAAGACAAGTAATTACGTAGTAACAACAAAATAAAACAAGAAATGAACAAATAAATAAGGGACAAAGATATTTTTGGATATAATTGCACACTGAAAAAAAAAGAATTCCAAAGAGAATGGTCATGAAGATCGAACACAATAATTATAGATTTATATGCTTTAGGGAAAAATGAGAATTGAAATTTATTTGATCTTCAAATAAACATGCAAATGGTCTAATGTTAAGGATTTATTAAGAACAATATGATACGGATTTTTTTTTCTTTCAAGAACTAAATATGATATTTAACAGGACACTAAGAACAAAGTAGAAAGATAATGAAGAACGTTGGAAATGACAGTAAGAAAATAAATGACTGATTTAAAGAGACGATAAACAATAGCGGAAATTAAAGATAAAATCAATTCTAGAGTTGGCCACAAAGATGTAAACCTAGGCTCTGATACCAAACTGATAAGGCAACTAATCCTCAGCCCAACGATCCAAGCTTATGTTGAAGCAAGAACCCTTGAATCAAAGTAATTAACACCTCCTTATACGAAATTTGGATCAACCAACAGATAAGGCTAGAATTAGATTACCTCTTACGATCGAAGATCTAGAAGCAAGATTTGGAAACCTTGTTCTAAATTGAGTCACTCCACAATCTAACTTGATCAAGGCTTGATTGAATGGCTCGGGTGCAATTCTACTACAAGAATTGCTTGAAACTTAGAAATGGCAAATATGATGCTCGGATTTCTAAGGGAAACGTCTCAATTTGAGATCTGAATTACATTCATCCACGAATCTGTTTTTTACATAACATATTGTGGGTATTTATAGTCTCCCGACAAAAGACGTTTGTGGACGGGATTTATTCGAGATGTTTGTGGACGGGATTTATTCCCGATCCCCTTTAATCTCCACAAAGAATAAGTCAAATTGACCATTTGACTTTTACATAATTGATCAAATTAAACATAGTTTTTTTTAACAAATGTTGATGTGCTTGAGTGGCTAATGCGGCAGACTTGGAATCAATTGAGCTCTTTGTGCGCAAGTTTGAGTTCTGTTGTTAACATAGTTTTTTGAATCTTTTGGAACACAGTGATTCTTATCATATCCGATCTTGAGCCTGAAGCTCTGATACCAAATGATAAGATAAGGAATCAATACAAGGGAAAAAAGATTCGGATTACGTTGTTGATCGAATGTCTCAAGGCTCAACACTTGTTTGAGATTCGAATCACTCCACAAGCAAGATCGATCATGTCTAGCTTGAATGATTGATATGAACCAAGAGACATCAATCATACAATATACTTCAATGAAGATCTGAAGAACATGTTGTCAAAATTATCAAGCAATTCATGCCACATTGAAGAGGAATGAAGTTTGATTGTTATAAATTTTGGGCAACTCTTGGAATGCCTCTAATGGTTTCATTTTGAGGCTATATAAAGCCATGTATGTTGATATGAACTGAGAGACATCAATCATACAATATACTTCAATGAAGATGTGAAGAAAAGGTTGTCAAAATTATCAAAATATGTTTCAATTCATGCTACATTGAAGAAGAATAAAGTTTGATTGTTGTAAATTTTGGGTGGGTTATAATTTAGAGTAATTTAGAGTTATTGTATTTTAAGACTTTTTATTTCATTTCGGTTACATTTACATAATGGCTAATTATGGCCATAAAGTGTGAATGTTACAACTTTTGGAATGCCTTTAATAGTTTCATTTTGAGGCTATATAAAGCCATGTATGTTGTATTTGTAAGGGGGACTTGGAAAATATATAGAAAGAAGCATTTGTGCTTTTCTTTAGCCAATGGCTAAGTTTATTTGCAATTCTATGTAGTTTAGATTGCATGTAGAATCATTCAAGCTCGACATGATCAATCTTGCTTGTGGAGTGATTCGAATCTCAAACAAGTGTTTGAGATATTTGATCAATAAGAGTCATTCAAGCTAGACATGATCGATCTTGCTTGTGGAGTGATTCGAATCTCAATCAAGTGTTCTTGCCTTGAGATATTCGATCAACAAGGTAATCTGAATCTTATTCCCCTTGTAGTTGATTCCTTATCTTATCATATGTTGTATTTGTATTTGTGCTTTTCTTTAGCCAATAACTAAGTTTCTTTGCAATTTATGTAGTTCAGATTGCATGTAGAATCATTCAAGCTCGACATGATCAATCTTGCTTGTGGAGTGATTCGAATCTCAATCAAGTGTTCTTGTCTTGAGATATTTGATCAACAAGAATCATTCAAGCTAGACATGATCAATCTTGCTTGTGGAGTGATACGAATCTCAAACAATGTTCTTGTCTTGAGATATTCGATTAACAAGGTAATCCAAATCTTACCCTCCTTGTAGTTGATTCCTTATCTTATCAATGATTCTTGTTGATCAAATATCTCAACGCAAGAACACTTGATTGAGATTCGAATCACTCCACAAGCAAGATTGATCATGTCGAGCTTGAATGATTCTACATGCAATCTAAACTACATAGAATTGCAAAGAAACTTAGCCATTGGCTAAAGAAAAGTACAAATGCTTCTTTCTATATTTTCCAAGTCTTCTTACAAATACAACATACATGACTTTATATAACCTCAAAATGAAACTATTAAAGGCATTCCAAGAGTTGTAACATTCATACTTAATGGCCAGAATTAATCATTATGTAATTGTAACCTAAAGTATAAAAACTCTTAAACTACATTAATGAAATACAACAACTCTAAATTGTAATCCACCCAAAATTTATCACATGAAACTTCATTCTTCTTCAATGTGGCATGAATTGAAATATCTTTTGATAATTTCAACGATATTTTTTTCACATCTTCATTGAAGCATATTGCATGATTGATGTCTCTTGGTTCATATCAGTGACCCTATTTGTATGCGCATTCACAGGGCACGTTCCAAGATCTCCCGCAACGAGAACCTAAGACATGGTTGATTGATAGTAAGTTGAAAGAATAAATGGATCGATCATAGGTTGGTTGAATATTGAGTGTAGCTTAGGCTACGTCTTCTGTTTACGCGCTACTAAGCCGGCACACAGGATCTTAGACAGGTTTCGTCCCCTTTCGGACCTTCTTACTAGCTAGTACGGTAAAAGCCTGATGCAAATAGACCGAAAAAAAAAGAGTTCTTTATAGATTAGTTGTAGTCGATTCGCGCGTTATGACTCGTCTCGCGCTTAGTCACTCGCGTCGGATAGGGGGAAGTCTTTTCTGAGAAAACTCGCTGTTAGTTCTCCATATATATATGATTGATTTTTGAGATACTAACTCTTTGGTTGGATCGGACAGGGAACTTCTATAAAGATCTTTCCACTCATTCATCATACTCAAAGTCGAAGTCACGGCCGGCATGGGTGGGGGGCTCGGAAAAAGAACTTGAATCGGTGTCGTGGTGGTACTACGAGATGGCGATTTCTTGTAGTATAGAAGAATAGATACGCAGACCTATTGTATTGATTGACCATAGATGCGACCGCTATCTAAGAGAATCTCAGTAGTTCTTCTATCGTTCAAGGGCAAGGGGAAAGTAGCGGCTTGCCTAGATCTCGTATTTCCCACGTAGTCCGTCGGTCAAACCAAGGATTCTCTGATCAAAGTAATCTAGAGATTCTTTTTCTTTGTTCTGGTATGTAAGCGAGCTAGGAGCGCATCAATCGGGTCGAAAACTCAGATAGGATCATCATCATGGCCCTTTTCTTCTTTCTTTTGTTTGTGTCCGGCTTTATTAGTGAAAAAGAGGTGTGGTGTGTGTGTTTTTTAAGGCTTATCTGTGGGCTGCTGCTCTGGGGCATTTAATTCCTCTTCTTTCTTTTCCTGAGGATCTCACATCGAGAGCTGCTTCTTCTTGTTCAGGGTCTTCCTCAGATTCCGTGAAATCAGTCAGGGGGCTACCCTCTTCTCGTCTCACAATTCCATTGCCTGAACCTATGCCTGAACCTATTCATTGTCGGTCTCAGAATTCCATTGCCTCTCCTCACCTCTTGAGATATATATATAAACTCTTCCCCAGAGGAGAGCGGAAGCTCCAGGATGAGTATGTCCTGCCTAGATTCCCGAATTCATTCTCGTCCTGATCCACCATGGAATTTTCTCAATCTACAAAAACATTGATGGAGAGGAAAGAAAAGATAAAAGATTATGGACCGGAGAGGAATGAAGCTGCTTTACCGATAGGGAGAGGGCTCGTAATGATCTTCTTTCTCAAAGATCACAAGGTGCTGGGGTGGATCCATAGGTTTTTGTGAAAGGGATGCCCTGTATCTGAGATGTGGCTTGCTGAAAAGAAAAGGCGAATTCCTCTATTTGATGTCGATTCATTTACACTTCCATTCTTTGTAGAGGAAGGCTAACTGCTTGCTGGCTGGGAGCTGTATGAGTGGTAACGTCCACGTACGGCTCTGTGAGAAGGGCGGTGGACAGAAATGGCCTTGTTGTACCTCACTCTCGTCTTCAATGGGGTCTGCTCTGCTTTTTTTGGGAGAGTATGCCAATATGATCTTAATGAGGTGCGGGGCTTTGCATCCGAGATTCGTTGGGCTTCCCTCTTCTGGGGCCTGCGTCCCGGCGTTTTTGTGCAATAAACCCCTCCAGCCGAAGACTAGTGGTAGGTGGTCCCACGGAGCTTTTGGAGAAGGGTAGCCTAGTGTGTAAGCACAGCAATGAACCGCGGCGAACCCTCAGACGACCTATCTAAGATTAGGGGGGAGATCCTGATAGTGGTGACCCTTTCACTCTTCCACGGACTGATACATGTACCGAATGCTCATACGGGAAAGTTGACTCCTGGGTCTGGAACCTGGGGGGTTGCTCCGATAAATCTCCTTTCTTTCTCGTCCACTCAGGGGGGTGCGGACACACTTGCGCGGATCACAGGTGACGGTTACAAGAATGGCGGGGAAGTGAACAGTACCCGACGACATTCAGGGATGGATGTAGACCCATCGGGCAGGGATAATCATTCTGGTCCTGGGAGAGGTGGAGACCATTCTTGATATGAACCAAGAGACATCAATCATACAATATACTTCAATGAAGATGTGAAGAAAAGGTTGTCAAAATTATCAAAAGATGTTTCAATTCATGCTACATTGAAGAAGAAATGAAGTTTGATTGTTGCAAATTTTGGGTGGGTTACAATTTAGAGTAATTTAGAGTTATTGTATTTTAAGATTTTTTATTTAATTTAGGTTACATTTACATAATGGCTAATTATGGTCATTAAGTATGAATGTTACAACTTTTGGTATGCCTTTAATAGTTTCATTTTGAGGCTATATAAAGCCATGTATGTTGTATTTTTAATCAGACTTGGAAAATATAGAAAGAAGCGTTTGTGCTTTTCTTTAGCCAATGGCTAAGTTTCTTTGCAACTCTATGTAGTTTAGGTTGCATGTAGAATCATTCAAGCTCGATATGATCAATCTTGCTTGTGGAGTGATTCGAATCTCAATCAAGTGTTCTTGCATTGAGATATTTGATCAACAAGAATCATTCAAGCTAGACGTGATCGATCTTGCTTGTGGAGTGATTCGAATCTCAAACAATGTTTTTGTCTTGAGATATTCGATCAACAAGGTAATCCGAATCTTATTCCCCTTGTAGTTGATTCCTTATCTTATCAATTCTCAAGAACCAAAAAGAGGGGCTTTGCTCCTACAATATGAAGAAAGAAAGAAGGGTCGAAGTTTAGACCGCTCACACTAGTTCGACCTATAGAAAAGATCATGAAAGAGGCGATCAGAATGGTACTCGAATCCATTTACGATCCCGAGTTTCCAGACACATCGCACTTCCACTCGGGGCGAGGCCGCCACTCGGCCCTAAGACGGATCAAAGAAGAGTGGGGAACCTCTTGCTGGTTTTTGGAATTCGACATCAGGAAGTGTTTTCACACCATCGACCGACATCGACTCATCTCAATCTTGAAGGAAGAGATCGACGATCCCAAGTTCTCTTACTCCATTCATCAAGTCTTTTCCGGCAGACGACTCGTAGGAGGTGAGAAGGGCCCTGACTACTCCGTCCCACACAGTGTACAACTATCGGCCCTACCAGGCAACATCTACCTACACAAGCTCGATCAGGAGATAGGGAGGATCCAACAGAAGTACGAAATTCTGATTGTTCAGAGAATCAGATCGGTTCTATTAAGGACAGGTGATGACCAATCAAACTCGGGAGAAGAAGCAAGCTTCAACGCTCCCCAAGACTACAGAGTCCTCATTATGGGGAGGGTAAAGAGCTTCCAACGCAAAGCGGCCTTTCATTCCCTTGTTTCATCGTGGCACACCCCACACACAAGCACCACACGGCTCAGGGGAGACCAGAAAACGCCTTTCGGTTTACCCACGGCCCTTGCCGCCTTCCTTAACAAGCTCTCGAGCCTCCTTTGCGCCGCCTTCCTCATAGAAGCCACCGGGTTGACCCCTCAGGACGAATTCTATGGTCGAGAACGTTGTAATAAGAAATTGGCCATAAGAGAACCTGATAAGTATTACAAAAGAAAGGACTGATGATAGAGCTGGGCGAGGAGGCGAGACTAGTTATCAGGTCAGAGAGATGCCTGGCCCCTAAGCTGGCCCCCTTAAAACCCCATTACTTAATAAGGATTTCTTACGCGCGATATGCCGACGACTTACTACTGGGAATCGTGGGTGCCGTAGAGCTTCTCATAAAAATACAAAAATGTATCACCCACTTCCTACAATCCGGCCTAAACCTTTGGGTAGGCTTTGCAGGAACAACAATAATAGCTGCACGGAGTACGGTAGAATTCCCTGGTACCGTCATTCGAGAAGTCCCTCTGAGGACGACTCCCATACAATTCTTGCGAGAGCTCGAGAAGCGTCTACGGGTAAAGCACCGTATCCATATAACTGCTTGCCACCTACGCTACGCCATCCATTCAAACTTGACGAACCTAGGTAATAATATCCCGATAAAAGAGCTGACGAAGGGGATAAGCCAAAGAGGGAGTCTACTGGACAAGGTTCAACTAGCAAAGACTCTTGGAACAGCTGGAGTAATCCGTCCCCAAGTGAGCGTATTATGGGGGACCGTCATGCACATCCGGCAAAGATCAAGGGGGATCTCGTTGTTGCATAGCTCAGGTCGGAGCAAGGCCCCATCGGACGTTCAACAGGCAGTTTCACGATCGGGCATGAGTGACGGGAAGTTGTCATTGTATACTCCTGCGGGTCGGAAGGCGGCGGGGGAAAGAGGAGGACACTGGGCGGGATCTATCAGCAGCGAATTCCCCATACATCTCGAGGCGCCTATCAAAAAGATACTCCGAAGGCTTCGGGATCGAGGTATCATTAGCCGAAGAAGACCCTGGCCAATCCACGTGGCCTGCTTGACGAACGTCAGCGACGGAGACATCGTAAATTGGTCCGCGGGCATCGCAATCAGTCTTCTGTCCTACTACAGGTGTTGCGACAACCTTTACCAAGTACGAACGATTGTCGACCACCAGATCCACTGGTCAGCTATATTCACCCTAGCCCACAAGCACAAATCCTCGGCGCAGAATATAATCCCAAAGTACTCCAAAGACCCAAATATAGTCAATCAAGAAGGGGGTCAGACTGAAGCAGAGTTCCCCAACAGCATAGAGCTTGGGAAGCTCGGACACGGTCAAGATCGATCATGTCTAGCTTGAATGATTCTTGTTGATCAAATATCTCAAACACTTGTTTTAGATTCGAATCACTCCACAAGCAAGATTGATCATGTCGAGCTTGAATGATTCTACATGCAACCTAAACTACATAGAATTGCAAAGAAACTTAGCTTCAGGCTCAAGATCGGATATATGTTTCTTTTTTTTTTTTTTTTTTTTAAATAAAATCACAAATGCTTCTTTTAATATATTTTCTAAGTCTACTTTACAAATACAACATACATGGCTTTATATAGCCTCAAAATGAAACTATTAAAGGCATTCCAAAAGTTGTAACATTCATACTTAATGACCATAATTAGCCATTATGTAAATGTAACCTAAAGTAAATAAAATGTCTTAAAATACAATGACTCTAAATTACTCTAAACTGTAACCCACCCAAAATTTGTAACAATCAAACTTCATTCTTCTTCAATGTGGCATGAATTGAAACATCTTTTGATAATTTCAACAATATTTTCTTCAGATCTTCATTGAAGTACATTGTATGATTGATGTCTCTTGGTTCATATCAGTTGGGGCCCAAAATCTTCCTTGCTGAGACTTTTGTAGTCTTGTAAGATTGTGCACTTGAAAAGACCTTTAGAGAAAGAGATGAACCCAACCCAACCAATTAATTACTCCGAGGAAGAACAAACAAGTCCATAAAGCTAACCCATCTAACGAGTAAAGAGCTAACCATATTCTAGTATATGTTGAAAGAGAAAGGAGACCAAAATCTCGAAGCTAACCCATTTTCTTCACATCTTCATTGAAGTATATTGTATGAATGATGTCTCTTGGTTCATATCATTCTCCACTTCTTCAAGAGGATTCGTCCTCGAATCTATTTGTGAAACTTTGCTGCAAAACATAAGATATGAAAATACAAAGGCCCTCACAACAATCTCTCATGTGTATACACTCAAGGATTTTTTTTAGGCCACTCTGTTTGCACTCATTTACACAAATGAAGCTCTCAATTTTGAATAGAGCAAAGATTGAATTTTGAACTCTGGGTCGATTAAAATCTAAAAACATGAAAGTAAACAAAAATCAAATTGGAAAAAAAAATGCAAAGGAAACATATATCCGATCTTGAGCCTGAAGCTCTGATACCAAATGATAAGATAAAGAATCAACTACAAGGGGAATAAAGATTCGGATTACCTTATTGATCGAATATCTCAAGGCAAGAAAAACACTTGATTGAGATTCGAATCACCCTACAAGCAAGATCGATCATGTCTAGCTTGAATGATTCTTGTTGATCAAATATCTCAAACACTTGTTTTAGATTCGAATCACTCCACAAGCAAGATTGATCATGTCGAGCTTGAATGATTCTACATGCAACCTAAACTACATAGAATTGCAAAGAAACTTAGCTTCAGGCTCAAGATCGGATATATGTTTCTTTTTTTTTTTTTTTTTTTAAATAAAATCACAAATGCTTCTTTTAATATATTTTCTAAGTCTACTTTACAAATACAACATACATGGCTTTATATAGCCTCAAAATGAAACTATTAAAGGCATTCCAAAAGTTGTAACATTCATACTTAATGACCATAATTAGCCATTATGTAAATGTAACCTAAAGTAAATAAAATGTCTTAAAATACAATGACTCTAAATTACTCTAAACTGTAACCCACCCAAAATTTGTAACAATCAAACTTCATTCTTCTTCAATGTGGCATGAATTGAAACATCTTTTGATAATTTCAACAATATTTTCTTCAGATCTTCATTGAAGTACATTGTATGATTGATGTCTCTTGGTTCATATCAGTTGGGGCCCAAAATCTTCCTTGCTGAGACTTTTGTAGTCTTGTAAGATTGTGCACTTGAAAAGACCTTTAGAGAAAGAGATGAACCCAACCCAACCAATTAATTACTCCGAGGAAGAACAAACAAGTCCATAAAGCTAACCCATCTAACGAGTAAAGAGCTAACCATATTCTAGTATATGTTGAAAGAGAAAGGAGACCAAAATCTCGAAGCTGATTCAAGGCCTTTTTATGATCTTCTACGGGGCCTTTACTCTAGAAAGGTTGAACTACAAGAAGCAAGAGGAACTATCGAGATGAGGAGTATCTTAAGGAATAGTTTTCCCTAAAGAAAGAAGAAAGACCACCTATTTACTCAAGAGGTAGTGGAGGCCAACTAGCAATTCAAGAAAATGAGTTTGCTTATTGATCCAACCAATTAAGCATTAATATCTTCTATCGACTGGGTTACTTCAAATCTGACTAAAATGAAAAGGTAAACCAACCACCCTTTTGGAACTCCATCTTTCTGCTGTTTTTCCTCTTCTATTTAGTTAGAGTTTTTTTTCTTTTAGGTTGTGTATGGACTGCATCAATTTCCTCCTGTTGGAGAGGATTCGGCTTCAACAACAAGATCGACAAAACAAAAACAGAAGAATAGGAAAAAAGGGGTGAGATCAAAGTTTCTAACTTTCTGAACTACGATGAAAAGTCTTCGATATACCATGAATAGGCTCTTAGGTCAAAACCCCATGTAAGTCACCCGCATACCAATGGCTTTAAGCCGAACCTTATACTTGATGAGAAACTTCAGGCATGAACACCTTCTTTGGCATAGCTTGCACTCTCTTTATTCGCCACAGAACATCTACCTTTCGTCTGTAACGTGTATTTTTTGCTTGTTTGGATCCTGTCGAGTGAAAGCCAATGCGTTTTCCGAAGGGGGTTTTGAAAAAAAGGCCTACCCCAGGAAATGTTGAAGTTGCGCATTCAGTAGTCTCTATCTTACGGTCGGAGACAAGGGATGGATGTCGCTAGGCTAGGTCAACTCTATCATTGGTTTCATTATCCCTATAACGATCACTAAATAAAGATATGTGCTACTACGAGACTGATGCTGCGAAGCTAGGTGGTCCTATTATGGCGGGGGAAGGGTCGACTTCCGCTCCGAATGTTTTTGTGGCAGGTCTTTCTATTACCGATATGGACCTCACTAACAAGTCTCGTTCTCTAACTAGGTCTCGATCTATATCACTAAGGTCAGTATATGAATCCGCTGCCTCTTTTATCTCTGGTCTTGGATCACCTACTAATGCGCTGCAACAAACAAGGACTGGAGGACCTGTAACCATACGAAGGGGTGGGGTGTATAGGTCTCGATCACGTGGTTGGGGTATCGATCTGGAGCTACTGGATATGCGACTGGGTCACCCAAGTATATACGCTATGCATGGATCGACTGTGTATGGATCACTGGGGCTGGCTTAGATGGGCTTGATGGACTTTTGGCAATTGGGGAGGACTATGAATCTGTGATGGATAGAATTATTGGCGGTAGTGGGACTAAGAATCTAAGAAAGAGATGGACTATGGCAGTAGTAGGAATGGATGGATAAAGTTATACGGTGATGGGCTGGCTTGTTGGGCTTGCTGCCGTAATACACTAGTGGTAAGGATGGATGGGCTTGTTACAGTGATGTGTATGGACTAGTATTGGTGGGTTCGCGGACTTGCAACTTGCGGCTTTATTCCTGGGACTTGCGAGAAACTTTATCAAAATTGTGGTAAGCGGCGAAAAAAACAGTGGTTTGGAAGTGGTGGTTGCTGTGAGACTCGATTGGACTTACGGTAATGCACAGAGAGGTCGGCAGTTATTCAGACTTCACCGATTGAGTTAGGGTTTGGTTTTAGGCTCTGATTGATACCATGTTGCAAGTATAAACAATCTTGTTCTCAATTCTGCGTTTATTTTTGATATGAATCCAACAACTGATCACGTGCATGTACCCGAAGGATAGATTACAAGAAGCAAGATTAAGAAGATTCCAGAGGACTATACATTGCATCTTCAAAAGCTAGCTAGTGTACCGGTTGAAACAAAGACTTTTGAGCCAAAAAATCTTTATAGCATTAGCATATCAAATCAAGAAGATAATGGAGTGGCTGATATTGGAAAGTAATTAGAAGACTTCCTTTGGTAGTTGAATTACCAATTAAGGAAATTATTAATGCCTTATTTGCTTCATTTTATATTTAATAGCATTTATTAATAATTTGTATGAATTGCCTTTTCTTCAATTTGTATTTAATAGCATTTATTAGCATTTATTAGTGGTTGGTGGCTGAACTTTATTTTGTTAGGGTTATCTTTTGGGCCTATTTAAAGGCATGTAATACTCATGTTTGAGGGATTTTGGTTGAATACAGAAAAAACCTTTGCGTTTTCTTAATACCCTTTTGGTGTTATTCTTTTTCAAATCTTGCTTTAGGTTTGATGTTTAAACCGATTCATTGAATTAGTTTTGATCAAGCTAATTCTGGAGTGAATTGTCTTGGTATCTAAGAGTGACCATCATAGATTCCAAGTTCGATCTAAGAGTCATTCATCTTCTAACCAGCTCTTGGTTGGAATCAATCCGTTAAGTTAGCTTTCTCTGTGAGCGTTTTGCAAGGATTCTAGAAGGACCTCTAGCTTTGCAAATTCCAGCATTGTTGCAGCTTATCATTTGGTATCAGAGCATTTGGTCGACGTTCTTTGGCCGCTCTAGAGGTGAAATATTTTTATTGTTATTTTTTTTGTATCAATTTTTTCTCTCTCTCAGATTCTTGAAAAAAAGAAAAAAAAAAACCAGCCTTTACATTCTTAACCTAGTACCAAAAGCCCACCTTTGAGTGTTAAACACGGTGTCCCTGAGTGAAATTTTTGTGAGAAGTGTGGAGAGGCCCCTTGATAACAAAATGTCACATAATGGAGAAGGAGTACCACCAGTACCAGATCTTAATACAACCATTCTTCAAGCAATTCAAGGTATGATGCAAATGATGATGGAAGATAGACAAGAAAGAAGGGCGCAACAACAAAGACAAGAACGAACATTAGAAGGTGATGAAGATATAGTAGTACAAGAAAGACAAGTTGTTGAAGGAAGATGGAGAGGAAGAAATAACCATGCAACTATTATGCAACCTAGAAGGATGGAAAGAGTACATGAAGATAGAGATGGAGGAGTTAAACTCAAAATCCCACAATTTTGTGGAACGGCAGATTCTAAGGCATACTTGCAATGGGAAAGAAAGATAGAGCATGTGTTTGATTGCAACACCTATAGTGAAAATAAGAAGATGAGACTTGCTATTGCCGAATTTACCAATCATGCTGGTATTTGGTACCAACATCTCAAATCCGAGAGAAGAAGAAAAGAGGAGGATCCAATAGAGACATGGGAAGAACTTAAAGAAGCCATGAGAAAAAGGTATGTTCCAAAACATTATGAAAGAAATTTGAAAACTAAATTGCAAGGTTTGAGGCAAGGAACAAAAAGTGTGGCGGAATATTATCAAGAGATGGAAACTATGATGGAAAGAGCAAATGTTAGAGAAGAAGAAGAAGATACCATGTCTAGATTCCTTGGAGGTTTGAATCGAGAAATTGCTCATCTTGTTGACAGAAATCCACCACCATATCTGGAAGACATGTATCATTATGCTCTCAAAATTGAAGACCAATTGAAGGAAGAAAAAGAGCATTCAAAAAGGTACACATCGCGAACTAACACCTTTTCAAATTCTAAAACTTGGAACAAGGATAGTTTTGTGAATAGAAATGAATCAATGTCACCAAAAGAAAAGTTTGTGGCTGCTAAAAGAGTGGAGGCTGAGAGTTCCATTGGTAAAAAGAATGAAGCTTCAAAGACGGTAAAGGAGAAGTCTAGTTCTATTCAATGTTGGAAGTGCAAAGGGTTTGGACACATGAGCAAAGAGTGTGTTAATAAAAAAGTTATGGTGATAAGGAATGGTATACTTGATTCAGATGATGAATGTGAGGATCATGACTCACAGCTTGTGGAAGAAATCGCAGCATATGATGATGAGTATGTTGAAAAAGGTAATTCCATATCTTTGATCACAAGAAGGGTACTCAATGTTCAAATCAAGGAAGAGAAATTTGAAGATCAAAGGGAAAACTTGTTCCACACAAGATGTTTGGTCAAAGGAAACTCATGCAGCTTGGTGATTGATAGTGGAAGTTGCACAAATGTGGTAAGCAGCTTCCTTGTAAAAAGACTTCAACTTTCTGTCCATCCCCATCCAAAATCATACAAACTTCATTGGTTAACAAACAAAGAAGAAATTAAGGTGAACTCCCAAGCTCTTATTTCTTTTACTCTTGGAAGATATAAAGATGAAGTTCTTTGTGATGTCGTACCAATGCATGCGGGGGACATCTTATTCGGCCGACCCTGGCAATATGATAGAAAGGTAACATTTGATGGTTTGATGAACAAGTATACTTTTACTTTGTGTGGGAAGAAATTTACTTTACTTCCATTGTCTCCATATGAAGTACATTGTGACCAATTGAGATTGGAGAAGAAAAGAAAAAAATATGAAGAACAACAGTGGAGAGAAGAAACTAAGGTAAAGGTGAGAAAAAAAAAAGTGAGGAAAAAAAAAAAACAATATTCAGTTCTTGTCCGGAAAGAACGAAGAATTTGATTTGAGGACAAATCCTTTTAAAGAAAGGGGGGATGATATGAATCCAACAACTGATCACGTGCATGTACCCGAAGGATAGATTACAAGAAGCAAGATTAAGAAGATTCCAGAGGACTATACATTGCATCTTCAAAAGCTAGCTAGTGTACCGGTTGAAACAAAGACTTTTGAGCCAAAAAATCTTTATAGCATTAGCATATCAAATCAAGAAGATAATGGAGTGGCTGATATTGGAAAGTAATTAGAAGACTTCATTTGGTAGTTGAATTACCAATTAAGGAAATTATTAATGCCTTATTTGCTTCATTTTATATTTAATAGCATTTATTAATAGTTTGTATGAATTGTCTTTTCTTCAATTTGTATTTAATAGCATTTATTAGCATTTATTAGTGGTTGGTGGCTGAACTTTATTTTGTTAGGGTTATCTTTTGGGCCTATTTAAAGGCATGTAATACTCATGTTTGGGGGATTTTGTTGAATACAGAAAAAACCTTTGCGTTTTCTTAATACCCTTTTGGTGTTATTCTTTTTCAAATCTTGCTTTAGGTTTGATATTTAAACCGATTCATTGAATTAGTTTTGATCAAGCTAATTCTGGAGTGAATTGTCTTGGTATCTAAGAGTGACCATCATAGATTCCAAGTTCGATCTAAGAGTCATTCATCTTCTAACCAGCTCTTGGTTGGAATCAATCCGTTAAGTTAGCTTTCTCTGTGAGCGTTTTGCAAGGATTCTAGAAGGACCTCTAGCTTTGCAAATTCCAGCATTGTTGCAGCTTATCAATTTTCATAGAGATAGATCTTCCTTTTATAATACAGAAAGGCTAAATCTTCCTAGATACTAGGTCAAATTAAATCTAGCTAAATCCTTACTAGATATGATATGGAAATCAACCCAAGGGAGAGTATGGAACGGATTACCTTGATGATCAAGATCAAGAGTAAAGAAAACTCGTTTCTAAACTGGTGATTCGAATCACTCCACAAGAGGTTTGATCAATACCACTTGAATGACTCTACATGCAAGTTCTAAACACAAGAATTTGCAAAGAAAGTTTAGCTTTCAACAAAGCTAAAATAGAAATTCTATTCTTAATTCCAAAATCTGATGTCTAATCAAAGAAAAGAAGACTTTATATAGCCTTTACAAACCTTAACCTATGTGATACGTAACTCCAAAATTAAATGGGCTAGTAAATGAGAAATACCCATAACCTCCATATTAAAATGGCTAGTTAATGGTGGAATATAGTAACCTATATGGGTTACAATATAACCTTAACTCCTATATTTAAAACTAGCTTAAATATGACAACAAAGAGTTCAACTATAATTAAATAATGCAAATAATAAAATGTGCTTATTAGTCATTCTTGGACTATTTGATAAATTCAGCGGAGTTCATTAAATGCAACTTAAAGTGCATTTAATTCATCTCTGTCTTGAAGCTCAACTTTGCATAACATATAAGGGAAGTCTCCAACATCTTCTAGAATTTCCTTTGATGAGCTCATCATAGCTTGAATATAACTGTATAAAGTTTGTTGTAGCTTTTTGGCTCTCGTCCTTGTAA
This sequence comes from Cucurbita pepo subsp. pepo, assembly GCF_057944985.1. Taxonomy (NCBI): domain Eukaryota; kingdom Viridiplantae; phylum Streptophyta; class Magnoliopsida; order Cucurbitales; family Cucurbitaceae; genus Cucurbita; species Cucurbita pepo. Next base: position 5,269,298 of record NC_141812.1, read on the forward strand.
TTGGACCTTGAGGTATGGAAATTCCTTGGTCGTGGTTTATATCATTCTCCCCCTCTTGAGAAGGATTCGTCCTCGAATCCAAGCCATCACCTACATCAAAAGGACTCAAATCAACAACATTAAAAGTTGCACTAACACCGTACTTACCTGGTAAATCAATTTTATAAGCATTGTCGTTGATGCGCTCAAGAACTTGAAAAGGTCCATCTCCTCGTGGTAAAAGCTTAGATTTTCTTTGAGTAGGAAATCTTTCTTTTCAGAAATGCACCCAAACCAAATTTCCTGGCTTGAAGATGACAATCTTACGTCCTTTATTAATTCGGGTGGCAACCTTGGAATTTTGTTTCTCAATTTGTTCTTTTACTTGCTTGTGCAGTTTATGGACAAACTCAACCTTGGCATTTGCATCAAAATTCACAAATTCTTTTGATGGTATAGGTAACAAGTCAATGGGGGGTAAAGGATTAAAGTCATAAACAATTTCAAAAGGTGTGCATTCAGTAGTGCTATGAACAACCCTATTATATGCAAATTCTATAAATGGCAAACAATCCTCCCAAATCTTAAGATTCTTAATGATAATAGCTCTAAGCATAGCAGTCATGGTTCTGTTAACAACTTCAGTTTGTCCATCCGTTTGAGGATGACAAGTAGTTGAATATACGAGCTTAGTTCCTAACTTACCCCATAAAACACGCCAAAAGTGGCTTAAAAATTTGACATCACGATCACTAATGATGCTTTTAGGAATGCCATGCAATCGTACAACTTCCCTAAAGAACAGGTCTGCAATATGTTTTGCATCATCAGTTTTGTGACAAGGAATAAAATGAGCCATTTTACTAAATCGATCAACCACAACAAAGATGCTATCATAACCTTTCCTAGTCCTAAGTAAACCTAAAACAAAATCCATTGATATATCAATCCAAGGACCATTAGGAACTGGTAATGGGGAGTATAAACCATGTGGTTGAAGCCTAGATTAGCTTGTTTACATGCTATGCAACGAGCACAAACTTTATGAACATCATGTCTTATTTTAGGCCAAAAAAAATTTTCAGAGAGCATATCATAAGTTTTAGAAACTCCATGGTGTGCCATTAAACCACCTCCATGAGCTTCCCTCACAAGTAGCTCACGTATGGAACAAGATGGTATGCAAAGTTTGCCTTTTCGGAAAAAAAATCCATCTAACAACAAGTAATTATCCACAATGAGTCCTTTTTCACAAGATTCAACAAAAGGAACAAAGAACATGTCATGTTGATACAAATCCTTTATGATACAAATGATAGAAAGGTAACATTTGATGGTTTGATGAACAAGTATACTTTTACTTTGTGTGGGAAGAAATTTACTTTACTTCCATTGTCTCCATATCTTTGATCACAAGAAGGGTACTCAATGTTCAAATCAAGGAAGAGAAATTTGAAGATCAAAGGGAAAACTTGTTCCACACAAGATGTTTGGTCAAAGGAAACCCATGCAGCTTGGTGATTGGTAGTGGAAGTTGCACAAATGTGGTAAGCAGCTTCCTTGTAAAAAGACTTCAACTTACTGTCCATCCCATCCAAAACCATACAAACTTCATTGGTTAACAAACAAAGAAGAAACTAAGGTAAAGGTGAGAAAAAAAAAAGTGGAAAAAAAAAATATTCAGTTCTTGTCCGGAAAGAACGAAGAATTTGATTTAAGAACAAATCCTTTTAAAGAAAGGGGGGATGATATGAATCCAACATCTGATCACTTCCATGTACCCGAACGAGCAATTATAAGAAGCAATACAAAGAAGATTCAAGTATCAAATCAAGAAAATAATGGAGTGGCTGACATTGGAAAGTGATTAGAAGACTTGCCTTTGGTAGTTGAACTACCAATTAAGACAATTTATGAATTGTCTTATATTCTTCAATTTATGTTTAATAGCATTTATTAAAAGTTTGTATGAATTGCCTTATATTCTTCAATTTGTATTTAATAGCATTTATTAGTGGTTGGTGACTGAACTTTATTTTGTTAGGGTTATCTTTTGGGCCTATTTAAAGGCATGTAATACTCATGTTTGGGGGATTTTTGTTGAATACAGAAAAAACCTTTGTGTTTTCTTGATAACCTTTTGGTGTTATTCTTTTTCAAACCTTGCTTTAGGTTTGATGTTTAAACCGATTCATTGAATTAGTTTTGATCAAGCTAATTCTGGAGTGAATTGTCTTGGTATCTAAGAGTGACCATCATAGATTCCAAGTTCGATCTAAGAGTCATTCATCTTCTAACCAGCTCTTGGTTGGAATCAATTCGTTAAGTTAGCTTTCTCTGTGAGCGTTTTGCAAGGATTCTAGAAGGACCTCTAGCTTTGCAAATTCCAGCATTGTAGGCGCTTATCATTTGGTATCAGAGCATTTGGTCGACGTTCTTTGGCCGCTCTAGAGGTGAAATATCTTTACTGTTTTTTTTTTTTTTTTTTTTGTATCAATTTTGTTTCTCTAAGATTCTCGAAAAAAAAAAAAAAAAGCCAGCCTTTACATTCTACCTAGTACCAAAAGCCCACCTTTGAGTGTTAAACACGGTGTCCCTGAGTGAAATTTTTGTGAGAAGTGTGGAGAGGCCCCTTGATAACAAAATGTCACATAATGGAGGAGTACCACCAGTACCAGATCTTAATACAACCATTCTTCAAGCATTTCAAGGTATGATGCAAATGATGATGGAAGATAGACAAGAAAGAAGGACGCAACAACAAAGACAAGAACGAACATTAGAAGAAGAAGATATAGTAGTACAAGAAAGACAAGTTGTTGAAGGAAGATGGAGAGGAAGAAATAACCATGCAACTATTATGCAACCTAGAAGGATGGAAAGAGTACATGAAGATAGAGATGGAGGAGTTAAACTCAAAATCCCACCATTTTGTGAAACGGCAGATTCTAAGGCATACTTGCAATGGGAAAGAAAGATAGAGCATGTGTTTGATTGCAACACCTATAGTGAAAATAAGAAGATGAGACTTGCTATTGTCGAATTTACCAATCATGCTGGTGATTGGTACCAACATCTCAAATCCGAGAGAAGAAGAAAAGAGGAGGATCCAATAGAGACATGGGAAGAACTTAAAGTAGCCCTGAGAAAAAGGTATGTTCCAAAACATTATGAAAGAAATTTGAAAACTAAATTGCAAGGTTTGAGGCAAGGAACAAAAAGTGTGGCGGAATATTATCAAGAGATGGAAACTATGATGGAAAGAGCAAATGTTAGAGAAGAAGAAGAAGATACCATGTCTAGATTCCTTGGAGGTTTGAATCGAGAAATTGTTCATCTTGTTGACAGAAATCCACCACCATATCTGGAAGACATGTATCATTATGCTCTCAAAATTAAAGACCAATTGAAGGAAGAAAAAGAGCATTCAAAAAGGTTCACATCACGAACTAGCATCTTTTCAAATTCTAAAACTTGGAACAAGGATAGTTTTGTGAATAGAAGTGATTCGATGTCACCAAAAGAAAAGTTTGTGACTGCTAAAAGAGTGGAGGCTGAGAGTTCCAATGGTAAAATGAATGAAGCTTCAAAGATGGTAAAAGAAAAGTCTAGTTCTATTCAATGTTGGAAGTGCAAAGGGTTTGGACACATGAGCAAAGAGTGTGTTAATAAAAAAGTTATGGTGATAAGGAATGGTATACTTGATTCAGATGATGAATGTGAGGATCATGATTCACAGCTTATGGAAGAAATTGCAGCATATGATGATGAGTATGTTGAAGAAGGTAATTCCATATCTTTGATCACAAGAAGGGTACTCAATGTTCAAATCAAGGAAGAGAAATTTGAAGATCAAAGGGAAAACTTGTTCCACACAAGATGTTTGGTCAAAGGAAACCCATGCAGCTTGGTGATTGATAGTGGAAGTTGCCCAAATATGGTAAGCAGCTTCCTTGTAAAAAGACTTCAACTTTCTGTCCATCCCCGTCCAAAACCATACAAACTTCATTGGTTAACAAACAAAGAAGAAATTAAGGTGAACTCCCAAGCTCTTATTTCTTTTACTCTTGGAAGATATAAAGATGAAATTCTTTGTGATGTCATATCAATGCATGCGGGGGACATCTTATTCGGGCGACCTTGGAAATATGATAGAAAGAAGAAAAGAAAAGAATATGAAGAACAACAGTGGAGAGAAGAAACTAAGGTAAAGGTGAGAAAAGAAAAGTGAGAAAAAAAATATTCAGTTCTTGTCCGGAAAGAACGATGAATTTGATTTGAGGACATATCTTTTAAAGAAAGGGGGGATGATATGAATCCAACCACTGATCACTTCCATGTACCCGAACGAGCAATTACAAGAAGCAATACAAAGAAGATTCAAGTATCAAATCAAGAAAATAATGGAGTGGCTGACATTGGAAAGTGATTAGAAGACTTGCCTTTGGGAGTTGAACTACCAATTAAGACAATTTATGAATGCCTTATTTTCTTCAATTTATATTTAATAGCATTTATTAAAAGTTTGTATGAATTGCCTTATATTCTTCAATTTGTATTTAATAGCATTTATTAGCATTTATTAGTGGTTGGTGGCTGAACTTTATTTTGTTAGGGTTATCTTTTGGTCCTATTTAAAGGCATGTAATACTCATGTTTGGAGGATTTTGTTGAATACAGAAAAAACCTTTGTGTTTTCTTGATACCCTTTTGGTGTTATTCTTTTTCAAACCTTGCTTTAGGTTTGATGTTTAAACCGATTCATTGGATTAATTTTGATCAAGCTAATTCTGGAGTGAATTGTCTTGGTATCTAAGAGTGACCAGCATAGATTCCAAGTTCGATCTAAGAGTCATTCATCTTCTAACCAGCTCTTGGTTGGAATCAATCCGTTAAGTTAGCTTTCTCTATGAACGTTTTGCAAGGATTCTAGAAGGACCTCTAGCTTTGCAAATTCCAGCATTGTTGGCGCTTATCACTTTATGTGTTCAAAACCCAACAACCTAGTATTCAAAGTATTTAGGAGGGCATACCTTCGTGATAAAGCATCTGCAACAATGTTCTCCTTACCTTGTTTATATCTTATGACATAAGGGAATGTTTCAATAAATTCTAACCACTTAGCATGTCGTTTGTTGAGTTTATTTTGTACTCTCAAATGCTTTAAACTTTCATGATCCGTATGAATAATGAACTCCTTAGGCGAAAGATAATGTTGCCAGGTTTGCAGTGCACGAACCAAAGCATAAAGCTCTTTGTCATAAGTTGGATACCTCAAAGATGCACCAGTCAACTTCTCACTAAAGAACATTAAAGGTCTTTGATTTTGCATTAATACAGCACCTATCCCTACTCCACTAGCATCACATTCAATTTCAAAAGTAGACTCAAAATTAGGTAATGCAAGCAAAGGAGCAGAACTCCATTTTTCTTTCAAAGTATTAAAAGCAAGTTCTTGATCTTTTTCCCATATAAAGGATACATTTTTCTTAACAAGTTCATTCAAGGGTGAAGCAATTGTACTAAAATTCTTAATGAACCTACGGTAGAAACTTGCAAGACCATGAAAACTTCTTACCTCACTTACATTTTTAGGTGTAGGCCACTCTTTTATAGCCTTCACTTTCTCCTCATCAACCTCAACACCATTAGATGAAACTACAAACCCAAGAAAGTTAACTTTTTCCATGCAAAAGCTACATTTCTTTAAATTTACATACAAACATTCATTTCTTAAAGTAGTCAAAACATTGCGTACATGGGTAATATGATCATCTAAAGATTTAAAGTAAACAAGGATGTCATCAAAATAAACAACCACAAACTTACCTAAGTATTCTCGTAAGACATGGTTCATTAGTCTCATGAATGTACTAGGTGCATTAGTTAATCCAAAAGGCATAACCAACCATTCATAAAGACCATACTTGGTTTTAAAAGCGGTTTTCCACTCATCCCCAATATGCATGCGAATTTGATGATAACCCGATTGTAAATCAATCTTAGTAAAAAGACTACATCCATGCAATTCATCAAACATATCATCTAATCTAGGAATTGGATGTCTATACTTTATAGTTATCTTGTTTATAGCCCTACAATCAACACACATACGCCAAGAACCATCTTTCTTAGGTACAAGAATAACTGGAACAGAACAAGGTCTCAAACTTTCACGTACATACCCTTTAGCAAGGAGTTCACTTACTTGCCTTTGTATCTCTTCAGCCTCCTTTGGATTAGTCCTATATGCTGGTCGGTTTGGAATGGGCGCGCCAGGAATGAAGTCAATCTTGTGTTCAATCCCTCTAAGTGGTGGCAAACTACTAGGCATCTCCTTAGAAAATAAATCTTCAAACTCTTGCAAAAGCACAACAAAATCACTAGGCAAAGAAGGGTTAAGCATGTTAGTAAAGTAACAAGACCCGGGCACATAATTACAAGAATAGTCTGGTTAGAGAGCAAAACATTCCTAGCCTCACTTGATCTAACATACAAGCTTACTGATTTGGCTTTTCTCTCTTTTTTTTCTCTAGGCTGAGTGTTACTCTCTTGCTTTTCACTCAAGCTCATTTTTTCACTTGATTCTTTTTCAATCTCTGCTTTTGCATCAGCCTCTTGCCTTTTCTTTTCAAGTTTGCAATGATCAATAAATACATCTTTTGGAGACAATGGAACAAGAGTAGTTTTTCTACCATTGTGAGTAAAAGAGTATCGATTTGCATACCCATCATACATTACCCGACGATCAAATTGCCATGGCCTCCCCAGTAGTAAATCTCCAACATGCATGGATACAACATCACATAAAACATCATCAACATATTTTCCAATAGTAAATGAAACAAGAGTTTGTTGAGTTACCCGTACTTCCCCACAATCTTTCAACCATTGAAGCTTGTAGGGTCTTGTATGTGGTTGTGTCTTTAAATTAAGTCTTTTGACCAGAATGGAACTCACAACATTGGTGCAACTACCGCTATCAATGACAACACTACAAGGTACAGATTGAACAAGACAACGAGTTTGAAACAAGTTCTCTCTTTGGTCTAGGCCGTCCTCCTTAATGTGGGTGTTTAGAGCTCATCGAGTAACCAAAGATATATGTGTAGGGTCCTCTTCGCTAAACTCCTCACTCTCATCAGTTTCCTCATTTATGTCGTCATGTGCCTCGTCATCCGTAACAATTTCTCACTCCTTGATGGTCATAATTCTTGCAATTGGGCAATCTCTACTATAGTGTCCTACCCCTTGACATCTCCAACACTTTAAATCTCTATTTCGAACATTAGACTTTTCTACTTTTTCTTTCCCTGTTCTAGAACACTCGCCTTTCTAAAATTTAGCTTGAGGCTTCTCATTAATCTCTGGATTTCTATGCTTATAATCAATGTTCTTACTATCCTTTTTCCATGTAGAAGTAGTGATATGAATCCAACAACTGATCACGTGCATGTACCTGAAGGACCGATTACAAGAAGCAAGTTAAAAAGATTCAAGAGGGCCTATACATTGCATCTTCAAAAGCTAGCTAGTGTACTGGTTGAAACAAAGACTTTTGAGCCCAAAAATCTTTATAGCATTAGCATATCAAATCAAGAAGATAATGGATTGGCTGATATTGGAAAATAATTAGAAGACTTGCCTTTGGTAGTTGAATTACCAATTAAGGAAATTATTAATGCCTTATTTTCTTCAATTTATATTTAATAGCATTTATTAAAAGTTTGTATGAATTGCCTTATATTCTTCAATTTGTATTTAATAGCATTTATTAGAGGTTGGTGGCTGAACTTTATTTTGTTAGGGTTATCTTTTGGGCCTATTTAAAGGCATGTAATACTCATGTTTGGGGATTTTTGGTGGAATACAGAAAAAACCTTTGTGTTTTCTTGATAACCTTTTGGTGTTATTCTTTTTCAAACCTTGCTTTAGGTTTGATGTTTAAACCGATTCATTGGATTAGTTTTGATCAAGCTAATTTTGGAGTGAATTGTCTTGGTATCTAAGAGTGACCATCATAGATTCCAAGTTCGATCTAAGAGTCATTCATCTTCTAACCAGCTCTTGGTTGGAATCAATCCGTTAAGTAAGCTTTCTCTGTGAGCGTTTTGCAAGGATTCTAGAAGGACCTCTAGCTTTGCAAATTCCAGCATTGTAGAAGTAGAATTGGAAAAAGTTTTAGAAGAATACCGTTGAGACCTTCTTTGTATTTGCCTCTCGATCTTGATTGCAATGTGCAACAACTCCTCAATATTAGAATAAGGCTGTAAATCAGTCTTGTCTGCAATCTCTGTGTTTAACCCATTAAGAAACCGCGCCATGAGAGCCTCCATGTCCTCATCAAGATCAAGTCGATCCATCAATGTATCCATCTCCTTGTAATAATCTTCCACAGACTTGCGTCCTTGTTTCAATGCTTGAAGCTTTTGCGCCATGTCCCGTTGAAAATATTGTGGAACAAAACGCTTCCTCATGGACTGATATGAACCAAGAAACATCATTCATACAATATACTTCAATGAAGATGTGAAGAAAATGTTGTCAAAATTATCAAAAGAGGTTACCATTCATGTCACATTGAAGAGGAATGAAGTTTGATGGGATAAGATAAGGAAATCAACTACAAGGAGAGTAAGATTCGGATTACCTTGTTGATCGAATATCTCAAGGCAAGAACACTTCATTGAGATTCGAATCACTCCACAAGCAAGATCGATCATGTCTAGCTTGAATGACTCTTGTTGATCAAATATCTCAAACACTTATTTGAGATTCGAATCACTCCACAAGCAAGATTGATCATGTCGAGCTTGAATGATTCTACAACAATCTAAACTACATAGAATTGCAAAGAAACTTAGCCATTGGCTAAAGAAAAGCACAAATGCTTCTTTTACTATATTTTCCAAGTCTACCTTACAAATACAACATACATGGCTTTATATAGCCTCAAAAATGAAACTACTAAAGGTATTCCAAGAGTTGTAACATTCCTACTTTATGGCCATAATTAGCCATTATGTAAATGTAACCGAAATTAAATAACAAGTCTTAAAATACAATAACTCTAAATTACTCTATATTGTAACCCACCCAAAATTTATAACCATCAAACTTCATTCCTCTTCAATGTGACATGAATGGTAACCTCTTTTGATAATTTTGACAACATTTTCTTCACATCTTCATTGAAGTATATTGTATGAATGATGTTTCTTGGTTCATATCATGGACTCTTTGAACTCGTACCATGAATCAATTGGTGCTTCAAGGTTTCTTCTCCTACTTGACATCAATTTATCCCACCAAATTTGAGCATATTGTTTGAATTGAGCAATGCATAACAGTACCTTCTTTTTATCACTAAAATTATGACAGTTGAACACCGACTCCACCGTTTTCTCCCATTGAAGGTACTCCTCTGGATCGGTTTTGCCATAAAACTTGGGAAGTTTTAATTTGATGCTCCCCACGTTACGATCAATTCTATCATCATAAGGAACTCGTTGTTGTAAATTATGATACCTTCTTCCATGGTCTCTCCCTCGCATCAAGCCATGACCAAACCGCATATGGATTATCATCGTGGTGATCAGAATTGTCGCCCTCATATGTATCGGTTGAGGGCGTAGGTTGTGGAATCCTCTGTCGAGCTTGATTTTGAATCTCCAATCTTCCTATTCGATCAGTCAACTCTTCTATTCCTCGAATTAGTCTTTCCATGGTTCGTTTTTGTGCTTCTCTCAATCGTGCATCAGTAATGTCAGTATTGTCGTCTGAATTTTCCATGCTACAAAAGAAAGGTAAAAGAAAAAAAAAGGACCTCACAAGCGTTCCCTCACGTGTATTCACTCGTAAATGTAGTTCACTCGTGTTTAGCACTCAACACTCGAATCAATGTGTCACTCCCTTACAAACTCACCCTCACAATTGAGCACACACAAATCACACTCCAAAAAACAAATCGGGATGTGAGACAAGCTATGTTATAGAGCTAAGTGCAATTTAATGTGAATAGACAGCACACCCAATACATAAACAAGGGTATTGAAGGAGCAATCCGAATAACGACAAAGAAACGAATTAAAGAAAGAAAATGATTAAGGACTAATTTAGACGTAGTAACATATGAGAGTTACATATAATAATCAAGAAGAAAAAAAGAAAGACATTTAACATCAATAAGCTTTCTTTCTTTCAATGGTTTTTTTTTTCTTCTTATTGGCAAAATCTAATCAATTTACCAACAAGAAAATTGATTTAGAAGATCTTAAAGAAGAACTAAGTGTTGATAAGATCCAGATCTAACACTTTAAAGAACATAAGAAATGTTTTTTGTTTTTTTTTTGTTATATATTTTTGTGATAGAATATGAACATTCTACACAAACTGAGAAAAAAAATTATAAGAGAATTAAAAGAGATAAGCGCAATGAAACATATATCCGATCTTGAGCCTAAAGCTCTGATACCAAAATGATATGGAAATCAACCCAAGGGAAAGTATGGAACGGATTACCTTGATGATCAAGATCAAGAGTAAAGAAAACTCGTTTCTAAACTCGTGATTCGAATCACTCCACAAGAGGTTTGATCAATACCACTTGAATGACTCTACATGCAAGTTCTAACACAAGAATTTGCAAAGAAAGTTTAGCTCTCAACAAAGCTAAAATAGAAATTCTATTCTTAATTCCAAAATCTGATGTCTAATCAAAGAAAAGAAGGCTAAATATAGCATTTACAAACCTTAACCTATGTGATACATAACTCCAAAATTAAATGGGCTAGTAAATGAGAAATACCCATAACCTTCATATTAAAATGGCTAGTTAATTGTGGAATATAGTAACCTATGTGAGTTACAATATAACCTTAACTCCTATATTTAAAACTAGCTTAAATATGACAACAAATAGTTAAACTATAATTAAATAATGCAAATAATAAAATGTGCTTATTAGTCATTCTTGGACTATTTGATAAATTCAGCGGAGTTCATTAAATGCAACTTAAAGTGCATTTAATTCATCTCTGTCTTGAAGCTCAACTTTGCATAACATATAAGGGAGGTCTCCAACATCTTCTAGAATTTCCTTTGATGACCTCATCATAGCTTGAATATAACTGTATAAGGTTTGTTGTAGCTTCTTGGCTCTCGTCCTTGTAATTGGACCTTGAGGTGTGGAAATTCCTTGGTCGTGGTTCATATCAAGATACTAGGTAATAATATATATATCAATCAATCTTTTGAATCCATCTCTAGATATTAGGGAAGATTTTCCTTATTTAAATAGGGATTACACAAATATTCCTTAAATCAAGACCATTCCTTCAATGCTACTAAAATGGGTGGACCCGGTCGTTCCGATCTCTAAATGGATCCGCTATAGCTACTCGATCTCGATCAAATGGCTTTGGATCTGTCTCTACATCTGGAATATCTATCAGAGGCTATGGAACTCAATATCGATCTGAAACAAGGAAGGGGTGCTCCATAGCGAAAACGGAGACTGCTTCTAGCCAACATCGGCTATGGCTCACGCCCATAATAATAAGGAAGGGCATCTCGGTATGGGGTTGGATCATCGGCCCGGGTGATGGCTCCCCTTACAAGTAAAGGGAACTCGAAGGGATGCGGGGGTATCGGTACTGCTCTCGTTATCATCGGCGAATGTGCTTTTTATTAGCTAGCGTGGGTCTTTCTCTACTGCTGTTGGTATCGGCTTCTGTATATGCTTCTGCTTTTACTGATGCAGGGATTACTTGCTGGCTGGATCGAACCCAAAAACGTCTCGATTTGATCGGCCTTGAGTGGTGGATCGAATTCACACTCAACTGCGTCATCACATCTGGGATGCCCAACCTTTCTATCTCTTCCTTCTAACTTCTCCATAAAGTAAAGGGGACTCTGAAATCCTCCTCCGATCGGTTCCGACAGTCTTTTCTTCACCTTCTCTTCTTGGCATGATCCAGGCATTCAAGCTAGCAGATCAAATAATGGGTTCTCATCCCCTTGGGAGAGGCAAGTGAGTCGGTTGGTGGAAATGCGGTTATGCCGGGTGGACTCAAGTCAAGTGGGAGGTGGCATCGTCTAACGTAAAAGCACGCTTGCTTTTCTTGTTTCACTCTGCTTATTAGTTGAGGCACCCGTCTGTTCTCAACTAAGAAAGATGTACAGTGCTCGCGGAGCGTACTTGTGAAGGACCAACGACGAGCTATATAGAGGATAAGAGAAAGAATCCCTTATACTTAGATTACAAGAAAGTGTCCAGGGTTGAAGTTCAGTTTCTTTGTTTTTCGTCTGAATATTCTGGAGCTAAGACCCTTACAATCAATGCTCCCTTTCGCCATGCGTAAACTGCACCGGATAAGCTAGTACGAAAAGAATCCATATAAATAGAGAACGGATACGCCCAATACATTAGAAACTCATTGCCCAAAAGAATAGACCTTTTCGACATACATAAAACAAAATGACTGTAATGAATGAGAGTGGGGATTCCAAATAGTAACCTCCCATTGCTCGAGATCCCATAGCATGCAGCAACTAGTTGTAAGAAAGAAAGAGGGGTTAAGGAGAAGAAACCAAAGAGAAGTAGCGAAGCCACTTTACAGTGAAAGAAGGGGAAGGAGAATTAATCGAGAGGATTGACTTCATGAATAAGAGAGGTTCAAGGGAAGGTGAATGAGCAAATCTTTCAGTTGTTGAGGATTGACTTACAGTGAAGGATAACGAATTGAGAGTTGAGGATTGACTGACAGTGAACGAGAATGAATCGGGAATATTGATCTTTTACAGTGAAATCCGGGAAGGGCAGGTAATATCGGGGCAGGAGCGAAGACGAAGACAGAGTGAAATCAGGTTCAGGTTTGAGTTCCATCTGTCGAATGACTCTTGAGTTGAGGATTGAAAAGCTGCTAATGAATTTACTCTTTCTTGAACTGGAAAGGATCAGATCAAGATCAAGAAGGAATCGATAGTCTTTCCTGACAGTGAACGATCATTGATTCTTCGATAGCCTTGACTGACAGTGAACGATGATGAATCTTGAGGATTTACTGACAGTGAACTCTCATTCATAAGGAGTGTTTACTGTTGAATGAATCTTGAGGATTGACTTCCAGTTCAGTCTCACCTTTTCTTTCATCGTTTCGTCTTTCCTTCCAGTTCACTCTCATTCATAAGTCGTGTTTACAGTCGAGTAAATTCATTAGCTGCTTGACCGCAGACTCCATTCCCCGAGAGAGAAGGAAGCTTACAATTTATGCCTTTGGGTTACTCTCTCCAAATTCTATTCTTCTTTTCTGACTATTACAAATGGAACGAATTAGAATAAGCCAAGAGCTGATAGGTGAAGGAAGGAGAAAGAACCAAACACCTATTTACATCTGAAAGGTGAAAGAAATTGTTGTAGAGTGAAATCAGTACAATGCAGGGTGTAGATCATCTTCTTTATCCGAGCAGGCAAAGAACTGACTTAAACTTAGTGCTTGTGAGACCAATAAGGTAATCAATCTCAACAGTGAGAGAAGGGGAAGGCGGTTTCTTAGTTTACAGTTCAAGAAAGAAAGAAGAAAATCAAGAGAAAGAATGAATCTTGCTTGAGTCGTTCCTTCCCAATTACCTTGTGAAAGAGTGAAATCAGGGACAAGTGATTGAGTTTTCTTTACTGTGAAAGAAGGAATCGGAGAATGAATAAGTAAGGAGTCTTTCTCTTGAATAAGTAAAGAGTCTTTCTCTTTTTCTTTTACCCTCTTCAATCACAATCAGAAAATAGAGTATAAGGGTCTGGGGCAGGAGATGGATTCGATTCAGGTTGAACTATCTCTTTTCTTTCCTCGGCTGACTGTCAAGCTGTTAACTTGATATGAACCAAGACACATCAATCATACAATATACTTCAATGAAGATGTGAAGAAAAGGTTGTCAAAATTATCAAAAGATGTTTTCAATTCATGCCACATTGAAGAAGAATGAAGTTTGATTGTTGTAAATTTTGGGTGGGTTACAATTTAGAGTAATTTAGAGTTATTGTATTTTAAGACTTTTTATTTACTTTAGGTTACAATTACATAATGGCTAATTATGGCCATTAAGTATGAATGTTACAACTCTTGGAATGCCTTTAATAGTTTCATTTTGAGACTATATAAAGCCATGTATGTTGTATTTGTGAGCAGACTTGGAAAATATAGTAAAAGAAGCATTTGTGCTTTTCTTTAGCCAATGGCTAAGTTTCTTTGCAATTCTATGTAGTTTAGGTTGCATGTAGAATCATTCAAGCTCGACATGATCAATCTTGCTTGTGGAGTGATTCGAATCTCAATCAAGTGTTCTTGTCTTGAGATATTTGATCAAAGAATCATTCAAGCTAGACATGATCGATCTTGCTTGTGGAGTGATTCGAATCTCAAACAATATTCTTGTCTTGAGATATTCGATCAACAAGGTAATCCGAATCTTACTCCCCTTGTAGTGATTTCTTATCTTATCATAACTTCTTCCTTCTATTCTTTAACTAACCGTAAAGGAGAATGCGTCTTTCTTGCTTGAGTCTTTCAAACAAAGACTGTAAAGGTTCAGGTTCAGTAGCTAGCTTTCGGTTGAGTCTTTCAAAGCTGCTAATGAATGGAATGGGCTCTACCTTTACGACGGGGTAAATAGGTGATTGAGTGAAGGAGAAAGATCAGAGAAAGAAGCCGGCCAAGGGGAAGGGGCGAAGAAGCTCGACTGGAAAGGAGAGGGGCGGGAGCCCGAGCAAGCAAGAAAGAAGAAAGAGCTGTTCAGTCTCTCTCTTTCCTTCCTATTAATGAAATTACCTCTAAAATGGACCTAAACGGAGAGGCATCAATTAAATCAGAAATGGTCCTTACAGGATCATGAAGAAAGAAAGGAGAAAGCGCTGTTCCAGAATAAATAGGTTACGGAGTTCAGGAGGATCAGTCGTCTTCATCTTGTCTTGCTTTCTTCTCCCTATCACTGTAAAGTTGAATGAATAAGGAGTCTCCCTTCTTTCTTTTACCGAGTTCAATCAGTCTCAATCTCAGTCATCTTTCTTGTCTTGCTTCAGTCTTGACTGACAGTGAACGATTATTGATTCTTCGAGAGTGTTTACTGTTGAATGAATCGAGAGTTGAGGAGAAGATCAAGATCAAGAAGGAATCTTTCGTCTTCCCTTACAGTTAAGTCGAATTGATTCTTTGATAGGATTGACTTCTACTTGTTAATTACCTCGGCCCTAAATACCTCTGTTTTATCCCTCAAAATACGGGGGAGGATAGAATTTCTTTTCTTTCAGCTCCCGCTATTAGTGAAAAAGCGATTACGAACTTTGACAGTTATATGGGGATAGAATTTATTAGCTTTCAAAAGCTTTACCGAGGGAAAAACCTCTGACGAACTTTTACAGTTATATTGGATAGAATTTCTTTTCTTTCAGCTTCAGCTGTTAGGGAAAAAGCGATTTTAATGTTTTACCCCTATATAGGATAGAATAAATTAATTAATGGTCCGTCTTTGTCTTTCTTTCGTCTCCCTTCAGTCTTGAATAAGGGCCGAAAGAACTCTTTGACCTCAAAAATAGCCAAAAAAAAATAGACAGAGATAGGATTTGATCCTAAAAAATAGGGAGAGGATAGAAAAAATTCATTATTGGTCTTTACTGGAAAAAGAGTGTTTGAAGTCCATTGCAGGCAGGGTGTAGAGAAGAGGGAGTAAGTAGGGAGAGGAGCGAAGCTACGAGATGGATAGGGAGAGGAGCGAAGCAGCTTTACAGTCGAGTAAAAGAGTTAAATGACCTAAAAAATAGGGAGAGGTGACGGTTTGAGGTTGAATCGAGAGTTTAGTCTTTCCTTACTGTTCTTTCTCATTAATAAGTAGGTGAAAGAAGAAATGGGTTCCGGTTCCGGAGCTTGACCTGATTCTCATCCTGCCTGCCAATTCCTTCTTCTTTAACTAAAAAATGATCTTTTACAGTCATCTAGATAAACTTGAATTAATTGAACCCGCTGCTGTTAGTGAAAAAGCTCTTACGACACTTTACAGTCGTCTAGCATCAACAAAATAATCAAGGGTCTTTACAGGATCAGGAGTCTTCTTCTTTGATTTACTCTTTCCTTGAGTCTTTATTTACTGTTATGAAAGTGATTGAGTTCAGGGGCGAAGACATGAAACCGTACTCGGTGAAGGGGCGAAGAGGCGAAGACACGAAACAGTACCCAATTCAGGGGCGAAGACATGAAACCGTACCCGGTGAAGGGGCGAAGCCCTGAGACCCGTAGGGCGAAGAGGCGAAGACATGAAACCGTACCCGGTTCAGGGGTGAAGACATGAAACCGTACCCGGTTCAGGGGCAGGTTCTTCAAATAGCGCTTTACCTTGTGTTTGAGTGAAATCAGGGACAAGTGATTGAGTTCTGTCTCATTAATCTTGAGGGGAGTCTGACAGTTCACTCTCATTCATCGATAGTGTTTACAGTCTCATTCATCTTTCTTTCAGCTCCCTATTTATTCTATCACTGTAAAGTCGAATAGTCTTTGGGTTTCGGTTCTGGTTCAGTAGCTCTCGGTTCTGGTTCTGGTTCTGGTTCTGGTTCCCGTTCTTCATTCCCATCTTTTCCGTTATGTAAATAGAGACTTCTCCTTCCACTCTCCAATATAGGCTCTATCGATCATCTCACATATCTGTCTGTATCGTCAGTCGTATTTCTTTAGCAAGAGGACGGGACGTGTTAAAGCAATCAATATCATAGATCTCAAGTTAGATAAAAAATGTGTTATTTCATTTCATAGGGGCGTAATGATACCTTACTCAAAATCAGGAATTAGTGTAATATGCCTGAAAGAAGAGTAGCGAGGCGGACATGGGCACGTGCGGGGAGGCTAGGGTAGGTAGGTAAGCTCACATAAGGGTCTGAGCTCATATGTCGTACTCCTCTCTCTATCATTGGCATGGCCGGCATGGATTCATTCGATTACGTTTTACTCTTCAAAATTAATCTATGGATTCTCGGAGCTGGAGTTGGTTACACACAAATCAACTTTTCTTCGATATCCGAGTCGAGCTGGTCTCACTTTGATTAGTTGCGCTCTTTCTGAGCCTATGGTAGAAGGCATCTTTGCACGCTTTCATATAGAGAGGTCGATAATAGACCTTATTTCACACCTATAGACTCAATCGAAAAAGAAGGATGGGGATTTACAGACAAATTTCCATTCTGATTTGAGTACTGCGGGAGGGAAAGATCCTGAGCGTCGAACAAGAAAAGTCAGAAAGAAGAGAGGCACATACTGTAATCTTTCTTTGTTGGGTCACATCAGCGAAGCGCTTCCCGTTCGTTCGCTCTTTTTCATTCACATCATTCTGTTGCCAGTTGTTGGTGTCAACATAGGAGGGAGCTCTTCATTTAGGATTGAGTATATCTGGGCATCCTTATTTATTAGTTTAGTCCAAACTCAAAGTTCACAAACTGCAATGATTCCACATGAAAGAGTACGAGATCTTTTTGGGGTTCTCAACATCAAAAGGTTGAAGTTGAATGTTGAGCTCAACCTCTTATTATTCATTTTTCTAATAAAGAAGGATCTTAGCTTTTCGCATTCTCTTTAAAAGGACTTGATTTTGATTCTTGGGATGAATGTACGGACGGTAAGCGGCTTCCCGTACTTAGCCGAGGTCAAGATGGTTCGGGGTTTAGGCGCATCGAGCTCAAATTCTTTCCCTGGGTGGGACATGGATCTCAATCTGCCTCCACGGGAAGAAGTAGAAGTTACCGTTGATTGAGGAGGCGAACCCGATATGGATGTGTACGGGGAAAGGGATCCAGCCCGCATTAGGGCGATTGTGGAGGCCCAACTGAAAGAAAGGGTCGCTCAAAGCCAGGACAGGAGGGGTCCTTGAAGAACAGGTCCAGGCCGAAATGCTCCACCGGGGATTGTCTCGCTCGGATTTCTATTTCCGCATGCGCAGCACTTTGATCCTGAGAACTTGGAAAAAAAGCAGAAATCTTCCCGGGGCTGGTAACGCAGCTTAGGAAAGATGATAGCTCCATAAACTATCAGGTCAAACGCAATATAGAACGCAATCTTCTCTCTTTCATTTTCCAAGAATGCAAAATCAGCTTCTAGCAATATAGTCTCGCCCCACTTTTGATAGTGATAGTAATATAGTCTCGCCCCACTCTTCAGTTCTTACCATCTGTCAGAGAGAAAAGAACGAATGGATCTTGTAGGAGGATTCTCGAGAAATTCTGCGATTTCTTCCCCGGAATCGGATGATTATTCATCTGCTTCTCACTCACCTTCCATGAATAGCCGGGACATTGAGCAATATCCAGAAAAGCATTTAGGGAATCGGTCTGATTCTATCTCTGTTCGTTCTGTTTGAAGAAAGGAAGGATCCCAAAGAATCGATCTTTCTTTTAGTTGTTGAATCTCTCTTTGATTGAGAAATGTTTGATACTCCGAATCCTCATTACTAATGGAATCGAAATGATCTCTGGATTGATCATCAGATCCTTTCAATTGGCTAGAATCCGTTACTTGAATGAAACTAGATCTTACTTGTGGAATCATATTGAATATTTGATAAGACATTTCGTACCTTGCTAAAAAACCGATATTTGTTTACCAACCAATTGTCTAACCAAATCCAATTCTCTCTCGATATGTTCCTCATCAAATCCGATTCGTGCAGATGGATTCTTCCCCCAACTAATGAAGGAAGAGATCTTGGAGGAATTGCCACATATGAAATTGAGCACAATTTTGCAAAGAAATAGACCACTTCTTTCTCGAGAAGAGATGGGAAAGAAAGAAGATAGATGCTCAATATCATTTGATTGAATAGTTCACCCAGCTCCTTGTTGTTTGAAGAAGCTCAATTGGTCTTTTTTCACGAAAAGCAAGAGATAAGAAATACAGTCTTTCACTAAGATTTCGAATAGCTGTCCCAAATTCAAGTTGATTCTCTTTTGCCTCTTCCTCGGAGAAAGACGATCAAACAATTACCAATCTAGGTCCTTGCGGATCTGATCATCCATATAATATACAAAAAGAAACTATAGAGATTTTCTATCTTTCTCTTTGAATGAGATCTCCATTCCAGCGACGGTTTCATTAGATATATTACAATGAGCTCCCCTCTTTTTTCCGATCCAGTTCCTCCACCACCGCGAACCAACCCCAGTTAGATTAAGGCATGATACACTTTTGTGTTATTGGGAGAACCCAAGTACTCTCTTTCGGATACAGGAAAGAGGTCTCAGAGATCCTTTTTCCTTTTTGAAGATGAGCGAAACAATCCACCTATTGATATAGTATAGGAAGAGCAAAAATCTTCTTCCAATGTGATAAGCGCCTGCACTGCTGGAATTTGCAAAGCTAGAGATCCTTCTAGAATCCTTGCAAAACGCTCACAGAGAAAGCTAACTTAACGGATTGATTCCAACCAAGAGCTGGTTAGAAGATAAATGACTCTTAGATCGAACTTGGAATCTATGATGGTCACTCTTAGATACCAAGACAATTCACTCCAGAATTGGCTTGATCAAAACTAATTCAATGAATCGGTTTAAACATCAAACCTAAAGCAAGATTTGAAAAAGAATAACACCAAAATGGTATCAAGAAAACACAAAGGTTTTTTCTGTATTCAACAAAATCCCCCAAACATGAATATTACATGCCTTTAAATAGGCCCAGAAGATAACCCTAACAAAATAAAGTTCAGCCACCAACCACTAATAAATTCTAATAAATGCTATTAAATACAAATTGAAGAATATAAGGCAATTCATACAAACATTTAATAAATGCTATTAAATATAAATTGAACAAAATAAGGCATTTATAAATTGTCTTAATTGGTAGTTCAACTACCAAAGGCAAGTCTTCTAATCACTTTCCAATGTCAGCCACTCCATTATTTTCTTGATTTGATACTTGAATCTTCTTTGTATTGCTTCTTGTAATTGCTCGTTCGGGTACATGGAAGTGATCAGTTGTTGGATTCATATCACAATGTCTCATTTCTGGGTCCAATGAATAGGTAGAGGAAGAAACCCTGTCAAATGGAGTTTCCTTTCGATTCTTAATACGAGATAGATATAAGGAAGGACCGCTACTACAAATAGTACTACACCCTTGATCGTGAAATATCGATTGCTTGTTGAACCCTGTGAATTGTGTGAAAGTAGTATACTCTCAATTCGGGAGTCTAAGAGTTTTATAAAATGGGATTGATGGAAACATGTGAATGAAAGACCAGGCCATGAATCTAAGAAATATTCAGAATGATTGATCTCTCTCAATTAGAAAATCCAGGATTGGAATTGATATCCTTTCATTGAGGCCTCCTAAATTGCATTGATTTCTCCTAAAGATTGAATTGAAAATTGGAATTTGGTTATTCACCATGTACGAGGATCCCCGCTAAGCATCCATGGCTGAATGGTTAATGCGCCCAACTCATAATTGGCGAATTCGTAGGTTCAATTCCTACTGGATGCACACCAATGGGACCCTACAATAAGTAAGTCTATTGGAATTGGCTCTCTATCGATTGAATCTCATCAGCCAGACATATTGGTGTGGTATATTCATTACGAACAGATCATAACATATGAACATTCAGAACGAACTAGCATTCTTATTGAGACTCGAACTCATAGGGAAGCAAATTGATGGATGGAATCAAATATGCAGTATTTACAGACAAAAGTACTCGGTTAAAGAAATATACTTCTAATGTCGAATCGGGATCCACTAGGACAGAAATCAAGCATTGGGTCGAACTCGTCTTTGGTGTCAAGGTAATAAATAGCTATGAATAGTCATCGACTACTGGGAAAAAAAGGCAAGAAGGAAGAATGAATGGGACCTATTATGGGACATACAATGCATTACAGACGTATGATCATTACGCTTCAACTGGGTTAATCTATTCTACTCCACCTCTTAGAAAGAAAAGAACTGAAAGAAAATTAATAGCATGGCGATACATTTATACAAATTATCTCATACTAGTCTTTCGGAGCACGAGTTTTGGCCGGTATGTTGTTGAAAGGGGGATCGTAAGGACAACTAAGAGTTTCTGTAAAAGATTAGAATGGAATAAAAGAAGAAATAGAAAAAGAAAGAAAAGAACGAAAGGAGAAGACAGAGTTCCATCTGGTTCGTGAAGTAGTTCAGGAGAATGAATCGGAAAGGTGCGAAGCTGCTCGCCGAGTTTACCTCCAGAAATAAGGGAAGGGAATAAAGGTTCAGGTTTTCTCTTGAGGATTTACTGACAGTGAACTCTCATGAATAAGGAGTCTTTCCTTAATACAGAATTACCTTGACTCTCTTTTATCCCCAAAAATAGGGAGAAGATAGACTTTGATCCAAAAAAATAGACAGAAGATAGAATGAATCGAGAGTCTTGACTGACAGTGAACGAGAATGAATCTTGAGGATCAGAGAAAGAGAAAGAAGGAATCTTGAGTCTTTCCTGACAGTTCACTCTCATTGATTCTTCAATAGTCTTTACTGTTGAATTCATCTTTCGGATTGACTGACAGTGAACGTTCACTCTCATTCATAAGCTTGAGTCTTTGTTTACAGTTAAAGAATAGTTCAAGAAGGAAAAGGAGAAGAGAATGAATCTTTCGGCTTTCCCTTGTTCAAGAGTTAAATGACCAACAAAATAGGGAGAGGTGATTGAGCTAATCCTTCTTTCCTTGATCTTTTTTACCTTGTGAAAGAAGGTGAAGGAGAAGGAATCGAGAGTTGAGGATTGACTTCTTAATTACCTCGGCCCTAAATAGCCCTAAAAATAAGGTAGAGATAGACTTTTGAATAAAAAAAATTGACAGAAGATAGACTTTGATCCCTAAAAATAGAC